>NW_025767604.1:0-429178 GCF_003918875.1 Haliotis rubra | reverse complement strand
GATCACATGAACAAGAGGATTGAGGACACTGACACGGAGCAACAGAGGGATGAGGGTGACATTGACTGACATCAGCATACCCATACAATAATGGAGAACAGAGAGATGAGGGGTGACACACCGACATCGGCATTACTCATACACATGGAGAAACAGATGGATGAGGTGATCACACTGACACACGGAGAGGGAGGACACACTGACATCAGTATATCATAATGGAGAACAGATGAGATGAGGAGGACATTGACTGGACATCATATATCATATTAATGGAGAACAGATGGATGAGGGTGACATGACTGACATCATCATAATCACATACATGGAGAATCAGAGGGATGAGGGTGACATTAACCGGACATCGGTACATCATACATCACGGAGAACAGAGGGATGAGGGTGACATTGACTGACAATCAGTATATCATATACAATGGAGAAACAGAGGGATGAGGGTGACACATTGGACACTCAGTACATATTACATGGAGAACAGAGGGCGAGGGTGACCATCATTGATCAGTACATATACACGGAGGAACAGAGGATCGAGGTGATTGACACTGATCAGGATCGATAATATAATGGAGAACAGAGGGATGAGGGTGAATGGACATCATGTATATCATATTAATGGAGAATCAGAGGGACTGAGGACACTGACATCAAAGAGACAATGGAGAAACAGAGGGAATGAGGGTGACACAATCGACATCAAGTATGGAGAACAGAGGATGACAGGACACCGATTAATCGAGACAGATGATGAGGGACATCGAGAACAGAGAGATGGACACTGACATCAAGACAGAGAGATGGACACTGGAGACACACGGAGAACAGAGGGACTGAGGGTGGACACTGAGAACAGAGGATGAGGGACACAGACACACAGAACAGAGGACAAGGACCGAGACACACACGGAGAACAGGAGGGATGAGGACACACTGAGACATCAGAGAAGAGAGGGACACACTGAGAACAGAGGGACAGACACCGAATGGAGGGACACTGGACACAGAGACACAACGGAGAAAGAGGACACAGGAAGACAAGGAGAACAGAGGGACGAGGGACACACCGGAGACAGAACAGAGGAGACATGGACACACTGGAGACACACGGAGAACAGAGATGACACACTGGAAGACACGAGACACAGACATACACGGAGACACAGACGGAGGACATGGACACAGGTGGACACATTGAGACACGGAGAACAGAGGGACAAGGACACACAGACACACGGAGAACAGAGGGACAGAGGTGGACACTGACAGAGACACACACACGTGAGATGAGAGGATGAGGTGGACACAGATGGACACAGAGACACGGAGAACAGAGGACAGGACACACTGACAGACACACGGAGAACAGAGGGATGGAGGGACACACTGGACACAGAGACACACGAGAACAGAGGATGAAGGACACACTGAACACAGAGACACGGAGAACAGAGGACAGGACACACTGAGACCACACGGACAACAGAGGACAGACACACTGACACACGGAGAATGAGATGGACATGACCGACACATGGAGAACAGAGATGAGGTGGACACTGAGAATGGAGAACAGAGAGATGAGGACACACTGAGACACGGAGAACAGAGGGACAGACACCGGAGAGACACCGAGAACTGTGACATGGAGAGACCGGAGACACACGGAGAACAGAGGGAGAAGGACACACTGAGAGAACAGAGGATGGAATGACTGACACACGAGAACAGATGGATGAGGGACACTGAGAACAGAGACAATGGAGGGACACACTGGACACACACACGGAGACACAGGACATACACTGAGACACACGATGAACAGAGACAGTGGACACTGACCGGAGACACACGGAGAACAGAGAGACGGAGGGACACAGGAACAGGGACACGGAGACACAGGAATCACACACACGGAGAAATGGAATGGACACACTGACACACAGACACACGAGAACAGTGGGATGGACACATGGAGACACACGGAGGTGGACAGACTGGGACACGGAGACAAGGACACATAGGACACATGACACACGGAGGAACAAAGAGGGATGAGGACACACGGACACACACACGGAGAACAGAGGGACACCGGATGGACACCGACACAGGAGACACACACGAGAGACACAGAGACAAGGACACTGACACCGGAGAACAGGAGGGACACTGACATCAGAGACACGGAGGAACAGAGGTGGACACACACAGACACGGAGGAAATAATGTGGACAGACATCACACGAGAAGAGGGACAGTGGGACACACGGAGACACGGAGAGAACAGAGGGACATGGAGGGACACACACCGGAGACAGAGGACACACGGACACACAGAGAGACAGAGGACACACACGGAGAAACAGAGGGACACCGGACACACACGGAGAACAAGGAGGATGAGGACTGACAATCATCGAGAAGGACACCGGAGACAGACACAGAACAGAGGACACTGACACACTGAGAACAGAGGAAAAGGACACAATGGGACACACGTATAATATACACGAGAACAGAGAGATGAGGTGGACACACGGGACACAGTATATCATATACACGAAGCACAGAGAGATGAGGTGACACACTGACACAGAGACACACACGGAAAGAACAGAGAGACGGAGGGACACAATGGACACAGTATAATAAGCAATGGAGAACAGAGATGAGGTGGACACACTGGACACAGTATAATAAGGAAAATAATGGAGAAATAGAGGGAAGGAAGAATGGACACAGTATAATACAATGGAAAGAAATAGAGGGAAGGAAAGGGACACACACACAGTAGCACAGCACAATGGAGAAATAGAGAGATGGAGGGACACTGGGACACGGTATATTACAATGGAGGAACAGGAGTGGATGGAGGGACACACTGGACATGGACATATAAGCAATGAGGAAATAGAGAGATGAGGGACACATGGACACAGTGTGGCATGGAAATAGAGATGAGAGGTGAAGACCATACACAGGCACATGGAGAATAGTGACAGAGGGATACAATGGACAATGGAATAATATACTGGAGAACATGAGGGATGAGGTGGACATAATGGTAATAGTATAATATACATGGGAGAAATAGAAGATGGTGGAGCATGTGGACACAGAGGGCATGGAAATAGAGTGGAGGGACACATGGAGATGGTGGAAGAATAGAGGAATGGTGGATAATAATGGAGAAATAGAGGGAAGGGTGGACATAATATGGAGGTACACAGAATGGAGGAAGGGATGGATATAATAATGGTAAGGCATGGAGAAATAGAGGGATGGATGGAGATAATGGACACAAGAATGGAGAATGGTGGAATGCAGGATGGAGAAAGGGATGAGGAAGATTGACTGAATCACATCATGCACAATGGAGAACAGAGGGACGAGGAGACACCGACATCGAGACATCATGGAGAAAGAGGATGAGGGTGATCGATCAGTGATCATATGGACACGGAGAATCAGAGATGAGGGTGACAATCGACATCACACAATAATGGAGAACAGAGAGATGAGGTGACATGACTGACATCATATCACACACACGGAGAAATCAGAGGATGAGGACACACCGGACATCAGACATCACACGAACAGAGGGACAGGGACACTGAGACACACGGAGAACAGAGAGACAGAGGACACAGACACACACGGAACAGAATGGACAAGGACACACTGAATGGAGAGACATGAGGACACTGAGAACAGAGGGATGACACTGAGACAAAGAACAGAGGACAGGGACACACAGAGACACACACGGAGAACAAGGACAAGGACACATGGAACAGAGGGACAAGGACACTGACACACGGAGAACAGAGGAAGGACACACACAGAAAAGAGGTTCAGGACACACGAACGGAGAACAGAGGAATGAGTGACACAGAATGAGAACAGAGGGACAGAGGGACACATGGAGACAGAACAGAGAGACAAGGACAAGACCAGACATGACACCGAGAACAGAGACGGAGGGACACTGAGACACATGGACACACGAGAAAAAGAGGGACAGGACACACCGGAGAACAGAGGGACAGTGACACACCGGACAGAGACACGGAGAACAGAGGATGACACATGGACAGACAGAACAGATGAGGACACCGGACAGACATGACACCGGAGAACAGAGGGACGAGGACACCGGACACCGAGAACAGAGGACACACACACACGAGAAAAAGAGGAGGGACACCGGACATCGAGAACAGAGAGACAGAGACACATGGAGAACAGAGGGAGACACACCGGATGGACACACGGAGAACAGAGGGACAGGAGACTGAGACAGAGACAGGAGAAAGAGTGGATGAGGGAGGGACACCGGACACACGAGAACAGAGAGACAGGACACTGACCAGAGACACACGAGAACAGAGAGACAGAGGGACACACTGGACACAGAGACACAGAACAGAGTGGATGGACACTGGACACACGAGAACAGAGGGAGACACACGGAGAACAGAGAGACAGGGTGGACACACCAAGCACATATATCATATACACGAAAACAGATGGATGAGGGACACACTGACACACGGAGAACAGAGACATGACCGGACACACAAAAATGGACACCGGAGGAGGACACACGAGAACAGACAGGACACATGGAGACACACGAGAACAGAGGACAGACACTGGACACACAGAGATGGACACACAGAGACACAGAAAAGAAGGAGGGAGACACACGGAGAACAGAGGACGAGAGGACACTGACACACAGAGGGATGAGGACACACTGAGACACACAGAGATGAGGCACACCGGAGACAGGAGAACAGAGGATGAGGGACACACTGAGACATGACCGAGAACAGAGGATGACACTGACACACGGAGAAAAAAAGGTGGACACTGACATCATCATATACACGGAGAACAGAGAGATGAGGGACACTGGACACAGACACACGGAGAACAGAGATGAGGGAGGACACACCGGACACAGACACACACGGAGAACAGAGGGATGGACACCGGACAGAGACAGAACACACGGAGAACAGAGGGATGAGGACACACTGAGAACAGAGAGATGGACACACAGACACACGGAGAACAGATGGAGGGACACACTGAGACACGGAGAACAGAGACAATGAGGTGGACACCGAATGACATCACACACGGAGAACAGAGGACAGAGGGACACCGGACACAGACATCATATACACACGGAGAACAGAGGGATGAGGGATGACACACACGGAGACAGAGAACAGACGAGGGACACATGGACACGGAGAACAGAGGATGGACCGGACAGACACAGCACAAGACGGAGAACAGAGGGACAAGGACACACTGGGACACAGACACACAGAAAAGAGGTTCAGGTGACACACACACACAGTATACACGGAGGAACAGAGGGACAGATCGACACCGGACAGACATCACACGGAGAACAGAGGGAATGGACACATTGACACATCACACGGAGAACAGAGAGATGAGGACACACTGAACAGACACCGGAGAACAGAGGGATGAGGACACCGGAGACAGAGGATGGACACATGGACCACACACGAGAACAGAGAGACAGAGACCGGACAGACACCGGAGAACAGAGGGACAGGACACACCGGAGACCGGAGAACAGAGGACAAGGACACACTGGACACATCAACGGAGAACAGAGAGACAAGGACACCGGACAATCAGCATATGACACGGAGAACAGAGGATGAGGGACAAGACCGGACACACACGAGAACAGAGGATGAGACACACAGACACACAAAATAATGGAGAAATATATGGTGGACACACTGGACACAGTATATCATATACATAATGGAGAACAGAGATGAGGGGTGACACACGGGACACAGTATGATATACGGAGAAATAGAGGGATGAGGGACACACTGGACACAGTACACAAAATAATGGAGAACAGAGGGATGAGGTGAGACACTGGACACGGTATTAAAAATAATGGAGAAAAGAGGATGAGGGGTGGACACACTGGGACACAGCACATATACAATGGAGAACAGAGAGATGGACACACACTGACACAGTATAACAGAAAATGGAGAACAGAGAGATGAGGGACACACTGGACACAGTATATCACATACAATGGAGAACAGGGATGAGGGGTGGACATAATGGACACAGTATAATGGTATACAATGGGAGAACAGAGGGATGAGGGACACTGGACAATATTATGTACAATGGAGAATAGAGATGGAGGGACATAATGGCCACAGGCACATATAATGGAGAACAGATGGATGAGGGACATAATGGACACAGAGACAGGCATGAGAATAGAGACAGGAGGGGTGGACATAATGGAATGGTATAATAATATAATGGAGAATAAGAGGGAAGGGACACGGACACAGAAAATATAATGAGAACAGAGGGAAGGGTGGAGACATGGACACAGTATAATATACATGGAGAATAGAGGGATGGAATAATGGACAGGAAAGAATGGAATCAGAGGGATGAGGGAAGATTGGATAATGGTATAATACATGGAGAATGGAGAGGGATGGTGGACACATGGGATGGACAGTATACAGGCATGCAGAAAGAGGGTTCAGGGACACATGGACAGAATGGTGGCAATGGAGAAATAGAGATGAGAGGGATACACTGGGACAATGGTATAATGGCGGCCATGGAGACAGAGGGATGAGGGACACATGGAATATTGGTGGCATGGAAATAGAGATGGACACATGGATGGTAATGGAAGGGTGGACACTGGACACAGTGGACAGGAAGGGATGAGGGTGACACACTGGACATCAGTATATCACATATACGGAGGGGAACAGGAGGGATGAGGGTGACACACTGGACATCAGTATATCCTTATACACGGAGAACAGAGCGGATGAGGGTGACACACTGGACATCGGTATATCATATACACGTAGAACTAGAGGGATGAGGGTGACACACATTGGACATCAGTATATCGCCATACACGGAGAACAGAGGGATGAGGGTGATTTACTGGACATCAGTATATCATATAACACGGAGAACAGAGGGATGAGGGTGACACACTGGACATCAGTATATCATATACACGAGGAGAACAGAGGGATGAGGATGACACACTGGACATCGGTATATCATATACACGGAGAACAGAGGGATGAGGGGTGACACACTGGACATCAGTATATCATATACACGGAAAACAGAGGTTAGAGGGTGACACACTGGACATCAGTATATCACATACACGAGGAGAACAGAGATGAGGGTGACACACTGACATCAGTATATCATGTACAACATAGAGGGATGAGGGTGACAACGACATCAGTATATCATGTACACGGAGAACAGAGAGATGAGGGTGACACACTGGACATCGGTATATATCATATACACGGAAAACAGAGGATGAGGGTGGACACACTGGACATCAGTATATCATATACACGGAGAACAGAGGGATGAGGGTGACACACTGGACATCAGTATATCATATACACGGGAGAACAGAGGGATGAGGGGTGACACACTGGACATCAGTACATATCCATATACACGGAGAACAGAAGGATGAAATTTGACACACTGGACATCGGTATATCATAGCATACACCGCGGAGGAACAGAGGGATGAGGGTGACACACTGGACATCAGTATATCGCGTATACGGAGAACAGAGGATGAGGGTTGTTACACTGGACACAGGGAACAGATGATGAGGTGACACACTGGACATCAGTCTATGATATAATACGAATGGGAGACCCTGTTGTCGCTTATTTTCTAGTTTGTAGCACTGTATATTCATCATCACTGAACGTTGTATTGATGTCGAACGTATATATTCAAACTGTATGTTGACATGATATGAAGTTTACCATATATAATATGCCATGCAATCATCAACTGATTAGGTACAATGTTGTAATGTGGTTATACCTCGACATTACAATCAGGTCATCTGAAAGAACGGTGATGGACGTATTTACGGATGTCCAAAGGAAGCGCGTTTTCTGGACACAAAGTGCCCGTAAAACAGCATTCAGTTATGAATGTCTTAGGATAAGTCTGACTTATATACTATTCCAAAAGGAAACGCCTAACCCAGAAATCTGTTGCGAAAAATGATGCATTTTCACCATAACCAAATAGGCTTTAAGAAATGAATTTTTACATCAGCTGAGAAGCAGCGTACGTCTGGTACAACCAAGTGGATAAGTTTAGATAACGGAGACGTTGAGCGCGATGGCATCACGTAAATGGTGTCCCGACGTCAGGTCTCCTGGCTTTCAGTCTAATCTCACCTAACCTGTTCTTGTACAGTTTGACCTGATATTCTCCGAAGTCCAGGCACCCTGCTGCTGCTGTGCTCTCACACGTGGCAGTACGATCACGCAAATGTAGTACCCGGATGTACTGGATCTTGGAGGTGCAGCGGCGACTCGAGGTCTTACCTGTAATGGGGACGGTCATTTGTTATACCTGTTTGGTTGTAACGAGCTGCAAGCAGTGATATTGTGCTCAGACTAACATCCAGCGTGCATTCTTTCAAATGTGTTTGTGTCTCAGAGTCAAGACTTGGCGTAATGATTTGACCTTGAAACCTCCTTCCAAAACGGATGCCGATTCGGAAAGTAATCTGGATTTTTGTAACCAGACAGTGAATGCTCTTTTGCCGCACAATTCTCAAATGGAAGGTGATTTTTGTCATGTTGTGGCGATGTCTTTTAATTTTGTAAAGAAATCTCATCAACCGTCAACATTTTCTTTAGGTAAAGTCGACTTCCTTCACTGGTGCAGTTGTGTAAAGTCATGCTACCAACACATTTGTTACATATTTTGACGATTGTTTGAACACAATAGGTAATAATTAATAGAGTTTTTAAAACACAAAACGCCTAGCGCGTTTCGGAATAGTATGTATTAGCCCTTCCTGTCCCCAGATAAGACGGCATCATGGAAAAATCGCATTTCCGGAAATATGAAGTGCAGGATCAAAGGCTCGTCATTCCATTGTCTGAGTGAATCTGGTTTTTTAATGGTGCTTGATAGGTAACAGTCTGAGTTATGTGGAATGCTGTTTTGTTTCAAGTTAGCTGAGATTATGGTGATTATGTTGGCTACCCTAGGAGGCAAAAAGGTCAATCAAGAAATCCGGATGTAGGTTGGTTTGTAATTTTACATATTAAGGTACATACACTAAACGGGCCAAAGAAACGTGACCTCCTTCCATAATGACGGAGGTACTCTTATCTTCAACTGGCGTTGTGATGCGTAGACGTCCACTCTTTGGTCTCTCGACGGTGACTCCAGTCTGTCTAAAGCCCTGACTAAATTTTATAACCCTGATACGTAGTGGCAATATCCGAGGGCGTTGGCAACAGCATTGTATGTCGACCCCATCGGCACCATCCCAATGGCTTTTTCTCTCTTCAGCTGTTAATCGTGGCATACTTCTGTACTTTGTGTATCATATCATCTTTCTTCAGACTCTTCATACCCTATAGAATCATTCTACATGTGAAATGGATGCAAAATACTGATGGAATATTGCTGCGTTTTTGTCGATTGGATATTATTGTGCGTAAAACAGAAAATGGAAAAAATGTTACTGTTCACAACAATGTTAACAAAGATCACTGTAGAAGTTCCTAAACATTTTTTCACAATATCAAAGACACGCTTAAATGCAATTTTGTTTTCTCCACTAATGCAAATCAGCAGAAAATGTATTAACAGACTGAAATCATAGGGAATTATGAGTTTGCTAATTTTACACACTCTACAACAGTTGTTTCTTATTTAATAGTTGTAAACGGTGATTTTAAATGGTTTATTTTGTCCCAAAGCAGAATTTATTTCAACCTTTATTTTGACGCTCCAAATTACTGGTCATTGGTTTATTTCGGCACGGACAAAAAATAGACACCCTAATTATTCTAAAAGATGCATTTCACCTAAATATGAATGCATTTGAGAACATATTTTCGTGTTTGCATAAAGTTGTTGTTAAGCTTCTTGTAAACTAATAATTCTCACCATATCTCTTGATAGTTTTGGCAATTCAAAAGGTAGGAGGGTAACGTTTTGGCGTCTAGTGCAGGACACATCAAAAGTTTAGATTCACTAGCGTAAATGTAGCCATTTACTTTAAGTCAACTATTCCAAACAAACTTTGCACACTTTCCATACTGTTTAAAGGTACTGTTTACATTACGAACTGATGTATTATAAACACATTTGTAACGTTGAAAAGATTATTGTCATGAGTTCACAAATGATGAAACTCAGTGAAATTGACGAATTCGTAACAAAACTTTACACTTAGTTGCATGATCTCGTGCAATTCATCTGCATAAGGTTTTCAGTTGGTTCTTCCAAGTTATGGAGAAATTCATCTTCGATATAACCACATGGGTCTAGGCTAACTGCGCCCCGGACAACTGCCCCCGGACAACTGCCACCCTGGCTATCTGCCCCCGTCCATTGTAGCCTCTGATGAATTGCCCTGTTTCCACCCACAACTGCCCCCATCATAAGAAAACACAATCTAAAAGTGATATTTTTTAATGTTTAATTTACAGCACTCCGGCAATACAAAACAACATATCAATCTCGCTGGGTAGCACATAGGCAATATGGCCAGGGGCAGCTGTCGGGGCAATTGTCTGGGGCAAAGTTAGCCTGTGTTTTAATAACTTCTAAGTTTATGTATGATAGTGATACCCAGAGTTTGCTGAACAGCCATTGCTGTGGTGTGATATAGTAAGTTAACGTACGCCAGCAATAGACTGATGATTAATAGAGGCGAACGGCAGATACGCACCATAAAGTTGCGTGTCGCCGAGTGACCAAATACACGTATTAATGTAAGTTCCGTGACGGGCCAGTAGCCTTGTGTGTGATGCTACCGCCACCCTCGCATGACTGTTTCGTTGGCTGACTTCAAGCCCAACTACAGTGTACAGCCTTCCTCCTATTGCTGTACCGCCCCGGCATCCTCAGTACATCGGGACAGAGGGTCAACGTTTGCTGGTGACCCGGTTTGTCTAGGGTTGGGAACATCGCCTCTCTGAAAGAAAGACATTGAACCGAAGAATTTGAAAGTTGGCATTCAATGTCTCCAACTAGTAGAAGAATATACAATCAGGTTATTCTCCCATGAACATCACACTTTGTCACGCGCCCCATGACAACATATTCTGTGACAAAACACCAACAGGAAACACATGACACCCTATGTCAAGATCATTTTACAGCACCCCATTAGAATGTAATTGCTTAGAGACTGTACGGTTCGTGAATGTTTAAAACACTAAGAATACCGTTGATACTATCATTAGCAATGTTTCCTTCTATCGGTAACCACCGTTATGCATGTCAAACAACATACTCATGTGTCTACTTCCAGCTGCCATTTCAGCTGACGATTCTCAATTTCCAGAGCTGATCCGTCTCTGGCCTGAGTCTTATTTCCTTTGTTAAATACGTGAGATGATCAGCATTTGCTTTCGGAAAGCACAAAGTTCTCACAAAGTCAGCAACACTTGCAAGCAAGGATTTGGTATATCATAAATGTAACTGGGGTAAAACATGCTCGATACAATGTTCCTAAGGTAACCTGTAATTTTCACCGTCACAATACTCCGCCTTGTTGACTTTACATTACATAATACAAACTGTTAGGAACAAAGAAGCGAAAAACTCCGTAGGATATTGAGGCTTGAATATAGAAGAATGTTCCAAGATAGATTGCAAAGTGTCTGGAGATGAGTTCCGTCATGAGATTATTACATGATACTACTGCCCTATATTACAAAAACATCACAGTAATATTTCAATGTACTCCAACCACAAATCCCATTCACCCCACAAGACTCTGGACCTTAAGTAAATCTTTACCCTGCCAGAAAAGGAGCAGGAACCATATTTCCAGAACTCTATCATCTGTTGACATTGCCATAGGTCAGGACCCACAAGTATGGATAATAAGGCATTTACTGACTACACGTGTCAGGTGTATTCGCATCAACACATAGGTGGCTCTGACCCTTCAGTTACCTTCTTCCCCATGAAGGTTACATAGTTTAAGCCTAGGGCTCTGTGGAACGTCACAAGGTCCTGGCTGAACACCATACCTCTCCTGACCTCGAGGGGCCTAAGACAAGTTAGTTGGCACGGCGTCCTATCACCAGATACTTTATGTAGGAACAAACGACGACAGATAGGGTCCTGTGGATTTATCTCGTCTCATTACTTTCCTGGCGCACGGTGACCAGTAGATATGCTCAGGAAACACTTGTATTGTAAATTGTACAAGCACACTGCTGAATTCAGTAGATATGGCAGAAACACTTGTATTGTAAATTGTACAAGCACACCGTGACCAGCTATGGATATGGCAGAAACACTTGTATTGGTAAATTGTACAAGCTAACACGGTGACCAACTGATATGGCAGAAACACTCTTGTATTGTAAATTGTGCCGCCACACAGTGACCAGCAGATATGGCAGAAAACACTTGCATTGTAAATTGTACGCTACACACGGTGACCAACTGATATGGCAGAAACACTTGTATTGTAAATTGCGTTGCTAGCACACGGTAACAAGCAGATGTGGCAGAAACACTTTGTATTGTAAATTGTACAAGCTAACACGGTGACCAGCAGATATGATAGAAACACTTACTTGTATTGTAAATTGAACAAGCACACGGTAAATAAGCAGATATGGTAGAAAACACTTTGTGATTGTAAATTGGTACAAGCACACGGTGACCAACTGGATATGGCAGAAACACTTGTATTGTAAATTGTAATACAAAGCACACGGTAATACAGCAGATGTTAGCAGAACACGCGTATTGTAAATTGTACAAAGCACACGGTGACCAGCTGATATGGCAGAAACATTCTGTATTGTAAATTGTACAAGCACACGGTAACCAGCAGATATGACAGGGAACACTTGTATTATATTGTACAAGCAATAATGGTGACCAGCAGATATGACAGAAAACACTTGTATTGTAAATTGTACAGAAGCACACGGTGACCAGCAGATATGGCAGAAACACTTTGTATTATAAATTGTACAAGCACACGGTGACCAGCAGATGTGGCAGAAACACTTGTATTGTAAATTGCACCAATACGGTGACCAGCAGATATGACAGAAACACTTGTATTGTAAATTGTTACAAGCACACGGTGACCAGCAGATATGGCAGAAACACTAGCCAGTAGCCAAATTGTAGCCAGGCACACGGTGACCGTAAGATATGACAAGAAAAGAAACTCGTATTGTAAATTGGCACACAAGCACACGGTAACCGTAAGATATGACAGAAACACTTGTATTGTAAGTTGTACAGGCAATGAGCGGATACGCTTTGGTAGTTTCTGAAATTTATAAGAAAAGATGAAAGCAATATAATAGCGATTTGAATGGCCCTATCCGATATATAAGTTAGTTCTTAGATTCCCATATTCTCCTGTTTGTGTGTAGATGTATTTTGACTAATTTTGCATCGTTATTACCAGAATACTAGCCATATATTCAAATGTAATGAATTGCTGAAAATAATACAACATTTTAGTTGACGTCATTGCTTGTTTTATGTATTTTGCGACGTCGGAAAAATACGACATTGGTATGCTGATTAGTATATATCTCACCTAATTTCCATTAATTGTGTGAAAGGTCTCGGCTTCTTTGTCAGAATTTCTAAATACTCTTTAGACAAAACATAAAATGACTGATTTTTCCATTTAAATAGTGTCCTGAATATATCAACAATTAGACGGTTTGACAAAATGTATCTTATTGTATGAACAACACGCGCACCTGTTTGGCATCAATTTAGCGTAAATAAAAAGTAATATTTCACAACACCCGAATATTTTATTTGGGATAAGAATTTTGTTTGTTTATGATTATGTATCTATTTCTCTTCATACGGTATGCAATGAAAGATGCAAAAGATAGCATTTTTATATGGAACTATATATTGTAGAATATGGATGTAAGATTTCTCCAAAGTCGCAAGACATTACGACATGGTTTATATATTTTAAAATCAATTTTCGTATCAATGTAGTTAGAGTTTGATATCCTGTCATCACAATATCTTTTAATCGAATACGAATTTATTATATTATCGAAAACAATGATAGTGAATCATAAAACGTTTCCAACAAACGCGCACCTGGCCAATCAATATACATCATTGTTTTCGTCTATAAACGACACAAAAATATGCAATGAACAATACATTTCATTTAAATATATGTGTGCATATACATTTCATAACATATATATATCCATTTTCATTAATATTATCAGGTTTTACTTATGAGGTTGAATTAAATCGCCGTTCATTAACCTGTTCATATGAAACTGCAATATTAGTCCAAATACATTGAATATTGTACATCATAGGAACTAATGTAGTTGCAGTTATGGCTACGTTTGATCTTCTAACACTTGTGTAAAGGTTTAGGAATAAGGTGTACTGCACTAAATGTGTCAATTTCTTATGTAAAATATTATTCAAACAATCAAAACTTTCAAAAGAATAAAACACCGTAAACCCTATATGCACGTATGATATGATATTGAACAGGGTAAATGTAGATACTGAAGTCAGTTTCATGAAAAAAATATCTGAACTATACGCAAAATATACACCATAATACTGACGAGTGTAATCGGAAGGATTGGGCGATTGTGTTTACTCTTGTTCAACCGACCTTCACCTCAAAGAAATTCGTACCCTAATATGTACAACAATGTTGACGTATGACATCACTAGCGTTGACCGATTTCTTACAAAATGGCGGCTTTGCTTGACAAGGGTACACAGGATTTTGCGAGGACCTTCCATTGATTCAGGGATCGTTTGTCCATAAATGCTGAGATGTAAAAGTAATCAGAATGAGTCTGACTATCTGTGTATTGTTATATGTTTTTATAGTTTTCACTATAAGTACGAGAAGAAGCCAAAAATTGCAGATAATTACTGTTGTCGTTCTGCGCGATTTTGCGTCAGTCATGGCGTCACGTTGCACGGAAACTTTCTTGCTTATGAATTATCAAATCATTGCATTGTATCTATTTATAATTTCCTATATCTTATACGATGCTCTTCCCATGCATATTACAAAGGTATTGAGCCATTTAAAGCAATGAATAGACGGATGAATGTTGGAAAATTTTCATTTTCAGCACTTGGAGCTTTGTCTAAAATAATAGTGGATGGTATCAAGAAACAGGAAATTTCCGCAAGAATTCGAAACTGTGAAGTGTATCGGTGCGCGTGGGATATTTTGATTTTATTGGACTTGAAATTGAGGGTTAAAGGGGAAGGACATATATGTCCCTGTGGTATCCAGGGGTTAAGACGAACGTTACCAGAAAACAAAACAAATGATAACAGTTTGATGACGGTTTACGCACAGGGCGTGTCACGCTTAGAAACAGCGTTAGAAAGGCATGTAGGTATATAGACCCTACCCAAGTACTATATATGCGAAGTGATTTACGATTGAACCACCTCCTCAATCTAAGTTAAGATTTCACCACGTTAATCTGAATTTTAAAGGCCCCGTCGAGGCCTACGGATCAGAAGTGAGATGATTTCACAAAATGAGACAAAAATGTTACCGGATCATACTTTCAAAAGTTATATCGCCACGACCTCACCGGAAAACAGATATTCCCCGCAATTCCAAGCCAAAATCATGGATCACCCAAGACAGCGAAAACTCACCTTTTAAATCTGTTTATTAATTCCAGCCACGTTGAGAGCACCTATGTAGGGCTAGATTCGATCGGCAGAGGCATCCCACGGGTCTAAAACTTATTTAGTTTCTGCGGATCCGCGCAGATCACTTGAATGTCAAGGCCATCTATGGCCGACAAGTGAGTATGATTGCCGATGGTTTTGGAGAAAATGCCTGCTTACTGTCGAGGAAATGATTTGTAGATGTTGCAATAAGTTTTTAGACCCGTGGAATGCCCCTGCCGATCGAATCTAGCCCTATAGGTGTTGTCAGCGTGGCTGGAATTAATAAACGAATTTAAAAGGTGAGTTTTCGCTGTCTTGGGTGATCCATGATTTTGGCTTGGAATTGCGGGGGTAGCTGTTTTCGGTGAGTCGTGGCGTATAACTTTTGAAATAATGATCCGATTGTGACCATTTATAGCTCATTTTGTAGGGAAATCATCTCGCTTTTGATCTGTAGGCCTCGACGGGGCCTTAAAATTAGTTAACGTGGTGAAATCTAACTTAGATTGAGGAGGGGGTGGTTCCGTCGTTACATCCCTTTCCTGTTATATCCCCCTGGCTGCCACAGGGACATATATGTCCTTACCCTTCAACCCTCAATTTCAAGTCCAATAAAAATCAAAATATCCCACGCACACAAATACACTTCACAGTTTCGAATTCTGCGGGAAATTTCCTGTTTCTTGATACCATCCACTATTATTTTAGACAAAGCTCAAGTGCTGAAAAAATGACCTTCAAAATAGGCTTCATCGAAAAATGGCGACATTTTGACACAGTACGAAATCGCGATTCACAGCGTTATTTGCTGTATGTTTTGAAATGTGAAAATCGGATAATTACTGGGAGTATTGAATTTAAAAATAACATATTAATGAACACTGATATCACTTTTACATGAAATCGCTAATGATAATTCTGAAACGTTGCCGATGAATCTAGAATCGGTTGGGATGTTTTCGAAAATACACTTACACGAACGCCGTAGAGCGCTTTCCGCCATATTGATAGTGTTTACAAAATCACGTTTCGCGAAGGCCGGTATTGAGACGCCTATTACATCACGTATATTTCATATTTAGCTTCGAAAATGCATCAATGAATTCCCCATACATTTTAGAATCAAACTGCAGCTGGTCTTTGTCACCAATGCCAACTGTCTAGATAAAATGAGACGAAACATATTGGGTGTGAAAACGAACGCTGTGCTCGAAAGACTGCGCTGGTTCGAAATGTAAACAAAGACAAAAACCTATTTTACACTGTGTAGCATTTTCTGAAATTTTCCAACATTCATCCGTCTATTCATTGCTTGCAATGGCTCAATACCTTTGGAATATGCATGGAAAGAGTATCGTAGCAAGAAATAGGAAATTATAAATAGATACAATGCAATGATTTGATAATTCATAAAAAATTGTCTAAGTTTCCGTGCAACGTGACGCCATGACTGACGCAAAATCACGCAGAACGACAACGGTAATTATCTGGATTTCTGGCTTTTTCTCTTACTTATAGTGAAAACGATAAAAACATATAACAATACACAGATAGTCAGAATCATTCTGATTACTTACATGTCATATTTATGGACAAACGATCCCTGAATCAATATAAGGGACCTTGCAAAATCCTGTGTACCCTTGTCAGCAAAGCCGCCATTTTGTAAGAAATCGGTCAGCGGTAGTGATGTCATACGTCAACATTGTTGTACACATATTAGGCAATTTCTTTGAGGTGAAGGTCGGTTGAACAAGAGTAAACACAATCGCCCAATCCTTCCGATTACACTGTCAGTATTATGGTGTATTTTTGCGTATATTTCAGATACTTTTTCATGAAACTGACTTCAGTATCCACATTTAGCCTTGTTCAATATCATATCATACGCGCGTATAGGGTTTACGGTGTTTTATTCTTTGAAAGTTTTGATTGTTTGCATCATATTTACATAAGAAATTGACATATTTAGTGCAATACACCATATTCTAAACCTTTACACAAGTGTTAGACGATCAAACGTAGCCATAGTTGCAACTACTTTAGTTCCTATTCAATTTATTTGGACTAATATTGTAATTTCATATGAACTGGTTAATGAACGGTGATTTAATTCAACCTTATATGCAAAACTGATAATATTAATAAAAATGATTTTATATATGGTATGAAATGTATATGCACACATATTTAGAGGAATTGTCTTGTTCATTGCATAAATTTGTGTCGTTTTATAGACAAAGAATAATGCATATTGATTGGCCAGGTGCGCGTTTGTTGGAAACGTTTTATGATTCTCTATCATTGTTTTCGATAATATAATCAATTCATATTCGATTAAATAATATTGCGATGACAGGATATCAAACTCTAACTACATTCATAGGAAAATTGCTTGAATATATATATACCATCTGTGTTATCTCGGACAAATCTTACTTCCATATTCTAATATATAGTTCCATATATAAAAGCTATCTTTTTGCATCTTTCATTGCATACGTATGAAGAGAAATAGCTACATAATCATAAACAAACAAACTTCTTATCCCAAACAAAATATTCGGGTGTTGAGAAATATTATTTTATTTATGTTAAGTTGAAACCAAACAGGTGCGCGTGTTGTTCACAATAAGATACACTGTCAAACCGTCTAATTGATGATATATTCAGGACACTATTTCAAATGGAAAAATCAGTCATTTTATGTTTTGTTTATAGAGTGTTAAATTCTGACGTAGAAGCCGAGACCTTTTATACAATTAATGGAAATTAAGTTAGAGATATATACTAATCAGCATACCAATGTCGTCCTTTTCCGACGTCGCAAAATGCATAAAACAAGCAATGACGTCAACTAAAAATGTTGTGATATTTTCAGCAATTTCCTTACATTTGAAGATATGGCTAGTATTTTGGTAATAACAATGCAAAATTAGTCAAATTACATCTACACAAACAGGAGAATATGGGAATCTAAGAACTAACTTATATATCGGATAGGGCCATCCAAATCGCTATTACGTGCTTTCACATGTAAGACGTTGTCATTTTTCTTGTAAATTGTGAAACTACCAAACTGCATCCGCTCACATTGGGGAACTTTGAACTGTAATAGTTTGGTTCACCATAAACATAAAATAACGAAAATATAGCGTCCGTATCCACAACAAATTCTCTCCACCAACCTGAGTTACATTGACTCACAGTGTTACGAATAACGGAGTTATGCCCCTTATCATTATATACGTGTATGACCTCTCTGTCGTCGTTTGACGTCATAGAAGAAAATCCATTTTTGACACTTATTGTGAGTCATTTTTAATGTTGAGCGTATAACGTTATGCACAAGCAAATAAAACCCAATTCATATGCACTTATGTCGTTCAGATATCAGGCTGTATTTTCTTCGCTCACACTTTCCGTAAAGATGCCACATTAATAAATTCGTAGCACAGTGCTTTTTATGGGTGCGCGATAAAAGCGGATAAATTCTATCGTTTTCTAACGCATAACAAACATTTGGACAACATTTAGCAGCGTCTATTTCTCAAACTGCCAAGGTAGTTGCACTTATATTTATACCAACGGATAGGAAATTTAATATTCTACATTTCTGTGTAATTTTATAGCCGTACGTAGATCCAGGACCACGCGAGCGCAATTCTCGCACAACGTTCACTTTTCAAACCGTATGAAAATGTGCGCCTGAAAAAAAAAAACTCGGCAGCCAGGGGATATAGTACTTGGGTAGGGTCTATATACCAAGATGTCTTTCTAACGCTGTTTCTAAGCGTGACACGCCCCTGTGGGTTTACGTTCGGATTAAATATCTTCTCTGAATTATTTTAATTTCATCTGTCATTAACGTAAACATATATGGGCAATATGAACGTCGCATTTCTACTACCAACGTAAGTTTAGATCAGTACATCCCGCTGAGTAGTTAAGCGACATTCCACGATTGCATTGTGGGGATGTAAACATTGCGAACGTTACCGTGTCGCTGAAAACTGTGAGTCGAATTGACACATTTTAACCGTCGTAAAACATAAACGTAATGTTTCCACCAGTGATGTTAGCTGCGTGAAGCAACTGCAAAACCAAGAAACGGGATGCAACGGAGTAGTTAACTGTAGGAGGCCGTACGAGGCGATGACAACTGACATGCATCGTGACGTCGCTTACATTGTGACGTAATGTAAAAATGGTTCGATTACGAGGGGGCACACTAGAATGGCGCAGTGACGGGATAACGCCATTCAATTGTTACGTCATCAAAAACTATACCTTTATTGTCTGATAATGTTTTTTCGATTGTTCTAACCGCTAGGCATCTTAGAATGTTAATTGTACAGGGGCACGGTGACCGTAAGATGTGGCAGAAACACTAGTATTGTAAATTGTACAGGCACACAGTGACCGTACACGCGTCAGATATGACAGAAACACTTGTATTGTAAATTGTACAGGCACACGGTGACCGTAAGATATGACAGAAACACTTGTATTGTAAATTGTACAGGCGCACGGTGACCGTAAGGTAGGACATAAACACTTGTATTGTATATTGTACAGGCGCACGGTGACCGTAAGATATGACAGAAACACTTGTATTGTAAATTGTACAGGCACACGGTGACCGTAAGATATGACAGAAACACTTGTATTGTAAATTGTACAAGCGCACGGTGACCCTCAGATATTTACATTTCATTTTGATGAGCATTCTCTTCCCACAGAGGTTACTTGTCATATCTTCCTATGAACCTCTGTTCTAATACGGCCATATTTCCCGGTTCTCGTAAAATCCCCTAGCGGCAAAAGATCGCAACACGAATTATCTCCCTTCTTTCTATCCAATCAGAACACGTGTTACATCGACTTAGATTCAATTTGACTAACACAAGAAAATGTGGGGTCACAAATATCCCCCATCTGCCGGGGACTTGTGTTGATGTTACACACAAGACGTTTAATGGCTAGCTTGTCCGTTGTCAACGAGGGCGATGGAGACGCCACTGATCCGCCATAACATGACTCAGTTCTGTCTAGAAGAAACGTTTGCGCATCGCGCAGGGAAGAAGTTTAGTTTTCTCGAAGCATGGAAATTACCGAGGCCTTGCGAATGATCACTTTTGAAACAACGTCGCTGATTGCACAACTAAATCTGATTGCCTCCAATCACGAGTCTTGAACGCTCACACCATGAAAGGGCCGTATTAGAACAGAGGTTACGTAGGAAGATATGACAGGAGTAACCTCTGTGGGACGAGAATATTTGATGAGCAGCCACAGCAATACTCCCGCTACTTATCATCAGATATTTACGAAGCCGCTGCCATCGCTGAATGAGTTCTACGATGCAAGGTCTTCATAGTGTACATCCATGTGTGAATTGTGTAATGTTTATCAGATCCAATATCTGCCTGACGTTTTTTCTTGTCAAGAAACCCCCAAACTATCACTCTAGCATGAATAATTGTTCAGTTGAATTCCAGTTTTTCAAATATGAGCTAACCTTCACGTGACCAGATCACATGCAGTTTTTAATTATGCATGTTAATGCGTTCATTATTTTACATAAATATATGTGTGGCAGGTGTCTGAACCTGACGTCCTATGGTAATTCTGCAGGAAATGACTCGCGATGTCAGTCCGTATGCACTTTGTTTAGCTTCGAGGCTGATACTGAATAAATATACAGGTGATCTTTGGTACAAATATATATTTACGAAACATTATTTATTCTGCAGTAAAATATCTTTGTAAGTTATATGTTTTAATGGCCAGATTTATGGCACTTGCAAGTTTTTTAGCTTCATTACACTGCACATCGCTGTAAATATATAGGCTAAAGAACAGATTTGGTTTGTAACAATTTTAAGGAATAGAAACAGTATGCTCTCACCAATTTCAATCTTTGATAATATTCTTAGAACTTATGAGAGCGACAGTTTCCAGATTTTTAAGTGGATAGGGTTTGAGGTCAATACCTTTATTATGTCTATTTTTACTTATATAAACAGGTATTCATATTTCCTAAATTAACGAATTTTATGCTTCAGACATTCTTGAAGAAGGGACACATTATGTGAGAAATAGGAGTAAAGCGGGACCTTGATCATGTGTTTAGACTCCCCACCCCCTTCCTAAAAAATAGAATGGTCCCCCAACAGCCAGAATGTTACAACGATAGTGTTCCAATAAGTGCCGTTCATTGATGCGCATTGGGGTGGCCTGGCTGCGCTTGCTAGTGGTTGTAGCCACCGTTGTAAACAACACATTTTTATTTTGATCAATGTGCTCAGCTGTCTCATACAATCTATATCTGATAAATGTTATTGCACAAGCGGAAAAAGTGCTCCTCCATAAACGTCATGTCAGGCAGAATGTAACGTTGGGGTCTGTACACAAGTCAACATCGGGGGTGGCCAACATCAGCAATGACACAAGACTTTCAGAGGAAGCACACTGACCACTACAGGACGAGGTAGAGGTTGTGGGATGACATTCCTGACCAAGGCCTGTCGAGATGGACGGACGTATCTAGTTGCTTTCGAAATTGACATATTATATACGCACATGTTCGATGGACACCAGACACGTACTGGACATGGATCGAGGGATTGTACTGCTGTACATATATTTGGCGTCCATGGGTGTGACGGAAGGTTGTGGGGACGGTCAACGCGTCCCTTGACCTGTCACACTGCCATGACCACGAAAGGGACCATGCCATGGGCAGTGATGCTGTACAGTGGGCAGTGATGTTGTGTTGACCATGCTAAGCGTACTGATGATGGGACAGTATAACTGGACGAACAGCTGAAGGTCGTGGTCGAATGTTTTGCTCTTGTAATTGATTTCTCTCTCACTGATCTTATGTAGGTCAGGATGCTGCGGGGGTGGCTCAGCTGTAACATTTACGATGTTTGAGCGTAAAAAATTGCTTTTAACACTTAAAACACTTTCACGAAGTACTCCGTTTTTCACATGTAATGTGAATCTGTGACGAATTTCTTACTCGTGGGATTTTATTTACGTAATGGCCCGGATGCACGTTTCAGAGCTATGATGGGTAGTCAAGGTAGTCGATTGTGGTTTATGTCGATTGTGCTCTATGGTGGTTGTGGTCTAGGGGGCGATTGTGGTCTAGGGACGATTGTGGTCTATGGCGATTGTGGTCTAGGGGGGCGATTGTGGTCTATGGCGCGAGTGTAGTCTATAGCGATTGTGGTCTTTGGCGATTGTGCTCTATGGTGATTGTGGTCTAGGGGGCGATTGTGGTCTAAGGCGATTGTGGTCTAGGGGGCGAGTGTGGTCTATGGCGCGATTGTGGTCTATTGCAGTTGTGGTCAGGGGGCGATTGTGGTCTAGGGGGAGATTGTGGTCTAAGGCGATTGTGGTCTAGGGGGGCGATTGTGGTCTATGGCGGTTGTGGTCTGAGGCGATTGTGGTCTATAGCGATTGTGGTCTAGGGGCGAGTGTGGTCTATGGCGGTTGTGGTCTATGGCGGTTGTGGTCTAGGGGCGAATGTGGTCTATGGCGATTGTGGTCTAAGACGATTGTGTTGTTAATGGCGATTGTGGATTAAGGCGATTGTGGTCTGAGGCGATTGTGACCTAAGGCAATTGTGGTCTAACTATATGGTCTTTCAATTACAAACTACATACAGGAACAATGCATGTTAAACAACATGCACATAAACAAATACTTATAATATAGCATATTATGAGCACGCAGCCCTGCTAAAGATAATATAATGTTTTGCTGTTTTTTTTCTATCTGGAAGAATCGGCTTTCACACGCAAGTTCAGTAGAATAACACACTGAATATGGACCACTTATCCCTATGTATACAGAGATATTCTATCTGTCAGTGTGCAGTCTCATAGGAGGCTAAATCCCTATGTCGGTTGGATCCCCCGGCGAAAGTCTGAAAGTTCCCAAATTATCAATTAAACGCTTTACTTGGGCTGCTTTTAAAAAAAAATATCAGTGGACCGTGTTATCAAATTTTAACGGATTGGGAAAAAGGGTAAATGCAAATATTTACCTTTTGTTAAATGACCATGAGTGTACAAAGATCAGAGGAGGAGTTCGATGTCGTCTGTCGTCTGACATTTAATCAAAGTGAAAGTATTAAGAGTTATATATTTTGGTCGGTGTTTCAGCATGATGAGTTTGGGCTTGCTGTGAGTACACGTGACAGAACAAGATACATGCCGTGACTTCGTGAACAGCTATGAGGCACACAGTCTAACAGCAAGCGTCTGTCACCGTTGTATCCGGTTGTAGCTCGGCAGATGACGCAGATGACAGTTTAACAGCTGTCACAGCTGTCTCCTCTAGTGGACAGAATATACAGAACAAGAGACTCTGTATTGCCATGCCAACATCAGCCTGTACTCTGGTGAATTCTAGGCCAGTATGCGGGAAGCGTTTCAGAATAGAAAGATTGTCCATTGTATAAACCTTGGAAAACTGACAATACAGCAGTATAATCCGGAGTAACACGGTTTCTCTGAGATTTGCCATGAAGGGTCATCTCTGGCATACACTACTCGATTAAATATATAAATATTGCTTTGTACAGCCAGTCATGTCCTTACTGTCGTATGTATTCAATAGTTAATGTATTACACATGCCAAACATTTCAGCTTACCTAAGAGTCATGTTCGTACAACATGTATCAATATACGCTGGTCATGGTTAAGAGGTTTTGACTAGTGTTCATATTGAACTTGTGCTGAGGTTACTGGAATTGGGGGCAGGGATGCATGGTATCTTTTATTGGTTCTACTGCCACAGATGGCATGGTTATAGTTGATTTACTGGTAATGAGGTCAGCGTTGCAGTGTATCTTGATTGGATCTGCTGGAATTCGGGTCATCGACAAAGGACATCTTGACTCGCTCAGATGGTTTTAGGATCAGTGTTGCAGGGTGTTTTGATTGGTTCAGCTGGTATCAGGGTCAGTGTTACAGAGCATGTTGATTGGTTCTGCTGGTATTAGGGTCAGTGCTACAGGGCATGTTGATTGGTTCAGCTGGTACTAGGGTCAGTGTTACAGGGCATGTTGATTGGTTCTGCTGGTATTTGGGTCAGTGCTACAGGGCATGCTGATTGGTTCAGCTGGTACTAGGGTCAGTGCTACAGGGCATGCTGATTGGTTCTGCTGGTATTAGGGTCAGTGTTACAGGGCATGTTGATTGATTCAGCTGGTACTAGGGTCAGTGTTACAGGGCATGTTGATTAGTTCTGCTGGTATTAGGGTCAGTGTTACAGGGCATGTTGATTAGTTCTGCTGGTATTAGGGTCAGTGTTACAGAGCATGTTGATTGGTTCAGCTGGTACTAGGGTCAGTGTTACAGAGCATGTTGATTGGTTCTGCTGGTATTTGGGTCAGTGTTACAGAGCATGTTGATTGGTTCTGCTGGTATTAGGGTCAGTGTTACAGGGCATGTTGATTGGTTCAGCTGGTATTAGGGTCAGTGTTACAGAGCATGTTGATTGGTTCTGCTGGTATTAGGGTCAGTGTTACAGGGCATGTTGATTGGTTCTGCTGGTATTAGGTCAGTGTTACAGAGCATGTTGATTGGTTCAGCTGGTATTTGGGTCAGTGTTACAGAGCATGTTGATTGGTTCTGCTGGTATTAGGGTCAGTGCTACAGAGCATGTTGATTGGTTCAGCTGGTACTAGGGTCAGTGCTACAGGGCATGTTGATTGGTTCAGCTAGTATTAGGGTCAGTGTTACAGGGCATGTTGATTGGTTCTGCTGGTATTAGGGTCAGTGTTACAGGCCATGTTGATTGGTTCTGCTGGTATTAGGGTCAGTGTTACAGAGCATGTTGATTGTTTCTGCTGGTACTAGGGTCAATGTTACAGAGCATGTTGATTGGTTCTGGTGGTACTAGGGTCAGTGTTACAGGGCATGTTGATTGGTTCTGCTGGTATTAGGGTCAGTGTTACAGGGCACGTTGATTGGTTCTGGTGGTACTAGGGTCAGTGTTACAGGGCATGCTGATTGGTTCAGCTGGTATTAGGGTCAGTGTTACAGGGCACGTTGATTGGTTCTGCTGGTACTAGGGTCAGTGTTACAGGGCATGCTGATTGGTTCTGCTGGTATTAGGGTCAGTGTTACAGGACATGTTGATTGGTTCTGGTGGTACTAGGGTCAGTGTTACAGGGCATGTTGATTGTTTCTGCTGGTATTAGGGTCAGTGTTACAGGGCACGTTGATTGGTTCTGCTGGTACTAGGGTCAGTGTTACAGGGCATGCTGATTGGTTCTGCTGGTACTAGGGTCAGTGTTACAGGGCATGTTGATTGGTTCTGGTGGTACTAGGGTCAGTGTTACAGGGCACGTTGGTTTCTTGCTGGTGGTGAAATTGCAACTTGAAGTATGTGAACAACGTTAACAGCATCAGCATCAGCATCAACATCAACAACGTCAAGACGGGCGTGGTATCTGACTGTAAGGAATACTGACACGAACGTGTTATATAATATAGTTTATTGTTTTCACACAACACCTAAAATACATACAAGATACTATTATCCATTATCACAGAGCAAAAGACAAACAACCTGTAAATCTGCACCATGGTATGCATTGTCTTAGAAGAAGAAAGATCAGATTTGACCTGAGTTCACAGTTCATACATCTGTTTACGGGTGCACAGTTATCTGTAGGGTGCGCTTCAAGGTATATCCGGGTATGTACAGCTATATCCAGGAAACAGCTGCGAAAGGAGGAGCGTTGGCGGGGACCCCTGTATGAAGTATTTGTAACTCAAACACTTCCTTGTCAAAGACTCATCTAACATATAGTCAGATCAGAGAGACCCATGCAACTAACATGTGACCCTTATCAAGCGTTGGCCGTGTGGTTTACGGTCGCCATTCACGCAACTGACTTCCTCGTTTGACGTATAGAATCCAGCGTCAGCGTCGTTTGTGTAAATTCATACGGAGTATTGTCAGTACGGCTGTGCCCAATTACCCAATACTATTAGTGTCCTATTCCCGTACCTCCCGGTATTTGTTGTGACGTATGCTCCCCTATGTTGTTCTTTACATGTATTTGTTTTATAATGACATACACTTAGGCAGATACTGTACATAGAGGGATCATTGTTTACCTCCTATTGCATTGCTTCGTAAGTGAAATATGGTGGAGGGGTTTAACTGAATGGTCGTAACTGCATTGTCTCTGAATAAGAAGAATGGTATATAGTTTGTATTCAGACCAATGTCCAACTCCACAAGACAACCGCTGGAAGACAGTTTGTAGTCAACTTAAGATCACAGTTCGATTTCTCCTGCATATGCAGCCACAAGGATGATTATACCAAAGCCTAAACACAAACCAAGAAGCTGCAGTATCGATAAAAAGATGGCCCCTGTCTCCTCTTTCAATGCCTTGTCAACAGCGTGTCCCATTTCCGGAATCTGTGAAGGAGAAAAGATATCGTCACTATTCGTGGAACACAATCAAAGTGCTTATACCTGATTTCTAAATGAATTTCAATGATACAAAGCGTTGATATATTTTACAAATGGCTATTGTGAACTAAATACATCATTCGTAACTACTCGTGTCATTCAGGCAAGCCGGATGGCGACTCGTAACCTCTCGGCCATGTTCACGACTGGGCCTTGTTTAAGCGCAAACGGGCACGGAGATGAAAATAGTCTAGGACTATTTCCAAAGAAAGATAGCCCAAACATGGCTACTCCAAGAAATATTATAATACAACACGAAAGTCACTTTAAGTAGGTTTCTTAAGTGTTAACAAATATCAGTAACAAGGTAATTGTTAATCACGGAAATAATAATGAAAATCGATAATCGCAAAGAAACTATTTGACTCATTTCACATTTTACTACACTCGATTTGATTGGTTTGCCACGGTTCTTGGCAATAATGGCGTACTATTCACGTACGAGTGTTCTTGTAGGTCACGGAAAGAGGCGAGTAGTTACGAATATAAATACATAGATAGCACACGCTCGTACCATGTCAGCGAGGGGCACATAAATAAATATGCCTCCTGCTATTGCAAATATCCACTGGTTTGCAGACGTCGTCTCGCCTAGAAAGATGCCCACTATGACTCCTGGAATGCCCATGGCGGCTGACAATGTGTTGTAGGTTAAAGCTTGCTTCATCGTCATCCCCGAGTGTAGCAGGATGGAAACATCACCTGCCGCCAGTATAAAGTGCATGTTAGATCGGTAGTGTACGTGACTAGGCACATAGGTAGATATTTGTTGAAATTACAGGTTTGGAACACTGGAGGAATGAATAGCTTTCAATCTGAAATAATGAGAGACTCTTTCATTGCATGAAATCGGGTAGGAAACCTCAACAAACCACTTAAAACATTAGGGTCGCAAGCCATACGATCAAGGATACCTGTAGTCCCGTATTGGACAATATCTGCCAAGCAAATAAAGAATCTATACAATCTTGTCGATGAATGTGTTTTGATGCACCGGTGTCTACATGCTCAACACCATCCAGCTACAACAGTAAATGTGGGAGAAGTAGGTTCAAGTCCATGTTAAAGATTATCTCAGTCCTATCACGATGTGTCAGCTTAATGTAAATGCCAGAAGTAATGCAATTCTTAAATGTATACCCGCGAGCACAGGGTGGTTCTGACAAACCCAGCAACATGATCAATGTAAACCGGGGATCAAACCAATGATTAAAGATTACATGCTTTGGACTCTCTCTGGGCCGCCGCCTCGGACAACTGAGACCCACTCCCTGATATTTGTGACAGTAGACATCCTGATATTGGGAATTTCTGATGAAGAACAGCATGTCATATAGAACATATAAGAACCTACCTAGCTCATGGGGTATTTCTTCACAGAGTATGGAGATGGCTAAAGTGAGACCTGTCGTGATGTTTTCTGTGAAAGCTGCGCCGACAGATAAACCATCCACTAATTTGTGTATAGCATCCCCAAGAAGGACCATCCAAGCCACGGTAGCTATCTGCTGCTTGACTTTCCCGCCGGCGTCTGCTTCAACATCACTGGTCTTCCTGATGTCCGTCCCGTTAATGCTGGTGTGTGTGTGTGCGTTGCCGTTGCTTGCCCCGTTCCCAATCACGGTAGTGGTCACAGCAACAGGCAGGTCGCTGTTGTTGGAGTCAGTGTCCTCGCTTGCCGACGAGGTCGTGCTCATGGTGACAGTGCTCCCAACCTCTACTGAGATCTCCGCCACGGTCCTCTCTTTAGCTGACTGATGAATGCAATGTGAATCCATCAGAGGAAGTCAGGGATTTGTATTTATGTTACATTAAATATTGTTCACGTATTCGGCAGGGTCAATTATTAAAATGTTTGCTCTCACGCTTTTTGAAATTTTAAGAATTTTTACCTTTATGTTATACACCATGCATGATCTGTTGGTGTTGGTCTTCCTACCTTTATTTGGTGAAATGCTATCTTCAGGATTCGCTCAAGCAGTAGTACAAAGACGATCCCTCCAAGAACAGAGCAGGCTTTCCACAGGTACGTGTCTTTGGTCTCCTCGATGTACATCAGGTGCATGGACTGTAACATACCACACAACAGTATACCACACAACAGTATACCACACAACAGTATACCACACAACAGTATACCACACAACAGTATACCACACAACAGTATACCACATTATCTTAGAGTGACAATAACTTTAGAATTTCACATTCTGTGGGTGAACACTACACCCTGGACGAATGGTATTTATCACATTTTCGGTACTTGGTGGTTCTAAATTTCTCGTCGTTTTATGCACCTCGGGAAGACCTACCTCCGGTATAAGTACAACTATGCCGGCTCCAGCCTGTGTGCCTATCGCAACGGCCACAAGAAACATCAGCAGTTTCTGGAAGAAGGAGGAGTTCATCAAGGGCGTGAGGAAAGCCCCGAGGTTGGAGATGAGACACACAGTGAGCACTACGCCGAGGCCGTAACCCCATGCTGTGAGGAAGCAAATGACATCAGAGATGAGACACAGTAGGCACAACACCCCAAACATAGTTGTCCCCTTATTCGTGGACACAACTAACATCAGAGATGGGACACAGTAGGCAGAACACCCCAAACATAGTTATCCTCTTATTCGTGGACACAACTAACATCAGAGATGAGACACAGTAGGCAGAACACCCCAAACATAGTTATCCCCTTATTCGTGGACACAACTCACATCAGAGATGAGACACAGTAGGCAGAACACCCCCAAACATAGTTATCCTCTTTATCAAACATAGTTATCCTCTTATTCGTGGACACAACTAACATCAGAGATGAGACACAGTAGGCAGAACACCCCAAACATAGTTATCCTCTTATTCGTGGACACAACTAACATCAGAGATGAGACACAGTAGGCAGAACACCCCAAACATAGTTATCCCTTATTCGTGGACACAACTCACATCAGAAGTGAGACACAGTAGGCAGAACACCCCAAACATAGTTATCCTCTTATTCGTGGACACAACTAACATCAGAGATGGGACACAGTAGGCAGAACACCCCAAACATAGTTGTCCTCTTATTCGTGGACACAACTCACATCAGGGATGAGACACAGTAGGCAGAACACCCCAAACATAGTTGTCCCCTTATTCGTGGACACAACTCACATCAGGGGTGAGACACAGTAGGCAGAACACCCCAAACATAGTTGTCCCCTTATTCGTGGACACAACTAACATCAGAGATGGGACACAGTAGGCAGAACACCCCAAACATAGTTGTCCCCTTATTCGTGGACACAACTCACATCAGGGGTGAGACAGAGTAGGCAGAACACCCCAAACATAGTTGTCCCCTTATTCGTGGACACAACTAACATCGGAGGTGAGACACAGTAGGCAGAACACCGCCAAGATAGTTGTCCACGAATGAGGGGGCAACTAACATCAGAGATGAGACACAGTAGGCAGAACACCCCAAACATAGTTGTCCCCTTATTCGTGGTTACAAAAAACATCAGTGATGAGACACAGTAGTAGGTACAACCCCAAGGTAGGTATCCCCATGTTACGTGGACATAAATAGCAGCAGAGATGAGACAGAGAAGTAGGCACAACCCCAAGATAGTTATCCCCTTATTCGAGACACACAGAAGATACAACCATGTTATCCCTTGTTACGGTACGTGGACACAAGTAACATCAAAGTTGAGACACAGAGTTACAACCTCCACGTCAAAGAACAACCCCATTCAGTACCTTCTGCGTCTGTAGGTTTCCGAGGTCCTTCATCTTTTTCTGTGTCGGCATGCTGTTGGGCCCGGCAGTGGTCCTCTTCTAGGGCAATGACAATAGCAGGAAGCGCGTGTAACAGAGAGGACGAGTTGATGCTGGCATTCACAGCGTATGCGTTGAATACATCTTCACTGCGGGCGCACTTCGCCTATATTTCAGAACAGATGACTCCAGTGTTACTTTATGAACATCACAGTTGAGTAGGGCCTCTAGGAGACCCACCTTGTTTCATGGGGGTTCAGTACATTCTACATTGATCTAACATCTAAAATCCTTGTTGTCTCAATTTGTCGTTCTTAGCTTAAATTATATTAGCATTATTACTTGGTGTACTCCGGTCGAATGTTTTTCTGTGTTCTTATATCGGAATCGAAATGACACGAATGTATGCAAATATGGCACTTATCAGGAATTCAGAATTTATGGATGTCAACTTATGGACACAATGTTTCGGAGTATATGATTGGTCCTAAATCGGATGTTCCCCACAATAAAGAATTTGACATAAAAATGTTCAACCATATCCGTATAGCCTGTAAATGCCATTCAAAGACTTGATGACTTGATGACAAATGATGGACAGTAGAACATACGTTCAACACGTCTTGTTTCATTTCCATGACGTGTTTGTTCGCGTCCTGGTGCATCATTGTAGCATTGAAAGATTTCAAATCGGAAATTCTCATTATTCCAATTATCTGTAACTTTAGCGTCTCGCTAGATCAAGTATATTCTATAATTCGAGATTTTAAAAATATTGAAAGAAACTTGAAATCACGACAAAATAATCGAAATTACGAAAATTGTATCTAAGTAACGAGAAAAAACACAAATTATCGAGGAATTGAAAAACGAAATAATATCTAAAATTTCGAAGTTTTTATTACAATCAAGAAGGGATCCTGGGAAACTGTATTGGTTGTCAACATTGAAAGGCTAGCCCACCATGTCCCGGTGAAACATCGGTGTTCATTCTACTGCTCATATAAATATTTTATACCGGTTCTGTTTGTCAGTTGTCACACTATGCATGATTTACAAAAAATGTAAGAACCATGTCGTACTAGTCTAATACACTTCCACTTAATGTTTAAGCATGAAACGTTACTTTTATTTCATTGTAAGTTAGCGATCAATACAGTAAGCCAGTAGCAACTATAACGCTAAATGAAGTGAATACTGAATAAGGTTTAGTGAGAGAAAAGTGGCACATCATATTTAATAGCTGAATTAATGTATGCAAAAAATGTTCCGACTCCTAAATGTACAATTTGAAGTGTATATTGTTCTCACTAGACATAAATGGTAAAGTCTGGGTTATTGTGAAATAATGCCAAGCTAGACGGGTCTGTGAGGTCTTCTTCCTGCTCAGGATGACATTAATCTGTGTTTTATTGCGTTACGGTAATACCCATCTATTAAATAACAGTAGCTATGACGTCACATGTGCCCTCGTTGTGCACGTGTCTGTAACTCAGGCTTGGCAGGTGAGATGGGCCCTGAACGTTCACGTTTTCGTACTTGTCATGAAGAGGTTACACTTTGTTATAAGCAAGGAACCAGGAACTCAAACTCATGCTTGCAACAAACTACTTGTCTACCACGAGAAAAAATAATCAAAATTTGGATGTGTATTGGAACCTAACAGATACATTTTATTATGTGGGGTAATATAAGAGAAGTATTGTAACGTGGCCACGTATTGTTCAACGCCACCATCAGCAGTTATCCAGCTATAGGACGTTGGTCAGTAATACGCGACCCTGGACCAGTGAGTGAGTGAGCATGGTTTTACGCCGTTTTTAGCAATATTCCAGCAATATCACGGCGGGGGACACCACAGGTGGGCTTCACACATTGTGCCCATGTGGGGAATCGAACCCGGGTCTTCGGCGTGACGAGCGAATGCTTTAACCGATGGGTAACCCCACCGCCCCGACCCTGGACCAGACAATGTAGAGATTGGCATCCTGAAAATCAATCTATGCAACTGGGGCAAGATGGCATGCATCTATCACATCACCAAGTCTGACAACCCGGTCCCGTTAGTCGCCTCTTACTAAATGCATGGGTTGCCTGAGACCAGTTCTAACCTGAGTGAGTGAGTGAGGCTTTACGCCGCTTTTAGCAATGTTTCAGCAATATCAAGGCGGAGGACACCAGAAATGGGCTTCACACATTGTACCCACTTGGGGAATCGAACCTGGGTCTTCGGCGTGACGAGCGAACGCTTTAACCACTGGGCTACCCACCGCCCCAGTTCTAACCTGAACCTTCAAGGTAATATTTTAAAGTGTGAAATATTTAGTATATGAGAGATACTTTGAAATGTGTGTTGGGGTCTTCGTGATTCATTGTAATGTTCAGTAGAATATATTGGTTACATTTTAATATGTATTAGAATCTAAGAGATGCAATTTAATATGTACTGGAATCGAAGAGATACAATTTTAATGTGTGTTTGAATCTAAGACACAAGAAGTTGAAATATATCTTGAAAACTTTGGGTGACCACAACAAGATCAAGCCTATTTCCGCATAACAGAAACCGTGCTTTTACCATTTTAAATATTAATGGAAGGTCTGTTACATTTTGTAAAGGAGGAAGAGCTGTCGGTGAAACATACACGTAGTTCAACCAATGTAGCCACAAGAGTAAGACAAAACACTTGTCTGGCTTCAGAGAATCATTCCAGTTAAGACGAGTTAAGACGTTTATGCATAATAAAATAAAATATAAATAAAATTAAAAAAGGGAAAGACAAATACGGGTGAGAAATCATCTGAACGTTGTCTCCATGTTTAGAAATAGGGTATGAGAGAGGGTTACAAGGCTATACAGGAATTGTGTCAGGTATGACATCTGAGAGCATGTGTGCATATCTATTGTCCTGAATATTCAAAAGCCTAATCATGAGTGAACCTGCAAGTTAGGTCATCCTGGAGGTCATACCAACAATGCAACATTACAAATGTCACTCATAGGACGCGTCTCTAGCTCATGACACCGTGAGTACCCAAAGGTCATGGTAAACGCGAGGATGGAATTGATGTATCATGAGTACTCTGTTACACAAGCACGCATCTATAGGATAATACTTTTGTTTGCCATGTTGTTACACAGACATATATACCCTCATACCAATCATGTCTACAGACTACTGCATGGTATTCGGAGAAAATACAATACAAATATAATCTGTATTGTTCATAGTGCTTTTTCGGGCAAAGAGCTTTAGAAATATAGTCCATCTTGCCCCCAGTTAGAAATATTACTACGTTACAATTTTAATATGTTTTACATTACTATGTTGACGTTTGCAAGTATACAACAGTTATAGGTTATGTGAACTTGTGTGTCTGGAATACGAAACACAAGCAAATTAATGCGAGAGTTATTTATTTCAGATAACTTATAGCATTTGCGGCATATGAACCATTGAGGCCATTCCAAAGTAAGATATCTGATCCAAACAATAAATGTATACAAGTAGATTAGTAACTTTAACATCGCTTCTAACAATATTTCAGTTACATCAGTTTAGTGTGTGAAAAAATCCGAAGTGATGCTGTCCTTACACGTTTACCAATTTGATGCAACGAGTACATAGGAATCAACCATAGGAGCCAGTCAGGGTCGGAATCAAATACACGGGATACTGGCTAGTCCAAGGGTCGCAGATCTGCACAACGAATTGCGATACCTTACATGCCGCATTGTCACGTTCACGAATTTTCATTTCTTTCATGCAGAAAACACACATACTGTTTCATAAACAAAGACGTCTGATTACTTCGTATGTTAGGTTTTGAATGCTTCGGGAAACCACGTAGTGAACATTATTAATCTATAGTATTTAAATATCACGCGTTCCCACTATTGCCAGTGAATACAGATGTAGACGGTGCTTGACTTACCTGGCCGCAGGTGGTATTCGCAGTGTTGTTCAGAACTGTTTGGCACCAAGCATCATCATTTACAGCATCAGTCTCCGATCCCAAGATCCCATCCTGTCCAAAATTCTGCTTTACATGCAACTTAAGACTACTGAATAGAGCGTGGAACTCGTCCTGAGTTAAGGAGCTGCTGGACGAGTATTTCGAGATGAGCGTGTCTGCGTTCATCAGGGGTGAAAAACCCTCAACGACCGCCGTCGACGATGCCGTAGGGAGAACAAGGAAGAGCAGCAACAGCGACATCCTACTTTTGGCTGGAGGAAGGTGGCACAGGGTGCTGGATGTGCGACTGCTCACTGCGATGACAAGGCGCTAACCACGTCTGGCCCGGTGTGACAGCTACTTTAATACCAGCAACTTCTTTATTATGAGACATGACGTTTGCGACTGCAGTACAGATTTCAAGCCAGCGCATGGGCTGTCCAATCACCTGCCTGCTACATGGTATCTCCCAGCTCTCAGATACCAAGTGGTCACGGGGATGATTTATTCCCCACTTGTAACATGACTTACTCTGACAACGCCATACCAAAACCCCTTCCACACACTGACACACTCATGTAGGCTCTGGTCACAAGGAAATCACTCTTCCAAGTCAGTGTCCGCACTGATGCACAAGCTTTCTACTGAAACTGCTCAGAGTTGTTATTTATCTATTGTGCAATAGAACCCTTCGTCTTTCAGTATAGAACAGGCACCTATTTCATGCTGATACAAATGCATATTGAGCAGACAGACGTGGGTTCTAGTCTGTCCATTATATATTTCTGTACATATGTGTACATGTAATACAAAGCCGCCCCGGGCTGCATCACACACTGGGCGCACATCACCACGTGCTCAATGGTAGATGAGGTTTTTTCTTTTCTACATACACATAAACTATTTAGGGGGAATGGAATTATTTCATGGTGGATTCTTCAAAACTCAAAGGATTTACTTCTTTGTGCAATCTCAGAAAAGAACTGAATTCAATTCTGTCAAAATGTCTAATCTTTTTAACACTATTTTCCAGTTAACAACTTAAGGGAAAACTTTGCTTGATCATTGACATAGTTACTATATTCAGAGGTTCAAGCAGTTTGTCAGAAATGACAGCAAATGTCATCTGAAGTTTGAGAAAACAATATGTGAAATGCTTGACTTTCTTATCTATAACATCAATGTAACAGGTGTAGCTAAGACATTCAGTCGAGAAGAAGGCATTAGGCCCAGTGGACTTGTTGCTCTATACAAACGAATAACAAATTTCTGTCCGGACTAGATTGGCAAAGTCATTACTGGGGAATTTGGGCAAGTTAAATTAAACTTTGGGTATAGCGATGATCTAATCTCGGTCAATAACGGTCAACTGACCATTTCCCTTCCACTGATTTACCCGGTTGAAATAACAATAAATGTAAGCATCCAAAGCGCATTATCATTTTGATGTTAGATCTTCGTATAACGATTCAAGTGACAAAAAAACTGAAGTCTGGGACCATGTTACTTCAGAAAAGTTAATGAAACACTTCCTCCGTCGGTGTCTTATTTTAATGAAATATAGACGTTTTGCCAGCTAAAAGTGGGGAGAACAAATTATTTAAAGTAGATGAGTCTAGCTGGGCTTAATCATTTGATTTTAACAAAAATATCAATGTTTTACTGTAAGAACTGGACAGGCCTATGTAGAGACGTGAGGTGAAGGCTGTAGTAGTCTCCGCAACACTGACTCCTTGTCACGCCATAGTCACCAGTGTTCCATCAATGACGATAAACTATAGACACAGCGGTGATCAATACAAGGAGCATAATCCCATTCAGTTAGGTTACAAAGTCACCCACTTGGTCGTCTTGTAGGACAATCATGGATATGACTACACACAAAACCAAAACATTGATACACAGTTTCAAGTATGGGAGGTGATGTTTCGAGAGTGACGATTGTAAATTAGGTTGTCTTGAAGCGTCAGTTTGTGTTTACATTTGTTTTATTACTCGCCTGTTGAAAATGCCACTGACATTTTAGCAGTTAATACACAGTGGTAATACCAAAACACGTGCTCGTCGGAACTACTTTCGTTACCAAATACATGTGCAGTACCCACAGTTATCACGAACCGGACCTCACAAGGAACCGCTAAGTTTAGTTTGCTATAACATGCATTTGGACTAAACTATATGTGTGTGTAGATGTATTATTGTGTAAAACACATTAAATTTATGACGTGGATCGCGACCACATCTGTATTTTACATACGACAGTGAAATATTGTATTCAAAACCGTGACCTAGTTTATTGATATCTCCAGAGTTCTATCAAATGATGGTTTAAAATATATTAAAGGACAAATAAAACTTAAAGTACTAAACTTGCTCCTGTGAAATATCAGTATTCTGAAATTTGTGAACAGTACAGGAATATGGCCCGTTTCCGCTTGCTTCGTTCGTCCACTGCCAGAAGTATTCAGTTGTTTCCGAAAACTGGTATTCTATAGATCCACAGGAGGCCGATGGGGAAAGTCATTATTCAAACTATTCAAAAAAACACATGTTACCACATGGCTCCCTTGTCTATATCCTAAAACAATGAATATCTTATGTTTGCAATGACCACCTAGCATGTAGTATACCCCACACACAACGATTTGGTTTGGGGTGAGCTGACAAGTATTTCGGCTACAGTACGACAAGAGCGATCATTGTCGGAGGAAAGCCAAGGCGAAGCAAGATATCTACTTGGTTGAAAACCATGACACAGGTATCCTGCCATGAAACAAAGAATTACAGTTAGATTATCATATCGGATTCGAACAAGGAGTATCGGATAATGCCTGTGAAAATCATGTGGCGTCTTAGTCGACTGAGCGTCCGCGTCCTGTCCACAGCGAACGGAACAGCCTGAACAGTAAATTACACACCTATACTCATGGAAACGTATAAGGGAACACATGAAAGTACGAGTTTTCCTATATTCTTTTCCAGGTTTCTTCACAAGGTGTGTATTGCACTGTGAGTGAAAGTCTGGAAATAAATAAAGTAAAACTTGTACTTTCATGTGTTCCTTCATTCGTTTCCATGAGTATATTTCCATATTCTATGCTTTTAAATTTGAAAGTAAACATTCACTGACATCTTGTTAAACATAATTCTCCATTTTAGTTCGTGACTATAAATGTATTATTTTGTTTTGAAAATATGATTTTGAAGAAAGATTTTCCTTTTAATTCAGTTGGTGTGGGTCCGTATGGTGTTAAATCATCTGGACTTGGATTACGACCTATAACTAATGGTATGATTATCCGACTTCATAAACATACACATATAACAAGTTGATCCTCCCTAGGTCGCGGGAAGCTGCCTCCATGCAGCAGGTCTCAACTGTAGACGCCCTCGTGACCGCTGTATATTTCTCGATGTTACATTGTCGACAGATGTTAATTGGCTTGTAACGTGGGGCTGATCAGGCTAACAAGTGACGTTATTTATGCGCATGCAATATGATATACTGGCAGAGAATTAATATATCAACAAGAATGAGAGTTTAGAACGTGCATGAGTAGAGTTTAGTAGGAAATGTTAAGAGTGTAGCGATCACCAGATGCTTCTAAACAAGTCGCATTTTCAGAAGAATACAATGCAAATGGTTACAATGAAATTAATCATGACTTTTGATAATGGTCCTGTGGGATCTGTCTTGTTAGTCACATCTGTTAACTTCTTTCGAAAACTTTTCTATAAACCGTAAAAGAAATAGGCCACGCCCACTTACGAATTACTGAGATTTACCAAAATAGAGAGAGGTGTGTGTGTTTTGAGTGTGTGTTTTGAGTGTGTGTGTGTGTGTGTGCGTGCGTGCGTGCGTATGCGTGCGCGCGAAAGAGATCGTTTAGTGCGTGTACAGTACAACCAGAAATTATTGAGAATTTAAGATTGTAATTTTTTATATTTTTTTAACTCATTACTCACATACTAAATGTGAATATTAGCAGAACATAACTCCAGATTCAAAGACAGGTGAACAGTTAGTATTTTGTCAAGTCACCATGGGCAGCAATGCAGGCTTCAATGCGGCGGGGCATACTTCTGATCAAAGAAGTTAGAAAGTCGTGGTCCATGCTGTGCCAATATCGGACCACCTCTCCTTTCATTTCAGCAATATTTGTCATGTTTTCAGTTTGTTTGGTCCAAAATTTCAGTGTATTAGGAAACAGCCACACAGAACTTTCATCTGTGAACCTCACATTGTCCCAGTTAAAATGTCTATGCTGTAAGCACCAGTTCAACCTTCACTCCTTTTGTTCAGGTTTCATGATCGGTGATGGAATTCCTCGACTTATCTTCCAACTCATTGCATGCAGCTCAGTTCTAATTGTCCCCTTACAGACAGCAACAGTTCCTCTATCAATCATATCCAGCCTTAAGTTTTCTAAACTCCTTCGGTTTTTTTTAGAAACACGTTACCAAGCCGCCTCCTGTCACCGACAGTCAATTTTCTGGGCCTACCTGCGCCTCCCTGGTGCTCAATGCCATATCCATTTGCAATATTTTTCAAAACACGATAAACAGTGGACAAAGGGATGCCTGTTCTACTTGAAATTACTTTAGCTGATCTGATGTCCTTGTTATAATACTCTAAAATCAACTTCCTCTTCTCTAAATCATCCATACTGAGGATCACTGAAAATGTCGTCTGCTAGCAAGTAAACAAAAGGGGATAACTCTTCACAAACTAATGAAAAAGGATTAACGGAGTTGTCTCTCTTGAATGAAACCAAGCACTTGATAGCTGGTCAAGGTTGTTTATACTAGAAATCTAATTAAACATACTCCTAAAATTCTCAATAATTTCTGGTCATACTATAAGTGATAGTTTAGTGTGAGATTGTTTAGTCTGTGAGACATATTGTTGTTGTTGTTGCTGTTGTTGTTGTTGTTGTTGTTGTTGTTGTTGTTGTTGTTGTTGTTGCTGCTGCTGCTGCTGCTGCTGTGTGGGTGGTGTCTTTATTAGGAAGTTCATATTTGGAACTGTTACTTTTTATGAAATGACTTGTTTCTGATTATGCCTAATATCAACTGTTTTCCCATCGCCGTGCCTGACCTCTCCGGCCATGTTCAGTTACACTTAATGGCTTACCAGGACTGACGGCTCGTGTGTCAGACATAAGTCGCTATCAGAATAACAGATGCGTTATGCAATTAGCCTAACGACAATAGTGGATAATTCATTGTGAGACAGAAGTGGAACTCTGCCCGACACCAGTGTCGCCTTATGAGTACAAAGGCACCTATAAGCAGCCTGAACTTGAGAGAGTCACTCACACACTCACATGTGGAGTTCAGTATGGCGGGTCATGACACGGTGTCATTGCGTCAGTATGACCTATCGACTCTGCCATTATGTCAGTTGTTTCATATCCTCAGATATGTCACACAGTCTTCCCTTCCTGCATCCGACAGAATAGTCCTGCATCTCCGCACCAACTAACACTAACTATTAGCCTACACCAATATACACATGCTACAAAACACTGGTCCCTGCACACACAGACTTCATCAGTGTACACCCACTACCATTGTATTACCCTTGTTCCCTGTACACACAGACTTCACCAGTGTACACCCACTACCATTGAATAACTCTTGTTCCCTGTACACACAGACTTCACCAGTGTACACCCACTACCATTGAAAAACGCTTGTTCCCTGTCTACACAGACTTCACCAGAGTACGCCCACTACCATAGTATAACCCTTCTTCCCTGCACATACAGACTTCACCAGAGTACGCCCACTACTTTACTATAACCCTAGTTCCCTACACACACAAACTTCACCAGAGTACGCCCACTACTATAGTGCAACCCTTGTTCCCTGCACATACAGACTTCACCAGAGTACGCCCACTACTACACTATAACTCTTGTTCCCTGTACACACAGACTTCACCAGAGTACGCCCACTACTAAAGTATAACCCTAGTTCCCTGTACACACCAACTACTATAGTATAACTTCACCAGAGTACGCCCACTACTAAAGCATAACCCTTGTTCCCTGTACACACAGACTTCACCAGAGTACACCCACTACTACAGTACAACAAACGTTCCCTGTACATACAGACATCACCAGAGTATGCCCACTACTATAGTATAACCCTTGTTCCCTGTACACACAGACTTCACCAGAGTACGCCCACTACTATAGTATAACCTTTGTTCCCTGTACACACAGACTTCACCAGTGTACACCCACTACCATAGTATAACCTTTGTTCCCTGCACACATAGACTTCACCAGAGTACGCCCACTACTATAGTATAACCCTTGTTCCCTGTACACACAGACTTCACCAGAGTACGCCCACTACTATACTATAACCGTTGTTCCTTGTACACAAAGACTTCACCAGAGCACACCCACTACCATTGTATAACCCTAGGCCCTGCACATCACCAGAGTACACCCACTACCACCGTATAACCCTGGGCCCTGTACATACAGACTTCACCAGTGTGCACCCACTACCATTGTATAACCGTTGTTCCCTGTACACACAGACTTCACCAGAGGACGCTCACTACCATTGCATAGCCCTTGTCTCTGCTCACACAGACTACACAAGTGTACGTCCACTTTCATTACGGTAAATTTTAAGGTCACAAAAATTGTAAATCTTGAAAACATAAAACTATCATTTTTAGACTTTGCCCTGCTCCTCTCCCTCAGACAAAGGAGGTGGTCCCCAACTATCCAAACGATTTAAGTTATTGGTTGAACAAATATGTCTCAGGACGGACAGACAGATGGATGGACGAACGGCACACTTTTTATAACTATATACCTCTTCATCAATGGATGATGGGGACAAAGTTGTCCTTTAACTCACCAAACCTGTGATGTGTACATAGTCTAGATTAGACTAGGTAATATAACAGATCAGCTGTGAATGGGTACCTCGTAAGGATGGGAAAGCCACATTAACTCGGTGCGCCAAGTGGCTGAAAGAGTTGTATGATCCTCGGGGAGTTGAGATTGATAATACGATGTGCCGAATTTGACATCCATTGGCGGATCAAGATCTCCCCCCTTTGAAAATGACTTAAGACCATATAGAAGGTTTCTTTTGCGTTGGCGGAGCCAATGGGGAGTTCAGGGGGTTCGAATCCAACACTTCCAAATCTCTTGTACAGATGCACAATCGAATTCCCAACAATTTTGCCTGGACGGGTCAAGTCGCTAAAACGTACCGTTTGGCAGTTACTTTTGTTTTCAGCAGTTTTCTGAGTAGTTTGCTCCCAAAATGTGCAAATTCTGCACGAAAAGTGCCAGTATGATAGATGATGTCTTGGTGATTCCAGAACACTAATCGTTTTGACCGTAGACCCAAGAACAACTGAGATACAGCATTTTAAAGAGGGAACTATTTCTTCTGCGGAACTTCTTAAAAGCTACATGAAACAACATGAAGTCATCAACTATATAATGATTAAATCGACTTATTCTAAATCCCTGAACCATTGCCACTGGACGAACTAGAATCCTGTGTTCTCATACACTAGACGCCATTGAAACATTACCAAAGCCCACAACCAACCCCGCAATAAACCCCAGCGAACCTCTTTGTGACGCTAGTTCAAAATCTGCAGTCATTGACTCAGTCAAGGAGTGACAGATGATTATGAGAAATCGACGCTTTTTGACAGCATGAGGAGACTGACAGTATGTGGCTCAACCAGGTACTGATGTGGTCTCGAGTAGTGGTTCATCCAACCACAGCAATTTTTGAGAACTGTGTTACAATCAGAGTGCTGGATTTGTCATGGTGACCATACGTTTAGGCATTTCCGACATTCACGTTATTTTTGAGCATTTCTCTCAGTTTGAAAGTAAATTGTTATATTCGGCAGTTATTCAAGCACGTAGGTACAGTAGAAATTGATTGTACAACGTCCCCAGGTGACAAATACACGTGTTTGTCGCATCACAAACAGGCCATATTGCCTGATCCTCTCTCTGGCTCCATACCATTTCGAACCAAATCATATGATTTGTGAATAGTGCCATATCTATAATTAAGGAAACTGTACCTTTTTGTGATTTCATGTAGTTAAGACATGATCTTGAAGAAATCATGCAGCTTTACCAACCTAAGATCGTTGTAGTATATGACAAAATTGCGTTCAAGTTCGTTAAATACGTTTGAAGATTGTTTTTTTATTTTGTTAAAACATACCTTTTCCATAATCAAGGAAAGGATAATAATGAAAGGTGTCTACAAGCGATTCTCAATGGCCGTGACAACCATTGGTAGATGATACATTTACGTCAGCACGTAAATGTATCATCTACCAATGGTTGTTACACAAAGAAACATTGCTTCTTTTTTAGTTTTCATAATCATTATGTCGCTAAATCAAGACTCAAATTTACGAATGTCTTTATTCGTATTTCAATGGTTTCATAAAACTTGGGTGGGTATTTCTTTGTTTGCAATATCAAATTCTCAGTTCCTAAATCATGGCAGCTTGAGTGCAGAAAAATGTCCTATCTTCCCAGTAACCGTTTCCTTCAAATATTTGTGGGGTATTTCATGAACACTGTGCAAGGTGCAATGTGGGGAAGTATTTGTGGAGTGCTGCGACCGGTTATATTTTCAGTTTGCGCCGCATGCTCTTGCAGACAAGTGTTGACATGAGTCGAGTTTTAAAAATTCGTACCTCCACTGTTGAAGAGTTCGATCTTAGCAGAGATCGTGATCTTAAATCCATGCCGTCTTACAATCGGGCTAAGATCGGTTTTGTGGATTAGGGCACTTGTATGGTGATTGTAAAGTTGATTGTAGTAGCCTAAGATTGATTGTAACTAAGATTGTTCTGCACAAGTGGGCCCAGGTGTAGCATGAAGGATGCAGGGATCAATATAGCCATTCACACAACCTGAGACTCATCTGACTTCTGTTCCAGCTGTTGCAGCCCACCACCCCATGAATCTCCAGTTGATCAGTTGATGTCCCACAGTTTCAGTTGAGTTATTGACCTCAGGATTGGACCAGGCTGATGCTGTTGGTCCATACTGGGATCTCCCGTATTAAGGTGGAGACTTTGAATCTGAATAGTGTCACTGCCATAGATATCAGTCAATCACTCCTGTCATATTAGTTTCGAGTTAAAATGTTCATAAATTCAGACTTGATCTCGTCACTATATGGCTGGAATAATGCGGATGTGACGTAAAGCCCAACTAAACTCAACTCAAACTATTAGTTTGAAGTTCATGTTTTGCATTGAATAGACTGTTATAACTTCATCATTTGGTTCACAGTTAAAATACTTGAGTGAACATTTTCACAGCTTTGAACTCTGAAAACAGTGTGGCTCTAAATACTCACTGTAGAGACTAGTCATTGTCTTAGATGTCAGTCAATCCTCTCATAATAGTTTAAAGTTTGTGTTTTGCATTAAAGACTGTCAACTGTATCATTCACGCTCACATAAACACACTTGAGTAAATATTTTCATAACTTTAAATTTGAATTTATAGACCAGTTTCCTGATTAAAGAGTTTTAAAAAATCCTGATTCTTTTCCTTTTTATCAAAATATTGTGCTTTTTCGAATTTAAGCCCTAGGCTTAAAAATGGTTAAAATATTTCATCACTAGAACAGTATTTTACGTATTTAATCCCGGGGCTTAGTTTCAGTATTGGACCAGGCTTATGCTGGTGGTCCACAGTTCTGGATGACTTACTGACCTCAGTATAGGACTAGGCTTATGCTGGTGGTCCACAGTTCTGGATGACTTACTGACCTCAGTATTGGACCAGGCTTATGCTGGTGGTCCACAGTTCTGGATGACTTACTGACCTCAGTATAGGACTAGGCTTATGCTGGTGGTCCACAGTTCTGGATGACTTACTGACCTCAGTATAGGACTAGGCTTATGCTGGTGGTCCACAGTTCTGGATGACTTACTGACCTCAGTATTGGACCAGGCTTATGCTGGTGGTCCACATTTCTGGATGACTTACTGACCTCAGTATTGGACCAGGCTTATGCTGGTGGTCCAGTTCTGGATGACTTACTGACCTCAGTATTGGACCAGGCTTATGCTGGTGGTCCACAGTTCTGGATGACTTACTGACCTCAGTATTGGACCAGGCTTATGCTGGTGGTCCACAGTTCTGGATGACTTACTGACCTCAGTATTGGACCAGGCTTATGCTGGTGGTCCACAGTTCTGGATGACTTACTGACCTCAGTATTGGACCAGGCTTATGCTGGTGGTCAACAGTTCTGGATGACTTACTGACCTCAGTATTGGACCAGGCTTATGCTGGTGGTCCACATTTCTGGATGACTTACTGACCTCAGTATTGGACCAGGCTCATGCTGGTGGTCAACAGTTCTGGATGACTTACTGACCTCAGTATTGGACCAGTTATTGGTGGTCAACAGTTCTGGATGACTTACTGCCTCAGGGACTAGGCTTATGCTGGTGGTCCACAGTTCTGGATGACTTACTGACCTCAGACCAGGCTCACAGTTCTGGGTGATTTACTGACTTCAAGATTGGACCAGGCTGATGCTGGTGGTCCACATTTCTGGGTGACTTCCTGACCTCAGGATTGGACCAGCCTCAACCAGTTCTGGATAACTTACTGACCTCAGTATTGGACCAGGCTTATGCTGGTGGTCCACAGCTCTGGATGACTTATTGACCTCAGGATTGGACCAGGCTGATGCTGGTGGTCCACATTTCTGGATGACTTCCTCAGGACCTCAGGATTGGACCAGCCTCAACCAGTTTGTGGATGACTTACTGACCTCAGTATTGGACCAGGCTCCTCCTGGTGGTCAACAGTTCTGGGTGATTTACTGACTTCAAGATTGGACCAGGCTGATGCTGGTGGTCCACATTTCTGGGTGACTTCCTGACCTCAGGATTGGACCAGCCTCAACCAGTTCTGGATAACTTACTGACCTCAGTATTGGACCAGGCTTATGCTGGTGGTCCACAGCTCTGGATGACTTATTGACCTCAGGATTGGACCAGGCTGATGCTGGTGGTCCACATTTCTGGATGACTTTTGGCTTGACCAGGCAGATGCTTGGACCAGCCTGGATGACTTACTGACCTCAGTACCAGGCTTGCTGGATAACATTACTGACCTCAGTATTGGACCAGGCTTATGCTGGTGGTCCACATTTCTGGATGACTTACTGACCTCAGTATTGGACCAGGCTTATGCTTGTGGTCCACATTTCTGGATGACTTACTGACCTCAGGATTGGACCAGGCTCATCCTGGTGGTCCACATTTCTGGATAACTTACTGACCTCAGTATTGGACCAGGCTTATGCTGGTGGTCCACAGCTCTGGATGACTTATTGACCTCAGGATTGGACCAGGCTGATGCTGGTGGTCCACATTTCTGGATGACGTTTTGGCCTCAGGATTGGACCAGGCTGATGCTGGTGGACCACATTTGTGGATGACTTACTGACCTCAGTATTGGACCAGGCTCATGCTGGGGGTCCACATTTGTGGATGACTTACTGACCTCAGTATTGGACCAGGCTTATGCTTGTGGTCCACATTTCTGGATGACTTACTGACCTCAGTATTGGACCAGGCTTATGCTTGTGGTCCACATTTCTGGATGACTTACTGACCTCAGGATTGGAACAGGCTCATCCTGGTGATCCACAGTTCTGGATGACATACTGGCCTCAGGATTGGACCAGACTCATCCTGATGGTCCACAGTTCTGGATGACATACTGGCCTCAGGATTGGACCAGGCTGATGTTGGTGGTCCACAGTTCTGGATGACTTACTGACCTCAGAATTGGACCAGGCTTATGCTGGTGGTGCACAGTTCGGGATGACCTATTGACCTCAGGATTGGACCAGGCTTATGCTGGTGGTCCACAGTTCTGGATGACTTATTGACCTCAGGATTGGACCAGGCTTATGCTGGTGGTCCACATTTCTGGATGACTTACTGACCTCAGTATTGGACCAGGCTTATGCTGGTGGTCCACATTTCTGGATGACTTACTGACCTCAGTATTGGACCAGGCTGATGCTGGTGATCCACAGTTCTGGATGACTTACTGACCTCAGGATTGGACCAGGCTGATGTTGGTGGTCCACAGTTCTGGATGACTTACTGACCTCAGAATTGGACCAGGCTTATGCTGGTGGTCCACAGTTCTGGATGACCTATTGACCTCAGGATTGGACCAGACTCATCCTGATGGTCCACAGTTCTGGATGACATACTGGCCTCAGGATTGGACCAGGCTGATGTTGGTGGTCCACAGTTCTGGATGACTTACTGACCTCAGAATTGGACCAGGCTTATGCTGGTGGTGCACAGTTCGGGATGACCTATTGACCTCAGGATTGGACCAGGCTTATGCTGGTGGTGCACAGTTCGGGATGACCTATTGACCTCAGGATTGGACCAGGCTTATGCTGGTGGTGCACAGTTCGGGATGACCTATTGACCTCAGGATTGGACCAGACTCATCCTGGTGGTCCACAGTTCTGGATGACATACTGGCCTCAGGACTGGACCACAGTCATGCTGGTGGTTCCTATTGGCCTCAGGATGGGACAAGGATGAGGCTGATTGCCAACAGTTCTAGATGACATCAGAATGAATCGAGGATATTCTTTCACTTTACTTTGGCCAGCCACAGTTGTGATAAATCATCACATACAACTTCTTATCTGTTTAAAATGTCCAGTTCAGGTAATCACATTTCAATCTACATTACTGTTCACAGACTCCCTCAATATAAAGTGAAATGTGGGCCTTTTTCTCTGTTTTTTTAGCCCTTCAGCTCAATGAAGGAGAGTTTAGAAGTCACTTATATGAGACAATAACCTTTGAACCTATTTTCATCATGAACAGATGCTATTGCATCTACTTCATTTTATTAATGAAATCTTATTTTCAATACACACACTTTCAGTGTACTGAAACTAACAATTACAAAGCAATAAAAATGGTTTAGTAACAGTTATTACCTGCGAACTCAAGAAACAGTCTGTGGTATTTATAGGTTGTAATAATATGAATAAACTGTTCCTGGCACAGATCTGGTATATTTAAGTACATGTTCTTCTTTAAATGCTAAAATATTTTCTGATTTTATGAATAACAATAAGTGTTTTGGCAATATTATTTATGATGACATCATGCCAATTATTTAGGGGCGTTTTGGCACAAATAAGAAAAACACATTCATCTAGCACCCAGTTAGAGGACAGTGTTTTGTGAATGAAAACTGTTCATACAGATACTATTAAAGAGTATTCATAGTTGTAAACCAGCTTCATTGGTCAACATGTCTTCATTGAAGTTCCAACACAGGAAACCTGTTTACTTCAATCCAAGTAGTAACCCCCTCCGCTAGCTCTTGAAGGATCTATACTGGAACTAGACTGATCTGGATTCATTATCTTCATTAGACCTGGCAGTCATGACCCTGCTCAATTTATGATTTCATTTAACCACAAAATAGCTTTTCAATTCAGACTTGATTAACATTGTGTGGAGGAATTAGTTAGTACACCAATTACGATGTCATCTTTCAAAAGTAACCAAATAAGGAATTGGCTTAAAAACTCGAAAACTATTAAACATATAATAAACATATAATACTCAATGAAACGGTGATCATAATCAACACATCAGACCAACTCTGGGAATGTTTTTTGCAGAATATATGTCCTAAATATAAAAAAAATGTTTAACAAACTATCATTAAAATATTGACAAAGTTCACTATTTGTTACGAGGGAGGAGTGCAAAGAGAGGAACAGCCAGGTGTGCGAGAGAGGATGGAGACATCACAGCACAGGATAATGCATAAATAACTTTGTCGGCACTTTTGCTTGTGCTTCTCATACACCTGGCTGTTTCTCTCTTTGCACTCTTCCCTCGTAACAAATAGTGAACTGTGTCAATATTCTAATGAAAGTTTGTTAATGAGAGTTAGACTGCAATTTATTGGTCCACTTTTGAGCCAAACAGACTGTAATTGATCTGAATGCACAAGTCAATTCTGTATTTAAGGTGCTGCAGTTTTGCTTGTCTTTGCTTCATGCCTGAAATGGAGCTTTGGCACTGACTGTGCACCTATTGTAGTCAGAGTTCCTTGGTGACATCAGCCTCTCCACACAGTACTAGACTTTCCATTGTAGCTCAATCTAACACTTACTTCTTAAGGACGTTTGGCCCTATAGGAATGACAGATTTAATAAATGCTGTATGGTGACAAAATGTCGAAAGTTTCAATCTCACTTTATAGTTTCATATATCAGGGATTCAGGTATCAACGTGTGTTCAGTTAGCCTGAACATGAATACTCTCGCCTCACACAAGTCACCAGCAGCAGCTGATGATGGAATGCTGAGAGATGATTAGGATCATGAATAAATGACACACAAATTATATGCAATCTATCTGTATTTAACAACAAAACAAAAAAAGACTTCCCATGAACTGCATACACCCTTGATTGTATAATGCTGTACCCGGTCCCCACTCCTCAACCCGACACTTCTGCCGAGACACTACTTCTGGGAGCACATGAGAATGAGGTTCTGCACTGCTGTGAGTGTTGATTGTATGTTCTGACCTGTTATTACATGCCGGTCTATCACAACATGAATTGCATCAGCCCTGCTACCTGAAACAAATAAACAAAGGAATAAAGTTAGAATGTTGTCGCCATGGTAACTTCCCTAGTAATGTGGTTTCAGGCAGTAGAGGACTTAACAAACAACCATTATCACCTGGTAACCTCCCTAGGTTGGTTATAGGAAGTAGAGGACATCTTGAACAACCATTATCACCTGGTAACCTCCCAAGGTTGGTTATAGGAAGTAGAGGACGTCTTGAACAACCATTATCACCTGGTAACCTCCCTAGGTTGGTTATAGGAAGTAGAGGACATCTTGAACAACCATTATCACCTGGTAACCTCCCAAGGTTGGTTATAGGAAGTAGAGGACATCTTGAACAACCATTATCCTGTGGTAACCTCCCTAGGTTGGTTATAGGAAGTAGAGGACGTCTTGAACAACCATTATCACCTGGTAACCTCCCAAGGTTGGTTATAGGAAGTAGAGGACGTCTTGAACAACCATTATCACCTGGTAACCTCCCTAGGTTGGTTATAGGAAGTAGAGGACGTCTTGAACAACCATTACCACCTGGTAACCTCCCAAGGTTGGTTATAGGAAGTAGAGGACTTCTTGAACAACCATTATCACCTGGTAACATCCCAAGGTTGGTTATAGGAAGTAGAGGACGTCTTGAACAACCATTATCACCTGGTAACCTCCCAAGGTTGGTTATAGGAAGTAGAGGACGTCTTGAACAACCATTACCACCTGGTAACCTCCCAAGGTTGGTTATAGGAAGTAGAGGACGTCTTGAACAACCATTATCCTGTGGTAACCTCCCAAGGTTGGTTATAGGAAGTAGAGGACGTCTTGAACAACCATTATCACCTGGTAACCTCCCAAGGTTGGTTATAGGAAGTAGAGGACGTCTTGAACAACCATTATCCTGTGGTAACCTCCCAAGGTTGGTTATAGGAAGTAGAGGACGTCTTGAACTTTGGTTAAGGAAGTAGAGGGACGTCTTGAACAACCAACCATTAGGTCACCTGGTAACCTCCCTGTGGTAAGGTTGGTTATAGGAAGTAGAGGACGTCTTGAACAACCATTATCACCTGGTAACCTCCCTAGGTTGGTTATAGGAAGTAGAGGACGTCTTGAACAACCATTATCACCTGGTAACCTCCCAAGGTTGGTTATAGGAAGTAGAGGACATCTTGAACAACCATTACCACCTGGTAACCTTCCAAGGTTGGTTATAGGAAGTAGAGGACGTCTTGAGCAACCATTATCACCTGGTAACCTCCCTAGGTTGGTTATAGGAAGTAGAGGACATCTTGAACAACCATTATCCTGTGGTAACCTCCCAAGGTTGGTTATAGGAAGTAGAGGACGTCTTGAACAACCATTATCACCTGGTAACCTCCCAAGGTTGGTTATAGGAAGTAGAGGACGTCTTGAACAACCATTATCCTGTGGTAACCTCCCATTATCACCTGGTAACCTCCCTAGGAAGTAGAGGACGTCTTGAACAACCATTATCACCTGGTAACCTCCCAAGGTTGGTTATAGGAGTAGAGGACGTCTTGAACAACCATTATCACCTGGTAACCTCCCAAGGTTGGTTATAGGAAGTAGAGGACGTCTTGAACAACCATTATCACCTGGTAACCTCCCCTCCTAGGTTGGTTATAGGAAGTAGAGGACGTCTTGAACAACCATTATCACCTGGTAACCTCCCAAGGTTGGTTATAGGAAGTAGAGGACATCTTGAACAACCATTACCACCTGGTAACCTCCCAAGGTTGGTTATAGGAAGTAGAGGACGTCTTGAACAACCATTATCACCTGGTAACCTCCTAGGTTGGTTATAGGAAGTAGAGGACATCTTGAACAACCATTATCACCTGGTAACCTCCCAAGGTTGGTTATAGGAAGTAGAGGACGTCTTGAACAACCATTATCACCTGGTAACCTCCCAAGGTTGGTTATAGGAAGTAGAGGACGTCTTGAACAACCATTATCACCTGGTAACCTCCCTAGGTTGGTTATAGGAAGTAGAGGACGTCTTGAACAACCATTATCACCTGGTAACCTCCCAAGGTTGGTTATAGGAAGTAGAGGACGTCTTGAACAACCATTATCCTGTGGTAACCTCCCTAGGTTGGTTATAGGAAGTAGAGGACGTCTTGAACAACCATTATCACCTGGTAACCTCCCAAGGTTGGTTATAGGAAGTAGAGGACGTCTTGAACAACCATTATCACCTGGTAACCTCCCAAGGTTGGTTATAGGAAGTAGAGGACGTCTTGAACAACCATTATCCTGTGGTAACCTCCCTAGGTTGGTTATAGGAAGTAGAGGACGTCTTGAACAACCATTATCACCTGGTAACCTCCCAAGGTTGGTTATAGGAAGTAGAGGACGTCTTGAACAACCATTACCACCTGGTAACCTCCCTAGGTTGGTTATAGGGAGTAGAAGATTTTTTGAACCACCATTTATCCCATGGTAACCTCCCTTGGGTGGATACAGGAACTACTATGCCACATCTCCCATGGTCCACCCAGAACATCTTGAGACCAGATTGAAGGAGATGCTTGAATCTGTCTCAACCTTGTACCAGGACTAATTTTTGATACTCCATAAATTATTTTTATCCTGTAAAGTTTGAGGGCAAGATAAAAATGGCTTACGATTATAATTGCCTCCATGATCTTTGATAAAATCCTCTAAAAGAACTGGCAGGGAGGTGAAAAGTGACTCCCTTGCAGCCTCGTTAAGTGATGTCTGAAAGAAACAAGATATCCCGTCAGATACTGACATATACGTTACTGCAGCCATCATAGTCCCAAAGTTATTAGAATGACCTCTGACTGACTTGGCTTGTAATAAGTGTTTACAAACTACATCTAAACAGGTAAAATATATTCCCCCAATACTTTCTATTACTGTTAATTCTATTACACATCTGAACTCATGTGACTTTTCATAATCCTAACATTTCTCAAGTTAGCTAACCAACATGTGAAAGTTCTTACTTCTGTCTCACCTGATCATACAGCCTTTGATTGTCTCTATTGACTGTGACACAAGGACTGGACTGTCATTGTGGACTATTTATGTACGTTTCAGTTATCATCAGGACACCCAACTGGGCCTGGATAAACAGGTAGTGGACTTTCATTGGGGACTACTAATGTATGTTTAAGTTGTCATCAGGACACCCAACAGGGCCTGGATAAACAGGTAGTGGACTTTCATTGGGGACTACTTATGTACGTTTAAGTTGTCATCAGGACACCCAATAGGGCCTGGATAAACAGGTAGTGGACTTTCATTGGGGACTACTTATGTATGTTTAAGCTGTCATCAGGACACCCAACAGGGCCTGGATAAACAGGTAGTGGACTTTCATTGGGGACTACTTATGTATGTTTAAGCTGTCATCAGGACACCCAACAGGGCCTGGATAAACAGGTAGTGGACTTTCATTGGGTACTTCTTATGTATGTTTAAGTTGTCATCAGGACACCCAACAGGGCCTGGATAAACAGGTAGTGGACTTTCATTGGGGACTTCTATGTATGCTTTAAGTTGTCATCAGGACACCCAACAGGGCCTGGATAAACAGGTAGTGGACTTTCATTGGGGACTTCTTATGTATGTTTAAGTTGTCATCAGGACACCCAACTGGGCCTGGATAAACAGGTAGTGGACTTTCATTGGGTACTTCTTATGTATGTTTAAGTTGTCATCAGGACACCCAACAGGCCTGGATAAACAGGTAGTGGACTTTCATTGGGTACTTCTTATGTATGTTTAAGTTGTCATCAGGACACCCAACAGGGCCTGGATAAACAGGTAGTGGACTTTCATTGGGGACTTCTTATGTATGTTTAAGTTGTCATCAGGACACCCAACAGGGCCTGGATAAACAGGTAGTGGACTTTCATTGGGTACTTCTTATGTATGTTTAAGTTGTCATCAGGACACCCAACTGGGCCTGGATAAACAGGTAGTGGACTTTCATTGGGGACTTCTTATGTACGTTTAAGTTGTCATCAGGACACCCAACAGGGCCTGGATAAACAGGTAGTGGACTTTCATTGGGGACTACTTATGTATGTTTAAGTTGTCATCAGGACACCCAACTGGGCCTGGATAAACAGGTAGTGGACTTTCATTGGGGACTACTTATGTATGTTTAAGCTGTCATCAGGACACCCAACTGGGCCTGGATAAACAGGTAGTGGACTTTCATTGGGGACTACTTATGTTTGTTTAAGTTGTCATCAGGACACCCAAATGGGGCCTGGATAAACAGGTAGTGGACTTTCATTGGGGCTACTTATGTATGTTTAAGTTGTCATCAGGACACCCAAATGGGCCTGGATAAACAGGTAGTGGACTTTCATTGGGGACTACTTATGTTTGTTTAAGTTGTAATCAGGACACCCAACTGGGCCTGGATAAACAGGTAGTGGACTTTCATTGGGGACTACTTATGTATGTTTAAGCTGTCATCAGGACACCCAACTGGGCCTGGATAAACAGGTAGTGGACTTTCATTGGGGACTACTTATGTATGTTTTTTGGGACTCACTTATGTTGTCATCAGGACACCCAACATGGGCCTGGATAAACAGGTAGTGGTCTTTCATTGGGGGCTACTTATGTTTGTTTAAGGTTGTCATCAGGACACCCAACTGGGCCTGGATAAACAGGTAGTGGACTTTCATTGGGGACTTCTTATGTATGTTTAAGTTGTAATCAGGACACCCAACTGGGCCTGGATAAACAGGTAGTGGTCTTTCATTGGGGGCTACTTATGTTTGTTTAAGGTTGTCATCAGGACACCCAACTGGGCCTGGATAAACAGGTAGTGGACTTTCATTGGGGACTTCTTATGTATGTTTAAGTTGTCATCAGGACACCCAACTGGGCCTGGATAAACAGGTAGTGGACTTTCATTGGGGACTTCTTATGTATGTTTAAGTTGTCATCAGGACACCCAACTGGGCCTGGATAAACAGGTAGTGGACTTTCATTGGGGACTACTTATGTATGTTTAAGTTGTCATCAGGACACCCAACTGGGCCTGGATAAACAGGTAGTGGACTTTCATTGGGGACTACTTATGTATGTTTAAGTTGTCATCAGGACACCCAACTGGGCCTGGATAAACAGGTAGTGGACTTTCATTGGGGACTACTTATGTATGTTTAAGTTGTCATCAGGACACCCAACAGGGCCTGGATAAACAGGTAGTGGACTTTCATTGGGGACTACTTATGTACGCTTGTTGTCATGTTTAAGCTGTCATCAGGACACCCAACAGGGCCTGGATAAACAGGTAGTGGACTTTCATTGGGGACTACTTATGTATGTTTAAGCTGTCATCAGGACACCCAACTGGGCCTGGATAAACAGGTAGTGGACTTTCATTGGGGACTTCTTATGTATGTTTAAGTTGTCATCAGGACACCCAACTGGGCCTGGATAAACAGGTAGTGGACTTTCATTGGGTACTTCTTATGTATGTTTAAGTTGTCATCAGGACACCCAACAGGGCCTGGATAAACAGGTAGTGGACTTTCATTGGGGACTTCTTATGTATGTTTAAGTTGTCATCAGGACACCCAACAGGGCCTGGATAAACAGGTAGTGGACTTTCATTGGGGACTTCTTATGTATGTTTAAGTTGTCATCAGGACACCCAACAGGGCCTGGATAAACAGGTAGTGGACTTTCATTGGGTACTTCTTATGTATGTTTAAGTTGTCATCAGGACACCCAACTGGGCCTGGATAAACAGGTAGTGGACTTTCATTGGGGACTACTTATGTATGTTTAAGTTGTCATCAGGACACCCAACAGGGCCTGGATAAACAGGTAGTGGACTTTCATTGGGGACTTCTTATGTATGTTTAAGTTGTCATCAGGACACCCAACAGGGCCTGGATAAACAGGTAGTGGACTTTCATTGGGGACTTCTTATGTATGTTTAAGTTGTCATCAGGACACCCAACAGGGCCTGGATAAACAGGTAGTGGACTTTCATTGGGGACTTCTTATGTATGTTTAAGTTGTCATCAGGACACCCAACTGGGCCTGGATAAACAGGTAGTGGACTTTCATTGGGGACTTCTTATGTATGTTTAAGTTGTCATCAGGACACCCAACAGGGCCTGGATAAACAGGTAGTGGACTTTCATTGGGGACTACTTATGTATGTTTAAGTTGTCATCAGGACACCCAACTGGGCCTGGATAAACAGGTAGTGGTCTTTCATTGGGGACTACTTATGTTTGTTTAAGTTGTCATCAGGACACCCAACTGGGCCTGGATAAACAGGTAGTGGACTTTCATTGGGGACTACTTATGTATGTTTAAGCTGTCATCAGGACACCCAACAGGGCCTGGATAAACAGGTAGTGGTCTTTCATTGGGGACTACTTATGTATGTTTAAGTTGTCATCAGGACACCCAACTGGGCCTGGATAAACAGGTAGTGGACTTTCATTGGGGACTACTTATGTATGTTTAAGTTGTCATCAGGACACCCAACTGGGCCTGGATAAACAGGTAGTGGACTTTCATTGGGGACTACTTATGTTTGTTTAAGGTTGTCATCAGGACACCCAACAGGGCCTGGATAAACAGGTAGTGGACTTTCATTGGGGGACTACTTATGTATGTTTAAGTTGTAATCAGGACACCCAACAGGGCCTGGATAAACAGGTAGTGGTCTTTCATTGGGGGCTACTTATGTTTGTTTAAGGTTGTCATCAGGACACCCAACTGGGCCTGGATAAACAGGTAGTGGACTTTCATTGGGGACTACTTATGTATGTTTAAGGTTGTCATCAGGACACCCAACTGGGCCTGGATAAACAGGTAGTGGACTTTCATTGGGGACTACTTATGTATGTTTAAGCTGTCATCAGGACACCCAACTGGGCCTGGATAAACAGGTAGTGGACTTTCATTGGGGACTACTTATGTTTGTTTAAGTTGTAATCAGGACACCCAAATGGGCCTGGATAAACAGGTAGTGGACTTTCATTGGGGGCTACTTATGTTTGTTTAAGTTGTAATCAGGACACCCAAATGGGCCTGGATAAACAGGTAGTGGACTTTCATTGGGGACTACTTATGTTTGTTTAAGTTGTAATCAGGACACCCAACTGGGCCTGGATAAACAGGTAGTGGACTTTCATTGGGGACTACTTATGTATGTTTAAGCTGTCATCAGGACACCCAACTGGGCCTGGATAAACAGGTAGTGGACTTTCATTGGGGACTACTTATGTATGTTTAAGTTGTCATCAGGACACCCAAATGGGCCTGGATAAACAGGTAGTGGTCTTTCATTGGGGGCTACTTATGTTTGTTTAAGGTTGTCATCAGGACACCCAACTGGGCCTGGATAAACAGGTAGTGGACTTTCATTGGGGACTTCTTATGTATGTTTAAGTTGTAATCAGGACACCCAACTGGGCCTGGATAAACAGGTAGTGGTCTTTCATTGGGGGCTACTTATGTTTGTTTAAGGTTGTCATCAGGACACCCAACTGGGCCTGGATAAACAGGTAGTGGACTTTCATTGGGGACTTCTTATGTATGTTTAAGTTGTCATCAGGACACCCAACTGGGCCTGGATAAACAGGTAGTGGACTTTCATTGGGGACTTCTTATGTATGTTTAAGTTGTCATCAGGACACCCAACTGGGCCTGGATAAACAGGTAGTGGACTTTCATTAGGGACTACTTATGTATGTTTAAAGTTGTCATCAGGACACCCAACTGGGCCTGGATAAACAGGTAGTGGACTTTCATTGGGGACTACTTATGTATGTTTAAGTTGTCATCAGGACACCCAACTGGGCCTGGATAAACAGGTAGTGGACTTTCATTGGGGACTACTTATGTATGTTTAAGTTGTCATCAGGACACCCAATAGGGCCTGGATAAACAGGTAGTGGACTTTCATTGGGGACTACTTATGTATGTTTAAGCTGTCATCAGGACACCCAACTGGGCCTGGATAAACAGGTAGTGGACTTTCATTGGGGACTACTTATGTATGTTTAAGCTGTCATCAGGACACCCAACTGGGCCTGGATAAACAGGTAGTGGACTTTCATTGGGTACTTCTTATGTATGTTTAAGTTTTCATCAGGACACCCAACTGGGCCTGGATAAACAGGTAGTGGACTTTCATTGGGTACTTCTTATGTATGTTTAAGTTGTCATCAGGACACCCAACAGGGCCTGGATAAACAGGTAGTGGACTTTCATTGGGTACTTCTTATGTATGTTTAAGTTGTCATCAGGACACCCAACAGGGCCTGGATAAACAGGTAGTGGACTTTCATTGGGGACTTCTTATGTACGTTTAAGTTGTCATCAGGACACCCAACAGGGCCTGGATAAACAGGTAGTGGACTTTCATTGGGTACTTCTTATGTATGTTTAAGTTGTCATCAGGACACCCAAACTGGGCCTGGATAAACAGGTAGTGGACTTTCATTGGGGACTTCTTATGTATGTTTAAGTTGTCATCAGGACACCCAACAGGGCCTGGATAAACAGGTAGTGGACTTTCATTGGGGACTACTTATGTATGTTTAAGTTGTCATCAGGACACCCAACTGGGCCTGGATAAACAGGTAGTGGTCTTTCATTGGGGACTACTTATGTTTGTTTAAGGTTGTCATCAGGACACCCAACTGGGCCTGGATAAACAGGTAGTGGACTTTCATTGGGGACTACTTATGTATGTTTAAGTTGTCATCAGGACACCCAACTGGGCCTGGATAAACAGGTAGTGGACTTTCATTGGGGACTACTTATGTATGTTTAAGTTGTCATCAGGACACCCAACTGGGCCTGGATAAACAGGTAGTGGACTTTCATTGGGGACTTCTTATGTATGTTTAAGTTGTCATCAGGACACCCAACAGGGCCTGGATAAACAGGTAGTGGACTTTCATTGGGGACTTCTTATGTATGTTTAAAGTTGTCATCAGGACACCCAACAGGGCCTGGATAAACAGGTAGTGGACTTTCATTGGGGACTACTTATGTAAGTTTAAGTTGTCATCAGGACACCCAACTGGGCCTGGATAAACAGGTAGTGGACTTTCATTGGGGACTACTTATGTATGTTTAAGTTGTCATCAGGACACCCAACAGGGCCTGGATAAACAGGTAGTGGACTTTCATTGGGGACTACTTATCTATGTTTAAGTTGTCATCAGGACACCAACTGGGCCTGGATAAACAGGTAGTGGACTTTCATTGGGGACTACTTATGTATGTTTAAGCTGTCATCAGGACACCCAACTGGGCCTGGATAAACAGGTAGTGGACTTTCATTGGGGACTACTTATGTATGTTTAAGTTGTAATCAGGACACCCAACTGGGCCTGGATAAACAGGTAGTGGTCTTTCATTGGGGGCTACTTATGTTTGTTTAAGGTTGTCATCAGGACACCCAACTGGGCCTGGATAAACAGGTAGTGGACTTTCATTGGGGACTTCTTATGTATGTTTAAGTTGTCATCAGGACACCCAACAGGGCCTGGATAAACAGGTAGTGGACTTTCATTGGGGACTTCTTATGTACGTTTAAGTTGTCATCAGGACACCCAACAGGGCCTGGATAAACAGGTAGTGGACTTTCATTGGGTACTTCTTATGTATGTTTAAGTTGTCATCAGGACACCCAACAGGGCCTGGATAAACAGGTAGTGGACTTTCATTGGGGACTTCTTATGTACGTTTAAGTTGTCATCAGGACACCCAACAGGGCCTGGATAAACAGGTAGTGGACTTTCATTGGGGACTACTTATGTATGTTTAAGTTGTCATCAGGACACCCAACTGGGCCTGGATAAACAGGTAGTGGACTTTCATTGGGGACTACTTATGTTTGTTTAAGGTTGTCATCAGGACACCCAACTGGGCCTGGATAAACAGGTAGTGGACTTTCATTGGGGACTACTTATGTATGTTTAAGTTGTCATCAGGACACCCAACAGGGCCTGGATAAACAGGTAGTGGACTTTCATTGGGGACTACTTATGTATGTTTAAGTTGTCATCAGGACACCCAACTGGGCCTGGATAAACAGGTAGTGGACTTTCATTGGGACTACTTCTTATGTATGTTTAAGTTGTCATCAGGACACCCAACAGGGCCTGGATAAACAGGTAGTGGACTTTCATTGGGTACTTCTTATGTATGTTTAAGTTGTCATCAGGACACCCAACAGGGCCTGGATAAACAGGTAGTGGACTTTCATTGGGGACTACTTATGTATGTTTAAGTTGTCATCAGGACACCCAACTGGGCCTGGATAAACAGGTAGTGGACTTTCATTGGGGACTACTTATGTATGTTTAAGTTGTCATCAGGACACCAACTGGGCCTGGATAAACAGGTAGTGGACTTTCATTGGGGACTACTTATCTATGTTTAAGTTGTCATCAGGACACCAACTGGGCCTGGATAAACAGGTAGTGGACTTTCATTGGGGACTACTTATGTATGTTTAAGTTGTCATCAGGACACCCAATAGGGCCTGGATAAACAGGTAGTGGACTTTCATTGGGGACTACTTATGTATGTTTAAGTTGTAATCAGGACACCCAACTGGGCCTGGATAAACAGGTAGTGGTCTTTCATTGGGGGCTACTTATGTTTGTTTAAGGTTGTCATCAGGACACCCAACTGGGCCTGGATAAACAGGTAGTGGACTTTCATTGGGGACTTCTTATGTATGTTTAAGCTGTCATCAGGACACCCAACTGGGCCTGGATAAACAGGTAGTGGACTTTCATTGGGGACTTCTTATGTATGTTTAAGCTGTCATCAGGACACCCAACTGGGCCTGGATAAACAGGTAGTGGACTTTCATTGGGGACTACTTATGTATGTTTCAGTTGTCATCAGGACACCCAACTGGGCCTGGATAAACAGGTAGTGGACTTTCATTGGGGACTACTTATGTATGTTTAAGTTGTCATCAGGACACCCAACTGGGCCTGGATAAACAGGTAGTGGACTTTCATTGGGGACTACTTATGTATGTTTAAGCTGTCATCAGGACACCCAACTGGGCCTGGATAAACAGGTAGTGGACTTTCATTGGGGACTTCTTATGTATGTTTAAGTTGTCATCAGGACACCCAACTGGGCCTGGATAAACAGGTAGTGGACTTTCATTGGGGACTACTTATGTATGTTTAAGCTGTCATCAGGACACCCAACAGGGCCTGGATAAACAGGTAGTGGACTTTCATTGGGTACTTCTTATGTATGTTTAAGTTGTCATCAGGACACCCAACAGGGCCTGGATAAACAGGTAGTGGACTTTCATTGGGGACTTCTTATGTATGTTTAAGTTGTCATCAGGACACCCAACAGGGCCTGGATAAACAGGTAGTGGACTTTCATTGGGGACTTCTTATGTATGTTTAAGTTGTCATCAGGACACCCAACAGGGCCTGGATAAACAGGTAGTGGACTTTCATTGGGTACTTCTTATGTATGTTTAAGTTGTCATCAACACACCCAACAGGGCCTGGATAAACAGGTAGTGGACTTTCATTGGGGACTTCTTATGTACGTTTAAGTTGTCATCAGGACACCCAACAGGGCCTGGATAAACAGGTAGTGGACTTTCATTGGGGGCTACTTATGTATGTTTAAGTTGTAATCAGGACACCCAACTGGGCCTGGATAAACAGGTAGTGGACTTTCATTGGGGACTTCTTATGTATGTTTAAGTTGTCATCAGGACACCCAATAGGGCCTGGATAAACAGGTAGTGGTCTTTCATTGGGGACTACTTATGTATGTTTAAGTTGTCATCAGGACACCCAACTGGGCCTGGATAAACAGGTAGTGGACTTTCATTGGGGACTTCTTATGTATGTTTCAGTTGTCATCAGGACACCCAACTGGGCCTGGATAAACAGGTAGTGGACTTTCATTGGGGACTTCTTATGTATGTTTAAGTTGTCATCAGGACACCCAACAGGGCCTGGATAAACAGGTAGTGGACTTTCATTGGGGACTTCTTATGTATGTTTAAGTTGTCATCAGGACACCCAACTGGGCCTGGATAAACAGGTAGTGGACTTTCATTGGGGACTACTTATGTATGTTTAAGCTGTCATCAGGACACCCAACTGGGCCTGGATAAACAGGTAGTGGACTTTCATTGGGGACTTCTTATGTATGTTTAAGTTGTCATCAGGACACCCAACTGGGCCTGGATAAACAGGTAGTGGACTTTCATTGGGGACTACTTATGTATGTTTAAGCTGTCATCAGGACACCCAGCTGGGCCTGGATAAACAGGTAGTGGACTTTCATTGGGGACTTCTTATGTGCGTTTAAGTTGTCATCAGGACACCCAACTGGGCCTGGATAAACAGGTAGTGGACTTTCATTGGGGACTACTTATGTATGTTTAAGCTGTCATCAGGACACCCAACTGGGCCTGGATAAACAGGTAGTGGACTTTCATTGGGGACTTCTTATGTATGTTTAAGTTGTCATCAGGACACCCAACTGGGCCTGGATAAACAGGTAGTGGACTTTCATTGGGGACTTCTTATGTATGTTTAAGTTATCATCAGGACACCCAACTGGGCCTGGATAAACAGGTAGTGGACTTTCATTGGGGACTACTTATGTATGTTTAAGTTGTCATCAGGACACCCAACTGGGCCTGGATAAACAGGTAGTGGACTTTCATTGGGGACTTTTATGTATGTTTAAGCTTGTCATCAGGACACCCAACTGGGCCTGGATAAACAGGTAGTGGACTTTCATTGGGGACTTCTTATGTATGTTTAAGTTGTCATCAGGACACCCAACTGGGCCTGGATAAACAGGTAGTGGACTTTCATTGGGGACTACTTATGTATGTTTAAGCTGTCATCAGGACACCCAACTGGGCCTGGATAAACAGGTAGTGGACTTTCATTGGGGACTTCTTATGTATGTTTAAGTTGTCATCAGGACACCCAACTGGGCCTGGATAAACAGGTAGTGGACTTTCATTGGGGACTTCTTATGTATGTTTCAGTTATCATCAGGACACCCAACTGGGCCTGGATAAACAGGTAGTGGACTTTCATTGGGGACTACTTATGTATGTTTAAGTTGTCATCAGGACACCCAAATGGGCCTGGATAAACAGGTAGTGGACTTTCATTGGGGACTACTTATGTATGTTTAAGCTGTCATCAGGACACCCAACTGGGCCTGGATAAACAGGTAGTGGACTTTCATTGGGGACTTCTTATGTATGTTTAAGTTGTCATCAGGACACCCAACTGGGCCTGGATAAACAGGTAGTGGACTTTCATTGGGGACTACTTATGTATGTTTAAGCTGTCATCAGGACACCCAACTGGGCCTGGATAAACAGGTAGTGGACTTTCATTGGGGACTTCTTATGTATGTTTAAGTTGTCATCAGGACACCCAACTGGGCCTGGATAAACAGGTAGTGGACTTTCATTGGGGACTACTTATGTATGTTTAAGCTGTCATCAGGACACCCAACTGGGCCTGGATAAACAGGTAGTGGACTTTCATTGGGGACTTCTTATGTATGTTTAAGTTGTCATCAGGACACCCAACTGGGCCTGGATAAACAGGTAGTGGACTTTCATTGGGGACTTCTTATGTATGTTTAAGTTGTCATCAGGACACCCAACTGGGCCTGGATAAACAGGTAGTGGACTTTCATTGGGGACTACTTATGTATGTTTAAGTTGTCATCAGGACACCCAACTGGGCCTGGATAAACAGGTAGTGGACTTTCATTGGGGACTTCTTATGTATGTTTAAGTTGTCATCAGGACACCCAACTGGGCCTGGATAAACAGGTAGTGGACTTTCATTGGGGACTACTTATGTATGTTTAAGCTTGTCATCAGGACACCCAACTGGGCCTGGATAAACAGGTAGTGGACTTTCATTGGGGACTTCTTATGTATGTTTAAGCTGTCATCAGGACACCCAACTGGGCCTGGATAAACAGGTAGTGGACTTTCATTGGGGACTACTTATGTATGTTTAAGTTGTCATCAGGACACCAACTGGGCCTGGATAAACAGGTAGTGGACTTTCATTGGGGACTACTTATGTATGTTTAAGTTGTCATCAGGACACCCAACTGGGCCTGGATAAACAGGTAGTGGACTTTCATTGGGGACTACTTATGTATGTTTAAGCTGTCATCAGGACACCCAACTGGGCCTGGATAAACAGGTAGTGGACTTTCATTGGGGGACTTCTTGGGGACTATGTATGTTTAAGTTGTCATCAGGACACCCAACTGGGCCTGGATAAACAGGTAGTGGACTTTCATTGGGGACTTCTACTTATGTATGTTTAAGTTGTCATCAGGACACCCAACTGGGCCTGGATAAACAGGTAGTGGACTTTCATTGGGGACTTCTTATGTATGTTTAAGCTGTCATCAGGACACCCAACTGGGCCTGGATAAACAGGTAGTGGACTTTCATTGGGGACTACTTATGTATGTTTAAGCTGTCATCAGGACACCCAACTGGGCCTGGATAAACAGGTAGTGGACTTTCATTGGGGACTTCTTATGTATGTTTAAGTTGTCATCAGGACACCCAACTGGGCCTGGATAAACAGGTAGTGGACTTTCATTGGGGACTACTTATGTATGTTTAAGCTGTCATCAGGACACCCAACTGGGCCTGGATAAACAGGTAGTGGACTTTCATTGGGGACTTCTTATGTATGTTTAAGTTGTCATCAGGACACCCAACTGGGCCTGGATAAACAGGTAGTGGACTTTCATTGGGGACTACTTATGTATGTTTAAGTTGTCATCAGGACACCCAACTGGGCCTGGATAAACAGGTAGTGGACTTTCATTGGGGACTTCTTATGTATGTTTAAGTTGTCATCAGGACACCCAACTGGGCCTGGATAAACAGGTAGTGGACTTTCATTGGGGACTACTTATGTATGTTTAAGTTGTCATCAGGACACCCAACTGGGCCTGGATAAACAGGCCTGGATTTCAACAGGGACTAGTTATGCACGTTTAAGTTGTCATCAAGACACCCAACTGGGCCTGGATAAACAGGTAGTGCACTTTCATTGGGACTACTTATAACGCTTAAGTTGTCATCAGGACACCCAACTGGGCCTGGATAAACAGGTAGTGGACTTTCATTGTGGACTACTTATGTATGTTTAAGTTGTCATCAGGACACCCAACTGGGCCTGGATAAACAGGTAGTGGACTTTCATTGGGGACTAGTTATGTATGTTTAAGTTGTCATCAGGACACCCAACAGGGCCTGGATAAACAGGTAGTGCACTTTCATTGGGGACTACTTATGTATGTTTAAGTTGTCATCAGGACACCCAACTGGGCCTGGATAAACAGGTAGTGGACTTTCATTGGGGACTTCTTGTATGTTTAAGCTGTCATCAGGACACCCAACTGGGCCTGGATAAACAGGTAGTGGACTTTCATTGGGGACTTCTTATGTATGTTTCAGTTGTCATCAGGACACCCAACTGGGCCTGGATAAACAGGTAGTGGACTTTCATTGGGGACTACTTATGTATGTTTAAGTTGTCATCAGGACACCCAAATGGGCCTGGATAAACAGGTAGTGGACTTTCATTGGGGACTACTTATGTATGTTTAAGCTTGTCATCAGGACACCCAACTGGGCCTGGATAAACAGGTAGTGGACTTTCATTGGGGACTTCTTATGTATGTTTAAGCTTGTCATCAGGACACCCAACTGGGCCTGGATAAACAGGTAGTGGACTTTCATTGGGGACTTCTTATGTATGTTTAAGTTGTCATCAGGACACCCAACTGGGCCTGGATAAACAGGTAGTGGACTTTCATTGGGGACTTCTTATGTATGTTTAAGTTGTCATCAGGACACCCAACTGGGCCTGGATAAACAGGTAGTGGACTTTCATTGGGGACTACTTATGTATGTTTAAGCTGTCATCAGGACACCCAACTGGGCCTGGATAAACAGGTAGTGGACTTTCATTGGGGACTTCTTATGTATGTTTAAGTTGTCATCAGGACACCCAACTGGGCCTGGATAAACAGGTAGTGGACTTTCATTGGGGACTACTTATGTATGTTTAAGTTGTCATCAGGACACCCAACTGGGCCTGGATAAACAGGTACTGGACTTTCATTGGGGACTAGTTATGTACGTTTAAGTTGTCATCAAGACACCCAACTGGGCCTGGATAAACAGGTAGTGCACTTTCATTGGGGACTACTTATGTACGTTTAAGTTGTCATCAGGCACCCAACTGGGCCTGGATAAACAGGTAGTGGACTTTCATTGTGGACTACTTATGTACGTTTAAGTTGTCATCAACACACCCAACTGGGCCTGGATAAACAGGTACTGGACTTTCATTGGGGACTAGTTATGTACGTTTAAGTTGTCATCAGGACACCCAACAGGGCCTGGATAAACAGGTAGTGCACTTTCATTGGGGACTACTTATGTACGTTTAAGTTGTCATCAACACACCCAACTGGGCCTGGATAAACAGGTAGTGGACTTTCATTGGGGACTAGTTATATGTACGTTTGTTGTCATCAGGACACCCAATAGGGCCTGGATAAACAGGTAGTGGACTTTCATTGGGGACTTCTTATGTACGTTTAAGTTGTCATCAGGACACCCAACTGGGCCTGGATAAACAGGTAGTGGACTTTCATTGTGGACTACTTATGTATGTTTAAGTTGTCATCAGGACACCCAACAGGGCCTGGATAAACAGGTACTGGACTTTCATTGGGGACTAGTTATGTATGTTTAAGTTGTCATCAGGGCACCCAACAGGGCCTGGATAAACAGGTAGTGCACTTTCATTGGGGACTACTTATGTATGTTTAAGTTGTCATCAAGACACCCAACTGGGCCTGGATAAACAGGTAGTGGACTTTCATTGGGGACTAGTTATGTACGTTTAAGTTGTCATCAGGACACCCAATAGGGCCTGGATAAACAGGTAGTGGACTTTCATTGGGGACTTCTTATGTACGTTTAAGTTGTCATCAGGACACCCAACTGGGCCTGGATAAACAGGTAGTGGACTTTCATTGTGGACTACTTATGTACGTTTAAGTTGTCATCAACACACCCAACAGGGCCTGGATAAACAGGTACTGGACTTTCATTGGGGACAAGTTATGTACGTTTAAGTTGTCATCAGGACACCCAACAGGGCCTGGATAAACAGGTAGTGCACTTTCATTGGGGACTACTTATGTACGTTTAAGTTGTCATCAACACACCCAACTGGGCCTGGATAAACAGGTAGTGGACTTTCATTGGGACTAGTTTACGTTTAAGTTGTCATCAGGACACCCAACAGGGCCTGGATAAACAGGTAGTGGACTTTCATTGGGGACTAGTTATGTACGTTTAAGTTGTCATCAGGACACCCAACAGGGCCTGGATAAACAGGTAGTGGACTTTCATTGGGGACTACTTATGTATGTTTAAGTTGTCATCAGGACACCCAAATGGGCCTGGATAAACAGGTAGTGGACTTTCATTGGGGACTACTTATGTATGTTTAAGCTGTCATCAGGACACCCAACTGGGCCTGGATAAACAGGTAGTGGACTTTCATTGGGGACTTCTTATGTATGTTTAAGTTGTCATCAGGACACCCAACTGGGCCTGGATAAACAGGTAGTGGACTTTCATTGGGGACTACTTATGTATGTTTAAGCTGTCATCAGGACACCCAACTGGGCCTGGATAAACAGGTAGTGGACTTTCATTGGGGACTTCTTATGTATGTTTAAGTTGTCATCAGGACACCCAACTGGGCCTGGATAAACAGGTAGTGGACTTTCATTGGGGACTACTTATGTATGTTTAAGCTGTCATCAGGACACCCAACTGGGCCTGGATAAACAGGTAGTGGACTTTCATTGGGGACTTCTTATGTATGTTTAAGTTGTCATCAGGACACCCAACTGGGCCTGGATAAACAGGTAGTGGACTTTCATTGGGGACTACTTATGTATGTTTAAGCTGTCATCAGGACACCCAACTGGGCCTGGATAAACAGGTAGTGGACTTTCATTGGGGACTTCTTATGTATGTTTAAGCTGTCATCAGGACACCCAACTGGGCCTGGATAAACAGGTAGTGGACTTTCATTGGGGACTTCTTATGTATGTTTCAGTTATCATCAGGACACCCAACTGGGCCTGGATAAACAGGTAGTGGACTTTCATTGGGGACTACTTATGTATGTTTAAGTTGTCATCAGGACACCCAAATGGGCCTGGATAAACAGGTAGTGGACTTTCATTGGGGACTACTTATGTATGTTTAAGCTGTCATCAGGACACCCAACTGGGCCTGGATAAACAGGTAGTGGACTTTCATTGGGGACTTCTTATGTATGTTTAAGTTGTCATCAGGACACCCAACTGGGCCTGGATAAACAGGTAGTGGACTTTCATTGTGGACTACTTATGTATGTTTGTTTAAGGTTGTCATCAGGACACCCAACTGGGCCTGGATAAACAGGTAGTGGACTTTCATTGGGGACTTCTTATGTATGTTTAAGTTGTCATCAGGACACCCAACTGGGCCTGGATAAACAGGTAGTGGACTTTCATTGGGGACTACTTATGTATGTTTAAGCTGTCATCAGGACACCCAACTGGGCCTGGATAAACAGGTAGTGGACTTTCATTGGGGACTTCTTATGTATGTTTAAGTTGTCATCAGGACACCCAACTGGGCCTGGATAAACAGGTAGTGGACTTTCATTGGGGACTACTTATGTATGTTTAAGTTGTCATCAGGACACCCAACTGGGCCTGGATAAACAGGTACTGGACTTTCATTGGGGACTAGTTATGTACGTTTAAGTTGTCATCAAGACACCCAACTGGGCCTGGATAAACAGGTAGTGCACTTTCATTGGGGACTACTTATGTATGTTTAAGTTGTCATCAGGACACCCAACTGGGCCTGGATAAACAGGTAGTGGACTTTCATTGGGGACTACTTATGTACGTTTAAGTTGTCATCAACACACCCAACTGGGCCTGGATAAACAGGTAGTGGACTTTCATTGGGGACTACTTATGTATGTTTAAGTTGTCATCAGGACACCCAACAGGGCCTGGATAAACAGGTAGTGGACTTTCATTGGGGACTACTTATGTATGTTTAAGTTGTCATCAGGACACCCAACTGGGCCTGGATAAACAGGTAGTGGACTTTCATTGGGGACTACTTATGTATGTTTAAGCTGTCATCAGGACACCCAACAGGGCCTGGATAAACAGGTAGTGGACTTTCATTGGGGACTTCTTATGTATGTTTAAGTTGTCATCAGGACACCCAACTGGGCCTGGATAAACAGGTAGTGGACTTTCATTGGGGACTACTTATGTATGTTTAAGTTGTCATCAGGACACCCAACTGGGCCTGGATAAACAGGTAGTGGACTTTCATTGGGGACTACTTATGTATGTTTAAGCTGTCATCAGGACACCCAACTGGGCCTGGATAAACAGGTAGTGGACTTTCATTGGGGACTTCTTATGTATGTTTAAGCTGTCATCAGGACACCCAACTGGGCCTGGATAAACAGGTAGTGGACTTTCATTGGGGACTGTATGTTTAAGTTGTCATCAGGACACCCAACTGGGCCTGGATAAACAGGTAGTGGACTTTCATTGGGGACTTCTTATGTATGTTTAAGTTGTCATCAGGACACCCAACTGGGCCTGGATAAACAGGTAGTGGACTTTCATTGGGGACTACTTATGTATGTTTAAGCTGTCATCAGGACACCCAACTGGGCCTGGATAAACAGGTAGTGGACTTTCATTGGGGACTTCTTATGTATGTTTAAGTTGTCATCAGGACACCCAACTGGGCCTGGATAAACAGGTAGTGGACTTTCATTGGGGACTACTTATGTATGTTTAAGTTGTCATCAGGACACCCAACTGGGCCTGGATAAACAGGTACTGGACTTTCATTGGGGACTAGTTATGTACGTTTAAGTTGTCATCAAGACACCCAACTGGGCCTGGATAAACAGGTAGTGCACTTTCATTGGGGACTACTTATGTACGTTTAAGTTGTCATCAGGACTCCCAACTGGGCCTGGATAAACAGGTAGTGGACTTTCATTGTGGACTACTTATGTACGTTTAAGTTGTCATCAACACACCCAACTGGGCCTGGATAAACAGGTACTGGACTTTCATTGGGGACTAGTTATGTACGTTTAAGTTGTCATCAGGACACCCAACAGGGCCTGGATAAACAGGTAGTGCACTTTCATTGGGGACTACTTATGTACGTTTAAGTTGTCATCAGGACACCCAACTGGGCCTGGATAAACAGGTAGTGGACTTTCATTGGGGACTAGTTATGTACGCTTAAGTTGTCATCAGGACACCCAACTGGGCCTGGATAAACAGGTAGTGGACTTTCATTGGGGACTTCTTATGTACGTTTAAGTTGTCATCAGGACACCCAACTGGGCCTGGATAAACAGGTAGTGGACTTTCATTGTGGACTACTTATGTACGTTTAAGTTGTCATCAACACACCCAACAGGGCCTGGATAAACAGGTACTGGACTTTCATTGGGGACTAGTTATGTACGTTTAAGTTGTCATCAGGACACCCAACAGGGCCTGGATAAACAGGTAGTGCACTTTCATTGGGGACTACTTATGTACGTTTAAGTTGTCATCAACACACCCAACTGGGCCTGGATAAACAGGTAGTGGACTTTCATTGGGGACTAGTTATGTACGTTTAAGTTGTCATCAGGACACCCAATAGGGCCTGGATAAACAGGTAGTGGACTTTCATTGGGGACTTCTTATGTACGTTTAAGTTGTCATCAGGACACCCAACTGGGCCTGGATAAACAGGTAGTGGACTTTCATTGTGGACTACTTATGTACGTTTAAGTTGTCATCAACACACCCAACAGGGCCTGGATAAACAGGTACTGGACTTTCATTGGGGACTAGTTATGTACGTTTAAGTTGTCATCAGGACACCCAACAGGGCCTGGATAAACAGGTAGTGCACTTTCATTGGGGACTACTTATGTACGTTTAAGTTGTCATCAACACACCCAACTGGGCCTGGATAAACAGGTAGTGGACTTTCATTGGGGACTAGTTATGTACGTTTAAGTTGTCATCAGGACACCCAACAGGGCCTGGATAAACAGGTAGTGGACTTTCATTGGGGACTAGTTATGTACGTTTAAGTTGTCATCAGGACACCCAACAGGGCCTGGATAAACAGGTAGTGGACTTTCATTGGGGACTAGTTATGTACGTTTAAGTTGTCATCAGGACACCCAACAGGGCCTGGACAAACAGGTAGTGGACTTTCATTGGGGACTAGTTATGTACGTTTAAGTTGTCATCAGGACACCCAACAGGGCCTGGACAAACAGGTAGTGGACTTTCATTGGGGACTAGTTATGTACGTTTAAGTTGTCATCAGGACACCCAACAGGGCCTGGACAAACAGGTAGTGGACTTTCATTGGGGACTTCTTATGTACGTTTAAGTTGTCATCAGGACACCCAACTGGGCCTGGATAAACAGGTAGTGGACTTTCATTGGGGACTTCTTATGTACGTTTAAGTTGTCATCAGGACACCCAACTGGGCCTGGATAAACAGGTAGTGGACTTTCATTGGGGACTTCTTATGTACGTTTAAGTTGTCATCAGGACACCCAACTGGGCCTGGACAAACAGCTTCATCAGTCAACACATCAAGGCAGCCACTATTTTGATTCCATATATGGAAAGTTGAGTAATCACTAACAATTTGGAAAAAGGAAACCACATTTGAATGGTTCTTTAAAACTTTAACAACTTTAATAATAATATTGTATAATAATGTTGTCCTTCCCTTTACATTCCGTTTCAATTTAAGAATATATTCTCCTGTCAAGAATATAACTACAACTGATATTGTCACAAAATTTCTATTTCTATTACTTCTATTTTTTCAAGACAACTCTAATCCAACAATGGAGGCATTGAAAAACTGCAGTATTGTCTTCCATGTTGAATGACTTAAATGGAGGAGTTGGAATCCACTCACCGCTGTGAGGCTGTAGTCTTGGAAGCACCATTCCTTGTTGTTTTGGAGCCTGGCACCACACAGACCTGCCACTCCGTCCCCAACAGCACAGATAGCTTCTACAACAATACAGGAGGCTGTACATGTAAAACACCTTCATCATAGACTGTGAGTGAGTTCACAGAGTGATAGCTTCTACAACACAACAGGGGGGCTGTAGAGGCAGAACACCTTCATCATAGACTGTGAGTGAGTTCACAGAGTGGTAGCTTCTACAACACAACAGGGGGCTGTAGAGGCAGAACACCTTCATCATAGACTGTGAGTGAGTTCACAGAGTGGTAGCTTCTACAACACAACAGGGGGCTGTAGAGGCAGAACACCTTCATCATAGACTGTGAGTGTGTTCACAGAGTGGTAGCTTCTACAACACAACAGGGGGCTGTAGAGGCAGAACACCTTCACAGGACTGTGAGTGAGTTCACAGAGTGGTAGCTTCTACAACACAACATGAGGGCTGTAGAGGCAGAACACCTTCATCATAGACTGTGAGTGTGTTCACAGAGTGGTAGCTTCTACAACACAACAGGGGGGCTGTAGAGGCAGAACACCTTCATCATAGACTGTGAGTGTGTCACCTTAATGTGGGAGCAAAGCCTGATGTGTATCGGTCTTTTGTGGAACCAGGTATGTTTCAGCCAGGAATCATGATTAGGACATTACTTCTGGTACATCATGGCAATCAACCTCTGGCAAATATAGCTGACACAGTTGTCCACTGTGGACAGTGCCTTGACCCCTAGTGAGTCAATAATGACTGAATACTTACATACAGAGTTCTTCATAGTCTGTAAACATGTACAGGACAATTTCAACAGACACTTCCTCCTTTCAACATCAAGATATATACCTTTTTTATTACATAATATACATATTCATAATCAGAATAATGTAGCAAAAACATTTTTGCAATATCAGTGTATCAGTGACTATTTCAGTATTTGATACCCAGCACACTATACACACCACTTACTTTTTTCTTTGACAAAATGGACGACAATCTGAGCTAGGTCTTTACTGGAGAACAAGTCATGGAGAGCACCTGGGGCTGCCGGTATCAACATGGCTGAGTATCTGTTGGCTACAAGGACATTACAGTGAGTGAGTGGGTGGACACTCACTCATTCTAAAGGACAAAGGTCATATGCATTTACCAGTGTGGTGAGCACATGTTGTGCTTTTCACAATTAAGGAAAGAGATTTAAAGTAGTTTAACATAGAGCATCTGGTGCAAGGAACGTCTGAAGACGTCACTGCTGGCAGCTTCCAGCCAGGTGGAGATGTATGGATGATGAGGTCAGTTGCAGACACAGACAGAAAGGCTCACTATAACCTTCAGGCAATTCATGTCACACTTGTACTGCAGTTACTTGGAAGAGATTGGAGTGGATCATACATATGAATGGACTACAGACCTTCAAAAAGTCAAAGGCAGGTGTCACTATGAAGGTCAAGATTAACCAAATATTGATTGAAGTTATTATTATTTCATTGGTGATCTATTTCACGACAAGGATCTGATATTTGGCTTCTATTTTGACAACAACCTCATCCTGAACTGACAGCTTTATGACATTTTGATACTATTCAGATCTTACCATCAACTGATTCAAGGGGAATGGGCATGGAGTTGGCTTTGGATCTGAATTCATTAAACCAGCGTCTGTTGGAGTCATCTTGATGAACATATTCAATCTGACGACCCTGAAACAGAGGACTATATCTCTTATTGAGTCATTGACAAAGATCAGTATGTGGTTGATGGTGATGCTGGTGACAATGAATAATGTGTGGTTGAATGTGATGTGGTGATGTGTGTTGAATGTGTGTGTGTGGGGAAAGAAGAGAGAGAAAGGGTTGAATGTGATGGGGATGTGTGTGTGTATGTGTTTGAATGTGATGCAGTGATGGGGATGTGTGTGTGTGCGTGGGGATGTGTGTGTGTGCGTGGGGATGTGTGTGTGTGTGTGTGTTGAATGTGATGCAGTGATGGGGAGGTGTGTGTGTGTGTTGTTGTTTTTTAATGTGATGCAGTGATGGGTGTTTGTGTGTGTGTGTGTGTGTGTGTGTGTGTGTGTGTGTGTGTGTGTGTTGTGTGTGTGTGTTTTAATGTGATGCAGTGATGGGGATGTGTGTGTGTGTGTGAGAGATTTGAATGTGATGTGTGTGTGTGTGTGTGTGTGTGTGTTTTTTGAATGTGATGCAGTGATAGGGATGCGGTGGTGGGGGTGTGGGTGTGGGTGTGGGTGTGGGTGTGGGTGTGGGTGGTTGAATGTGATGCAGTGATAGGGATGGTGTGTGTAGTTGAATGTGATGCAGTGATAGGGATGGTGGGTGGGATTGAATGTGATGCAGTGAAAACCTTGTTGCATGACATGCTAGCATTGTAACCTTGTTGCATGACACGATAGCATTGTAACCTTGTTGCATGACACGATAGCATTGTAACCTTAATGCATGACACGATAGCATTGTAACCTTGTCCCATGACACGATAGCATTGTACCTTGTTACATGACAAGATAGCATTGTAACCGTGTTGCATGACACAATAGCATTGTAACCTTGTCCCATGACACAATAGCATTGTACCTTTTCTCATTCGCTTTAAACGATAACATTGTAACCTTAATGCATGACAAGATAGCATTGTAACCTTGTTGCAATGCATGACAACCTTGTTGCATGACATGATAGCATTGTAACCTTGTTGTATGACATTAGCATTGTATGACAAGATAGCATTGTAACCTTGTTGCATGACATGATAGCATTGTAACCTTGTTGCATGACATGATAGCATTGTAACCTTGTTGCATGACATGATAGCATTGTAACCTTGTTGCATGACATGATAGCATTGTAACCTTGTTGCATGACATGATAGCATTGTAACCTTGATGTTGCATGACACGATAGCATTGTAACCTTGTTGCATGACACGATAGCATTGTAACCTTGTTGCATGACATGATAGCATTGTAACCTTGTTGCATGACAAGATAGCATTGTAACCTTGTTGCATGACACGATAGCATTGTAACCTTGTTGCATGACATGATACCTCTGCATTATTAGTTTTTTGCTTGTTGCAGCACAACATACAAATTAAGGGAAATATGTGTATTGCAAATTTTCTCTCATTCGCTTAAAAGATTAACACTTACAGATGGAACTTACATTTGGAGAAGCCAACTGTATGGTGAATGTAGGAAACGCCAAATTGTATGCTTGGACAAACGACTGGGCAGACACACCTGAAACAAGGGAAAAACCATAGATCTTTACATGGAATCTTTTGGTCAAAATCTGTATATCATCACTGATATTCAAGGCCATCTACAGATTTCTGAAAAAGGGGCTTGATTTCATGTTGTCCATATTTTCACATTATGTAATCTATACACATAACAGTGTACTTTCTACACATGAGACTTATTCTTAAAATGCACTTGCTGCTCAGTGAAATGTCTTCAATGATTGCAGTAAATTATTGGGTTTAATTATCGATACTATTAATCAGAGTGAAATGATGGAAAAATTATTAAAATAAGGTGTTAAAGCATAACAAGATCTTGACAACACTTAAGTAGCAGAGACTTTTATTGAAACTGGTATATAATTCCCAGTTACACTTACACCATCAGAAAGAACATTGAAAGGTCTCTGCGTAAATTCTGTCTGAGGTTGGTTCATTGCTGAGCAATCGCAATTCTCGCACAACTTTCACTTTTCAGATCTTATGAAAACAACAGAAAATCAAAAACTCGGCATCCAGGTGGCCATATGATGTAATAACTCTTGATAACCACCCTCCTGGTCTCCTAGTCTGTTTAGAAAAAGGAAACAATCTGAGATATTGACCTGATAACCCAGCCATGTGCTACATTGTTAATGGTTTGCCACGCCCCTTTTCATTGGGTCTGTGTCCGGTTAGCTGTCATCGCAAGTTGATGAGTATTGCCAGATACATTGGGACTTTCTAACATCTGATTGGTCAAAATGAAAAAAAAGGACTTCGCTCTATCAATTAAAACAAAATAAACTCACAGATTACCTTCAACTGCCGAGCTGACAATCATCAATAAGTTCGGCCGAGTGGGCGCTGACATGTTTGAGGGCTATTGTGCTCAGTCCAAGGGGGACAACTCGTATTTAGTCTACCGGAAGTTTATTATTCAAAGCCCAACACGCGAACACAGTTTATTATTATTTACCTCAAAGAAGTTGAAGCGGATCTTTGATATGAGTGGTGGAGTGTACGGGGGAGGTACGTATTTTTGTATTACTTATATTACACCAGTTCATATGTAGAGAAGGAATCCACTCTGAACGAGAGCCCACAATGTTAGCTATTGCCGGAGACAGATAACAGCCTGTGTTTCCTCAGACAAAAACAATGGTATCAGTAAAGTACAGGTCGTGAATACCATGCACTTACCAATGTGGTAAGGCAATCATTACATTTCAGTTCGCATTTAAACAATATATAACCCTCTATATCCCTGCAGAAATATTTCAGCTTACATACTACAAATCTCAATCTCACGTTTTGTAATTTTCGTTTTGAAAATGCCGCCAAATGGATTCAACTTGGATTTGTACAGGGTTTTACAAGGTTGATTTAGTTTGTGAGTCCTTTGAGGTTTTGTAAATAATGTTCTCCATGTATCACACACGAAATTAGGGGCCCAGTCCAAGGATGGCCACTGTCCCAGCAACAAAAACATGAAGTATTCTGTAAGTCTTCAAATTGTACACATAGGTCCGGATTTCCAAGTCTGAAAAATACTTTTAAAGTGTGAATGATTGACGTGAAGAAGACATTGGGAGTAGTGCACTTTACTGGAGGTAGAAGACCCACATCCCACCTCACACCTAATTATATCCGTATAGATTGTAAAGGGATGTTTGATCAGAAAGGGGTACCAAACCCAAATGATTGCAAAGGGATGCTTGATCTGATCAGAATGATTTGTGTTTTGAAGTCTGAGTTAGTTAGTACTACAGTAAGCATGGTAAGCTTTGTTCGATAAATTGAACACTTGCCATACTGGGCTCAATTTAGTGCTTTGTTACTTGCACTGGTGCAACCCAGTATTACAAAGTGCAACCTAGTTATTTGTCTAACTTGCACCAGGTGCAAGTCAATTTTTGAGAAATATATCAACAATAAATCTAACAATACAAGCATACTTATGTCAGCTCATTGTCTTCTAAAGTTTGAATAATTCACTAGCATATTTCTTTCATTACATATTGCAATAAAGGCAGTGCAACTGGAATTTGGCTGGTGCAATTAGGTTTTTATTTCAGGTTGCACCTGGTGCAAGTAGATTAATGTCTCTTAAATCGAGCCCTGTAATGTGACATAACATCTTTTCACTCTCTCATTTCCTGGGTATTCTTTACGTCAGTATTGTATGACACAAATATACCCAGACTTGGCAGTATGCAACAATGGACATAGGTACAGCACTGGCCAATTTGACAAAACAAGTTCCTCTGATTTGTTTGCCATTGTTTACAGGCCTGAATATGTGAATGGATATTGCCCACTCATGAGAAGCATGACCAGGTAGTGCCCATGTGTATTGTATAGATCATCATGATCATGGTTACTGTTTTGTACTCACCTGAGTAGGGTTTTACAGCGATGAGGATGAGTACTCAGATTCAACATGACCCCCTCTCTTTTGTTGCACTCAATATTGATGACGTCCTGATGTTTGATGGTTTGGTCGTATTTAGTACCATGGTCCATGCTGATAGACTGATAGAATTGTAAGTTACATCCGATATGACTCATTGACACCACTATTAAATGTTTTTGGGTGCCACATGTATTAAAGGTCACATAAACCCTAGGGGGTACAAATACATAAATCACTAACTGGCATCGTTATAAATGAAACCCCGTCATTAAAACTACTCATTTCGACCTTTAATTGACTTAAATCGACCTTTTTGACAACAGTGCACAATTCTCACCCGCGAACGAAATTTCAACCAATCAGAGCGGCGCGCCTCTGTGACGTCATATGAGGAATAGCTTTGAGAGCCGGTGCAGAATTCATCTACATTTTAGGTGGTAAATTATCGTGTTTACAGGCTTGTATAAACCTGAAATCGTGACAATTGTTGTGGAAAATGAAAGTTATATGTTCTCACAATCTACTGTCATTTAATTTTGTCTCCTGCTTTGCCTAGTTTCAGAGTTACAACTTGTTTTCATAGACGATTCTGTCAAAATCGATTAGTGTCGTTAGGCCCTATTTGTATAATGACTGATCCAAATTTATCCCATTTCTGTGTTGTTTTACCTCGATATTTAATCATGTCATGTAAAAATCTGTTTGTATTCTCAAAACAGTGTGCGGCCCATAAGTTTTCACATGCAATACAGCAATTAATACTCCCTCGTTGTAACCCGTGTTGGAGTGGTATAAACCTACACATGTTATTTGTCATCATTCACTTGATGGTCAGTTAATGAATTTACAACAGGTATAATTAGTGGTAACACACTTAGATTACCCGACAAAGGTTCCCATTTGGCATTTCTTGTGTCTGGAGTAAATATTCAACATTATAAACATCGATCAAAGGATTAACCGATAACACGCTGATTGATTAATTACTTTTATCTTACACAGCGGAATTGTCAAAGGTAGTGTTTATGTATGTAGATTTACTAATCTATACTGAATACACTCTGTCGTATCGGTGTCTGCGTAAAAACAACGTCCTTCTTTCAAAGGATTAACCGGCAATACATTGATTGATTGCCCATTATTGGCTAACTAAATTACTGTTTTAAAGAAAGGCGGACATTATGCAATTAGTTGCCAGGTGTGCTATCTTGGGTGACCAATGAGACTATACACCAATACCTGAAAAGATTTATCACTTTTTAGGTATATTAAACTGTTAAAAGACACATCATTTGGAACAGTTTTGTGGATATTGATGGATACATTCCTCGAACAAGGTAATGGCCTGATATTGTTCCTATAACTTTAATCTGTTTTAATTCTAATATTTGCATTTTGTTTTATTCATTTGTGTAGCAGAATCATTGTTTTAGCCCGTGAAGTGTAATGAGACAGACAACATGCACTAGGGTGTGTGTGCGAATTATGATTCACATTGGCAAACTATAAAATGTCTAGATATTACAGTTCTGTTATAAATTCACTATAAGTATCAGCAGATCGTCTGCTTTTTATTTAGTTTCAAAATTCATACAAGTGTGATAATAAACTAATTAGGATTATAAGACCAAATATAAAGGCATACATTGACTAGTATCTACATACTGGTGAGTGGACATTAACCATGGGAATGTAGCAAGAAATTTATCGGCGCAGTATTGTGACTTCGACCCACCTCGGGCTTCCGTGGAAGAAATCGTTATGTTATAAGTTGTGTCATGCAAAATCCGTTTGGTTATGATTCCAATACATATTTAACAACTAGTAGAAAGTAGTCTTGATTTTCTAACAGTGAAAACAAACTATAATCTCATTAATTCTAACAGATTTTTTTTTTTTAAAATGGCGGCGCCCTGTCGGAACATCCGCCAGTCTGAGGATAAATGGTATTTAGGTTTGTTTTCACGGTCTAAAATCAAAACTACTCTCTACTGGTAGTAAAATATGTATTTTATTGATGGCCAATAGGATTTTGCATGACATAGCCGCGATATCATAACAATTTCTCGTGTGGCAGCAGGTGGGTCAATATAATACTACTTACAATATTATTGTTACTTCGACCACAACCTCACTTCGAGGAAGAAATCGTTATGTTACAAGTTGTGTCATAGAAAATCTTTATGGTCATCAATCATATGCATATTTTACTACAACTAGTAAGTAGTTTTGATTCTTTAACTTCCGTGAAGCGATCTGAACACAAGTAAGATATCGTTTCAGGCTTCCACAACGCTAAACCGCACTCACAAACATAACCCATTACAGAGTTAACCTGTCTGTGGTTTAGTTGGCTGGCGAGAGGGAAGCAGGCGACTTTTTGGCCACTTTTAATCGCTCGGTATTAATTAACCACAAGTTTTTAAAGAATAAATTTGGTGTTCCGCATAAGACTAACCACAAATCTTTCATATATAATGGTTAAAAGAGTAACAAAAAACAAAGTTTAGTGGTTCTTTAAATACCAATGAAGCCCTTGATGATTGTCTGTTTTGTTTCAGATGAGGTGGGAGCTTTGGTGTTTGATGTAGGATCCTATTCTATACGGGCTGGCTTTGCTGGTGAAGACACTCCAAAGGTAAGTCACATTGTAAAACACTCCCCAATGGCAGAGCGACGGTAGGGTAGGGCTGTGTTACCCAGAAGTGTTATTGCTGAAAAATTGTTAAAAGTATTGTAAAATCAAGCTCAGTCACTCACTGTCTCCACTTGAATAGGTTTCAGAAGGCTGCAACCCAATTTTCTGACACCATAGCTATTAAATGCTTGGATATTTCCTTCAGACATAAACACACTCATCATGCACACCTACACTCTCTCACACCTCATTTTCAAAACCTTGGACTTGCCTCTGTTCTCCTGTCAGAAATGTGTGGCACTTTGTTTGTCCAATCATTATATGTCCAATGATTATATGTGCATGAAGGCCCAAGTTAAAATTTACCCTATGCATTGCTCATCCTATTTGCTGATCCTCATTTTGACTAGTGGCATTACTTTAAACCAATGTCATGCCATGTAGGTCAATATGAAGGAAATCCTATATCACCATCAGTGTCCGAAATTGAGGCTGGTAATGGATTGTGAATGATAACTTTAGTAGTAGAGCAAGAGAGCACAGATCTGTGGGGTTTCTGGACGATGACAGGTCTATGTTCTGTCCCAGTAGAGTTGAAAAACTCCTTTTCATGTATCATGACAAAGCAGAAAGTTCAAAGCACAGTTGGTTGATCTTCTTTATACTTATTAATATGACCAATTAAAATGGCAGAGGTTCAGATAAGCTGCGTATCTGTGTAAATTACGCAAATATATATGCTGAAAACTCTATTCAAAATAAATCTGTTGCGTACAAGTACACTTGAATTTTTGTAAATACCCAATAAATTTGATCTTACAAATTACATGCCTACACACAAAAATGTCAAATCTTAGCTTGCATACCAGTGAATTAGTTCCTGTACTTAAAATCTGAAAATCAATCCTTGCATGGTTTCTATAGCTGAGCAAATGTTGTTACCTCCCTTTGTTCAGTGACTGAAGGGCACATACTCCTACACAGTGTCTGGTATACATACGACAGTGATGCCTATACAACTATCATTACTGAGTTTACAGTGCTGTAAGTGTAAGGAGTACATTACCATGTGACTATTTGTTGAAACATGGGGTCCAAACAACGGGGCAGGAAATCATTAATATCATAAGTTCAAACAAACACTTTATTTACGTACATACAATTTTACAATTAATGGAAAATGGCAAAATACCCATTTTAATTTGATTGAGGTGAGTACAATTTATTTTGTTACTCAAAGGAAAATAAAGATACCCAATTGAGATGAACACAAGTGAGTACATAACTCAATCATGTCAATGAGCCAAAATGTTATCTGTAGCTCTGATACCTCTGCAAACCTTGTATATGTAATGAGGGATTATCCAAACCTACTCCGTTCCTCACATTTGACAGTCTAAAGCAACTTTAAGCTGTCATGTCGTGTTATTATGGAAATAACCATGATCACTTATGTTGTTTGTACTGTTTGTAGAGGCTACACAGAGTCATTTCACATATAACAGGACCAATAAACAAGAAGGGGCTTTTATGTGTAGTTTGACAGTTTTGTATTGATTGAAACATCAAAATACTCCTGAACAAATAGCATCTTCCTGAGGCAAGGGAGCTAAACTTGTTGACTTACAATAAGTCAAGTTTCCACCCATTGTGACACAGGAAGGAATGTCGTAGTAAGTTCAGTAAAAATCACTTTAGAAAATTGGTTTTCAGGGCTCGATTTAGTGCTTTGTTGCTTGCACCGGTGTAACCCATTACTACAAAGTGCAACCTAGTTATTAGTCTAACTTGCACAGGGTGCAAGTAAATTTTTTAGTAGGTAAACTTCTGAATAAAACATCTAAATAATTCAACAGCATATTTCTTTCATTACATATTGCAATAAAAGCAGTGCAACTGGAATTGGCTGGTGCAATTAGGTTTTTATCTTAGGTTGCACCTAGTGCAAGTAGGTTAACATCTCTTAAATCGAGCCCTGGTTTTGGAACAACATAGCAGATTTGGGTAACTGCAGGATTGTAAAGAAGGTGTACTATGAACTGACCAATAGATTAGTTTTTGATCAGGTGCTTGAGTGATCTGATGAAGTTTAGAAGGTAAAACCTGATTTATTATAATACCGGGGATTGATTATTGATCGATCATCTAATTTGGGCACCACCATTTTGGCTGAAGTAAATTGCTATGAGAGGATGAATCTGTTCAGTAATAGGGACCCAGAAAGGACATACCTGGTAACAGCCACTATAGTCTAGCATATTTCGGCAATCATAGAACTGGATTTTTGTAGTCAGTTACCCCCTTGCCTCGAGAAGATGAGAAATTAGTTATCCTTTTAGAAAAATCCCAATTTTGAACAATATTGTGTGTATGAAATCCTAGATTCATCCCTGATAATGTTTAATAGTGTATGATTAGAGTTAGTCATAAGTATGATTTGTTTTTAACTAAATGTGAACAGAATCTAAGTGACCGTGGATGATTTTGTTTCATCAGGCCGAGATTCCTAGCCATGTCGGTCTTGTGGAGGAAGTGGAGGCCATGGCTGCAATGGAGACAGAAGATTCCAAGCCCAGCATTACAGATAAGAAACACTACATAGACACAGTGAACCTCAAGGTGGCCCGCAAGAGCATGGACATTGTCAGCTTCCTGAAAGATGGAATGAGTAAGCATCTCTTAATATTTCATGAGAAACCTGTTTTGTATGTGAGTAAACAATCTATCTTCTAAACTCAGTAACTAATGTCGTCCCAGATCCTGACCCCTAAACACATGTTACCCATGGTACTTAAACTCTGAATCTCTCTTCATGGGGAATCTCTTTCTACATTGCTTCAACAATAGCCCTGTGTATTTATTATCCCCTTGCACTGTAGGAATGACATTGCAACTTTGATAACTAAATAAATTAAAAGTACACTGCTTGACAGATACTTTCAATGTATGAAGTATTCCAAATGAAATAAAAGATGCTTGAAAGTTAACACATTTTCACAAATGAGTGTGTGCTAGTTTTAGGTTCTTCACTTGGTAATGTAGGGATTAAGATAAGTTGGGCTCAGATGAGTAGGACAACTCACACAAACATTCGATCTCACAGAAATAAAACAATTAGATGTACTGGTGAAAGTACAGTTGCTGCCATATTTCAGATCATGTCAGATTTTTCCTTATCCTGACTCATGTATTATTCATGTATTATTCCTTTCCCGAACGTTAGTGGAACACTTGTATCTCCTTTTTGAAGTTCCCTTAAAAAAAGCAGACGTAAAATCACTACTCACCAAGAGTTGTCTACCTCGGGTTTTGGCGGGAAAACGGCGCCACCCGTCTTCCCACACTTCACTCTCTCCTTCTTCGCCCTAGTGGACGGTTGGGAGAGCACCTGTGTCTCCAACACGGCACTATATCCTTTGATAACTTAGTTATTTCCCTATAAGTTACCTTTATAAGGTTTCAGGGAGTATCCTTCTACAATATGGTTTGAAATTTATTCGTAATTTGACTGTTTATTCACGGTTTTACGTGATTGTTAAGTTTGTTTACATTTCATGAAAACCTGTTTTCGTTGTAGGTTTAGGTTATCTGCTGCAGATCGCATTTATTGTGCCCCAGTTGCACAACAATATGTACTTCCAGCTCTCGCTGTAAATTATGTCAGCAATTAACACAAATTGAATTTAATAATTAATATTTCTCTGTACTTAGGCGTACTAAGGATAAATCCAGACGACTTTTGCAAGTCATGGCTAAACCGGCTGAGTCCCTGAAGAGCTGTCTATCATTGTCAGACGACATACTTCCATCCAGTGACCTGCCCGGAGGCGTCCTCGGAAGATGGGCGTGGGATGATGTCCGCCATTACATCCAAGAAAAGGTCTTTTACGTCGGACAACTCCTCAACCCATATGAAGAAAAAGAGGCCATCTTCAAAGCAGAAGAAGTCTTACAACCCTAAGACTTCAACCAGTTCTACAGGGAGTTCGTCGCAGAGTATGAGGACCTTTTCGGCCGAGATCGTCCCGATGGAAGAGAGAGGCCTTTATGATGAGCCCCTGTTGATCATCCCAGAGATACAGCATAAGAAAAGGAAGCAGGCCTCAGCAACGGTACCGTCAGCAGCCATCTCTACGCAGTCAGAGTTACCTTCTACACTGACAGCAGAGATCCATGAGGCACAGCGATCCCTGGACCATATCGCTACCATCTCAGATACGACATCTCTACAGTCGTCGCAGACATTCAACCCCAGGGCCTTTATGCAGCAATTCTCTCAACAAATGATGGAGATGATGGAGAAGCACTTCGCACAAGAAAGAACCTCGCATGATGGACAGCCAGGTGGCTCTCATGCTCAAGTCATCAACCGCAGAGAGGATCCAGGGCTGCATGAAGGACCCCACACTGATGATACATCTGAGAGGCCTACCAGAGAGTCAAGCTCTAGGACCAAGAGCAGATCTACGCTACATGACGTTAGCAAACCTGCGCGCAGGACGGCACGCTCTTCAGAACCAAATAGATCGTCATCAGATGATGAGGCTAATGAAGAACCTTCACGCAGGCTACCCACTTCACAGAGAAAGAAACCTACACCACGTAGAAGGTTTAGAGAGACGTCTCGGGACTCAGACCCTCAACAAAACCTCTCACCTGCGCGAAGGTCATCCAAATTATCTTCAAGGGCGTCAACAACATCTCGCAGGTCGTCACGGGATTCACCACTTAAGAATACATTGCCAGGAAGGCAATCCTGGCCTAGAAGACGCTCACCTGCACGCAGGTCGCGATACAGATCGCCTCTTAGAACTAGACGTAGTTCAACACACTCATCCCCACATAGATCGCCATGCAGATCCCCAACAAAGGATGGTCAACGATCTTGTACCAGTGGACATGATACAGAGGACGATGGCGGTATCATATTTTCGGACTCAGAGATAAAATATTGGATGGCTAATGGACTTGACCTAGCATCACCTTCTAAGGAAGAGAATGAAGCATTGACGTACCTAATGAAGGACGATGATGTGGACACGATCACTCTACCTCCAATTGATCCGATCTCGGAAGTACTAGAGGATTTGGATGCAGCCTTTAGAAAGGCAACGAAGTTCCAGGCTCCTAATATCCCACAGTTCAACGCAAAGAAGTTCTCACTACACAACATGGACCCCTTTATGAAGGCACAAGAAATAGATGAGATCTATAAAATCATCAACGACTCCCGGACCAAATCTTACAAGATTGATGACAAAAAGCTGGCACAGATAGACACTATGACCAGAAGGATGTTCTTCGGACTTAACAGATCCAGGGCAGTTAATGAGACGCTCATCGCCAAGTTTAGGAACTCAACTGCAGAGGAAGACCGGATGATTTATTCTGCCCTACTAACGCAGAAAAAGGGCCACCAATTTATGTCGGCGCATCTATCATCCATATCAGCAGCATTGACGCTAGCTAGAAGACAAGGACTATTGTCGTCATGCAACTGGAGTGAACGCTTCACTAAGACGCTGTACAGAGCTCCATGGTCTACAACATCCATCTTTGCAGGGGAGATTGACGAGGTCGCCAAGGAAGTCACTAAGGAATCTAGGGAAGTCTTGATGATCAAGTCCATTGATACACTAGCCAGTGTCATCAGACAGACGTCCCAACGCTACTCTGGCCAATCTAAATTTGCAGGCATCCAGAAAGCAAGAGAAAAGTAATAGGGACCTCCAAAGGAGGAAAGGATTCTTTTCGTCGCCCACCCGGACGAGGCAGGGCACCCAGAGGCTATAGACGATGAAAGACGGGTTCGGAACGACTGGAGTCTTCCACCCCCAGCCGTTCCAGTTCAACCTACCCAATGGTTGTAATATTGCGTTTTCACCAACTTTTTCTTCCCGTGGTCGCCTTCACGTATTTTTCAATGTTTTCTACATGTATGTTATGCTGCTGGTCCGCTGTTAGCTACATGCTTGCGTGTTTGCTTTCAGGCGTTTTCGGATTGTACTGTCTGCGGGCAGAGTATTCCCTGTGCAGACCGTCATGATAAGTGTATCATGTGCCTTGAAAAAGGCGGCCATACCCCTGACACGTGTGAGATTTGTATGGGCTTCTCCCCCCGAGCCCAGAAGAGGCGGGCTGCAGACTTTCTCTTCTATCGGGAAATGCGAGAGGTGGGAGGGGAACTGACCCAGGTCCCCCCTGTCTAAAGCTAAAAAGCAAAAACGAAAGGGTAGATCGCGCAGTCAGTCGCCTTCCACTGCACCTATCGGTTTTGACATGTCTCTCATCACGCAATTATTCCAGCAGCACATGGACTCGGTGAAGTCCCTGGTTCACGAGTTGGTTGGAGGTCTCCGCCAGGAGTTCCTCGCCCACTCGGAGCCGGGAACGGAGAGTCTGGGGCCGGGATCGCCAAACCCGGCTCGATCCCTCGGCCTGGAGGCGTTTGTTGATCTGTTGCCTCTGGCTTCGGGTCCGGACGCCTCGGCTGCCCCGGAGGGGGAGGTTTCGCTCCCAGTCCCCCTCTCGGAGTTGGCGCAGGGTCCGTTGGCGCAGGTTCCGGTCCCTGCGCCGTCCCGCCCCATGAGAGCGGAGGTACCAGTTTTGGGCACTGAAGCAGGGCGCTGCTTCGGTTCTTCCCTTCCCTCTGCGTCTGGTGTGCGACTGCCCACCGAGTCGGGGTTCGGCTCCTCTTCGCGAGGAGACCCAGCCTCAGACTTGGGCTTGGGCCCGAGTCCATGGACATTGGGGAGGTAGAGGAGCCGGAGGGTGCCTTCCGTTTCTCTACGGCTCTGAGGGAAGTACGGCTACGCATTGCCGAGTACATTCCCCAGGCCGCGGTGCCTACCAGCCGCTCGGATTCGACTGAGTTCCGCTTACCAGGCGAGGCGTTTGCCCCTAGGCAACCCACGCAGACGCTGCTCCGCATTCTGCCGTCCCTGGTGCAGGACGTGGTGGATCCCCTCTTGGCTGGGTCACGCCTCCGCTTTGACTTGCCAGAGCTTGTCAGGAGGTACCAGCTGGGGGAAGATTCCCTGTTCTTCGTGCCAGTGGTCGACGAATGTGTGTTCACTTTGGTCGCCCTGGGGGGAGGCTCGGCTTCCTCCGATGCAGCTCCGGCTGCCAGGCAAGGGCGTTTGACGCCACCTTTTGCCTTCGCGGGCGCCCCCCTGCGGCATGCTTACCGGACCTACGAGGAGGTTTACCGGAACGCTATGCAGCAGGTGCGGGTGGTGGTCCACGAGGCCTACCTATCCAGAGCTGACGTGTCTCAGCATGTTGTTCTCCTCCGTCAACTTTCCTTGCGGTCAGCCGCGTCGGCGGTGATGTGCGCAGTCATGGGGATGCGCAAGCTGTGGCTGTCGACGTCTCGGTACTCGGCGGCTACACAGCAGACCTTGCTGGCCCTCCCCTACCGTCTGGGAGCGACGTTGTTTCCTGGGGCCCAGCAGGTCATCCGGGAGGCTGCCGCTGCAGCTACCTCCTTCAAGGACTCCAAGGCCTTGTTGGAGCAGCCGCGGGCTTCTCGCCCCCGCGCTCCCGTTCCGGCTTCCTCCTCCAGGGTGCAGCCTACACCCGAGTCTGCTGGCTGGCTTCGCCGCTCGGGCAGGGGTAGGCGGAGGAGCCGTCCCGCCAAGGGTAAGGGCAAGGAGCAGTCCTCTTCGACTGGCTCCCAGCCTTTTCGCGGGCGCGGGAGGTCTGCCCTGACCTCCCGTTAACCCATCAGGCTGTAGACCTGTGTCACTCCCAGTCAGCTCCGCTTTTTGGGACCACTCACACACCCTTACGTCCCAGTGGGTGGCCGCCTCTCTCTATTCCTGCCGGAGTGGGAGAAGGTGACAAGCAACCCTTGGGTGCTGTCCACCGTCAGTGTCGGCCATTTACCACTGTGGAAGCGAGGTCCGCCAGACTTCACCGGCATACGCCGCACTCCGGTGCCGTCATGTCAGGTACGGGCGGACATACTGCGTGCGACGAAGTCCAGGCTTTGCTGGACAAGTCCGCTATAGAGCGCATACCACCGGGCGAGGAACAGGGGGATTTTACTCCACGTACTTCCTCGTTCCGAAGAAAGACGGCGGGTTCCGTCCCATTCTCAACCTCAAGGGGTTGAATCGCATGCTTGAAGTTCCATCCTTCAAGATGGAGACACTGCGCTCGGTGATCTCCTCTGTTCAGCCCGGCGATTGGCTCACGTCAATCGACCTAAAGGATGCGTATCTGCATGTTCTCTTACGACTGGTTCTCTTACGACTGGATGTGTTACCAATTCATGGTGCTCCCCTTCGGCATATCCACTGCCCCCAGGGTGTTCACCAAGCTCATGTTAGTGCCGGCTACCCTCGCTCGTTCGCAAGGAAGGCGTTGTTACCCTTACCTCGACGACTGGTTGCTCGGTGCACTGACACAGCCAGCGAGCCTAGATTCTACTCACAAGGTGATAGACATTCTAGTTCGACTGGGGTGGATCCTCAACCTCAAGAAATCCAACCTGGTACCCACCCAGGACTTGGTTTTTCTCGGGGCGAGGTTCCAAACTCCCAAGGATCTTGTTTCCTTGTCGCCTCGACCGGGTCACCAGAGTACGGGAGATGGTGTCTTCGTTCCTCTCCCAGCCCCAGACACCAGCACGGACTTGGCTCCGTCTACTGGGCCATATGGCGGCGACTATCTCTGTAGTGTGGCGGGCGCGGTTGAGGATGCGCCCTATACAGCAAGCTTTGGCGAGTCTGTGGGCTCACTCGGAGGACCTGGAGCGGAGTCTCACAGTCCCCGGGTGGTTGTCTCCTCACCTTCAGTGGTGGACCAATGTCAGGAATCTCTCCAAGGGGGTCCCCTTGGAAATCCCGTCGCCAGCTCTTACAGTTCAGACCGATGCGTCCCTCACGGGCTGGGGGGTGTTCTGGGCAGTCTGTCGGTGTCCGGACTCTGGTCCGAAGCCGAAGCCCACCTTCACATCAACGTGTTGGAACTGAGAGCTGTGTGGTTGGTTTTCGAGCGCTTCCGAGAGCATGTCCAGGGCCAGGTGGTTCGTCTTCAGTTGGACAACCAGACGGCCATGTCGTACATCCTGAAGCAAGGAGACATGGGACTTTCTCCTCTGGTGCGACCAGTGCGATTGTCAGGTACTCCCTGTTTATCTCCCGGGGCTGGAGAACGTGCGAGCAGACGCTCTCTCTCGCCGGATCCTGGCCCCGCACGAGTAGATGCTCGACCAGCAGATATTCGGAGTTATCTCCCAGTTGTACGGGTTGTTCCAGGTGGATCTGTTTGCGTCTGGCGGGACGAATCAGACACCCGTTATCTGCTCTTGAATACCGAACCCGAGGGCGTATCCTGCTGGATTGGACGGGCAAAGTGCTCTGGGCGTTCCCGCCGTTACCACTCATTCCCCGTGTCCTCTCACAGCTGTCCACCCAGCCAGCTCGGCTGCTTGTGCTACTGGCACCGCTTTGGCCGTCAGAGCTGGTTTCCGGTAATTCTCAGGTTTCTGACTCAGCCTCCTGTTCTATTACCTTTGCAACCCGACATTCTCACTCGCTCGCGCCACACCCCAATCCACGGATTCAGTGGGTGGCTTGGCCTCTGTCAGGTCTAGCCTCGAGGCACGTGGAATTCCTGCAGCAGTTGCAGACACAATTCTGGCTTCGAGGCGGGATTCGACAAACGTTCAGTACGAGGATAGGTGGTCCCGCTATGCATGCTGGTGTTCAGATAGGGGGATTGCAGATCCCTTTTCTGCGGATTTAGTCCGAGTATTGGAGTTTTTGCAAGCTCGTTTGGAAGAAGGCCTGGCGGCTTCGACCATTCGTGGCTACTCCACCGCTATTTCCACTTTTCACACCCCTGTCGATGGTGCTCTTCTGGGGCAGCACCCTCTTGTACAGCGCTTTTTAGCTGGCGTGGATCGGGTTCGACCTGCTGTCAGGCGAACCAGCCCACCTTGGGATTTATCAATTGTGCTCGATTGGCTGTCCGGTCCTACGTTCTCACACCTATCGGCTATTTCCATTCAGTTGTTAACCTGGAAGGCTGTATTTCTGGTGGCGGTAACATCTGGACGTAGGGTTGGCGACTTACATGCTATGTCGTCCGACCCGGCGCTGACTGTGTTCCACACTGATCGTGTCAGTATTTGCCTCCCGGATACTTACCGCCCGAAGGTCGTACACGCTTTCCATGTGACAGCTCCTATCGAACTTCCTACTCTTACCCAGCCTTCCACATCGGGGACCTCTCCTACGAGCACTCACCCGTTGGATGTCCGTAAGACTCTCAAGGTCTATATCAAACGAACACAGGGGATCCGTACGGGTACCCAGCTGTTCTGTTGTTACGGTGGCGGGAAGGCTGGTGTGCCGGCGAGCAAGCAGACTTTGTCTCGCTGGCTCGTCTCGGTCATTTGTGCTGCGTATCAGGCTAAGGGCAAGCCTCCCCTTGAGGGGTTGAAGGCTCACTCGGTCAGGGCAGTAGCCACGTCAAAAGCTTTTGCATCGGCACTCCCCATTGAAGAGATCTGCTCTGCCGCTATTTGGAGCCGGCCTAGCACGTTTATTCGGCACTATCAGCTCGATACACATTCTCGTGATCGTGCGAGCTTTGGCCGTTCGGTTCTCTCCGGTGGACAGTGTCCTGCCACCCTGACCGAGTGAGTCTTGGTTCATTGGTTTTGTTGACGCTGCTGTTCAATATTGTTTTATTGACATGTCCGCTGCTGGGTGTATAACCTCCTTTCGATCCTTTACGGAGGCTATGGTCGGTAGTGAGTGTTTTTTCCCCCCCTACGGTGCTCTCTAATAGACCATAAGGTGGGTGGGGTTTGTTTACATTCGCACCATGTGCGAATTCTTATGCTAACCTGCGAGGTTGTCTATGAGTACATTTCCTCCCTGTCGGTTACCCTCCCATAATGCCTCTCGCGGAAGCACAAACCGGGACATGTGACAGGTGAGTGATTATAGCGTCTGTTCCATCATTCAGATTAACGATCGCTATTTGTGTGTGCTTTGACAGAATTCCCTCCTCCCTGGCCTCCGGTCTTTGGGAGTCTGTGTTTATGCATAATATGTACCCCAAGGACGATCTCTATGAAAAAGAATTAACCAAACCTGAAGAGGTTTTAAATTCTTTGAAGAGAGTCGTCCTTGGGGTAGGGCCTCCCGCCTCCCCGCAATTCTGTTCACTGATTTATTCAGCAGAAGGAATGATGATACGGGCCTAGGTACTTACCCAGTTGGTGCGCATGCTCAATGGGAGGTAACTCCACAAGGTGGGGGCCGTATAATAAATAAAAGGTTTTTATTTATTGTACAATATGTTTATTCAAAAACATTGATACAACTGTCACAGGACATTTTCAGCCCGGAAAATGCATAATATGTACCCCAAGGACGACTCTCTTCAAAGAATTTAAAACCTCTTCAGGTTTGGTTAATTCCTGATCGCCTTAGCAACAGCAGCAAGGATGTCGGAAATACATGCTCTAGACTTTGAAAGGACACGATTTGATGAAAATCGAAACATCGTGCATATGGGACTGAGATGGGACTTCATAGCAAAGAATCAACTGCCAGGTCAACCGGACAGACAATTCCACATCCCAGCACTATCATCAGTCCTTGGGCCACAGGATACACAGGACCTATCCTTATGCCCTGTAAGAGCATTGAAAGTCTACCTATAAAGGTCTAAGACCAGGAGACGAAAATTCAAGCGTCTTTTCATACGTATATCGACGGAGATCTCTCGCACTACGATATCAATATGGATGAGAACTGTCATACTACGGGGCCTACAAAGCAGCTGGACTTGATCCTCCAAGAGCCTCCAATCCACATGAAATTAGAGCTCTGGCGTCAACACTCGCTCTGCATGGGAATTGCTCTATCACGACGATAATGGAGGGCTGCTTCTGGAAATTGGACATGGTGTTTGCCAACCACTACCTGAGAGACATCGCCACTGAGGACGTCTCTGGCATTCACCATTTCGGCCCACTTGTTGTAGCACAACAATTGACAGTTCCACAGAGGCACTGAGACAGAGTCTCGCCCTTTTATCACATGACTTGCAGAGGCCTACACTCAGGAGAGTTACAGCTTTAAAGTCCATATGCACGTCTAAGACAGACTAGCATAAGTGATAAGACCCAGTACTTGTAGGGACGTACTCGTACATAAGAAGGGTCGCTTCTCTACTTGATGCTTGCATCAAGAGATGGAGTCGCAAAAATCCACATAAAAATGTTAACAGAAGCAAGGACCAAAAGTTAACAATTGTGGTCCCCCCATCAGAGAAAGCTGGAAGTAAAGGGTTACAGCAGCAGCAGAGCCTAGCAGTAAATTGAAGTGCTACCAGGAAGTTCCCATAGGGGTATGCAAGACGAAATCACTAATTGGAATCCAGAAGTGGCTTGACCCACCACCAGATCCGGCCGGATTCTACAAGCAATAATACATGAGTCAGGATAAGGAAAAATATGTAATTTTCTGAGTAAAATTGATATTTTATACTTATCCAGACTCATGAGGTAAGCCCTCCCAACCTCCCCGCTAGGCACTTAGAATTTCCCTGTAAATCGAAGTGTCGGGCTAGCAATTCAGAGAGAGTGAGGCGTGGGAAGACGGGTGGCGCCGTTTTCCCGCCAAAACCTGAGGGAGACAACTCTTTGTGAGTAGTGATTTTACGTCTGCTTTTTTGAAGGGAGCTTCAAAAAGGAGATACAAGTGTTACACTAACGTTCGGGAAAGGAAGGAGACAAGCAATAATACATGAGTCAGGATAAGTATAAAATATAAATTTTATTCAGAAAATTACATTACTGTATGAAGAGTTAATAGTTAGACAATTGGCAGGATCATGGCAGAGGCATGACTTCACTTACTAGCTGGTGAAAGATGTTCTGTTGTAATCACTGTTATGGACTTCATAACTTGAAAGATGACATCTCAGAAACCACTTGCCTAGAACTGAAAAAAACAACTCTGGCATTGATGATCCTGTGAGTGGTGTCTTGTGTTGGTATGATTCTTAGTCTTGAGTTATTGAAGTGTTGTCATGATATTATGTTTTTCGGAAACTTGTGATGTGATGTTTTCATATTTCTTTTGCAGTTGATAATTGGGACGTTTTTGAGAAAGTTGTTGACTACGCATATACGAAACACATAAAGACCGAGTCACACTACCATCCAGTGATGATGTCTGAGCCAGCGGTAAGCCGTTAACATCAGTGTACAGGAGTTAGCATCTGCATCTTACACTCTGACAAGCTGTCATTGGGATTATGTTTATCAACTCAAGTCATTAAAATGACTCAACCCTCTTTTGGCAACCATTTGTCATTGTTTTCTCTGTTATGCCAATGATCATTCCTCAAATCTGCCTCTTGACACAAATACCAACCCAAGTTTCTGAGCTTTGTGATCTTCATGTGCCAGTTGATCATGTTGATTCCTGTTACAGTAATCTGAAAACCTGCTGGGGTATTTGGTAATCCAGGTTATGATGTAGCTCCATGCATGGCTTAAATTATGACTGTTTGTAATATGATATTTCAGTGGAACAGCAAGGCGAAGCGAGAAAAATTGACAGAACTGATGTTTGAGAAGTACAACCTCCCAGCGTTTTTCCTGTGTAAAAATTCAGTGTTATCAGCGTATCCTTTCAGTGAAACACTTATGAAACAATCTTTAAACCAAAGTCCAGTATATCTTGTACACTGTTGTTTGTGCCACCTATCTTGGTTACAGGACACTTACTTTATGTAGTCTGGTTTCTAGATAGATTCTCATCTTCTGTCTGGGACTCAATCATTTAAGCAGCTGTGGTCAATATTAGCACAGTGAGTTTGATGTGACAGTGATTTCACCTATGAGTGAGTGAGTGACTGCATTCAGGTTTAGGTTGCTATTTATGAAGTCAATCTCAGTGATCGCTTGACAGTAACTAGTCAAAAGATCTTCTCCAAATGAGAATAGTGCAAAATACTGGTGTCCAGGTCTAATTCAGTACCGGTATAATGCCAATTCTTCCATGAATGTGAAAATCACAAGATTCTAAATGGTCCATCAATAACCGCAGCCTTTTTGATGGCCATATCACAGCAGAAACCTGTCTTAATGTCACTGTCCAAAAAGACTTTCATCTGCACCAATATCAAATATTAATGTTGTGAACTTCTGTTCTTATGGTGTAATGGTATATCTACCTATTTTTTCTTATCCTGAATCATGATCTTTTGCTTATCTCCCTTTCCTTTTCGAAAGGTAGTGGAACACATGAATCCCTTGAAGTTCCCGAAGCGGACATAAAAATACACTCACCCACGAGTTGCCTCCCTTTTCCCGCGTAAACAGTCATGTGACCAGCCTTACTTGTCACTCTCTCCCGTTTCGCCCAAGCGGATGGTTGGGTGAGCACTGGAGTCCCTTATGCGGCATTATATCCTTTTTATATAGGTCCTATTCTTAAAAAATTACGCTGTATATGGATTTGGCAATAACCACTATGTATTATATGTAAACATTTTGTACAAATTATTTGTATTTGTGTCATAATTTCATCGCTATGTAACCCTTTTTACATTTTATGAAATCTTGCAGTGTTTGCAGGCACAGGTTATCCGTGGCTGATCCTCACCCCCAGTGCCCTTCGTGCATAAAACCATGTTCTTCCAGCTTGCGCTGTACTTATTGTGTTGATTTATCAAATCTTCAGTTTAATCAATATTTGTCTTATATCTTAGACGTGCCATGGATCGGGTGAGGAAGTCATCTCAAGTCACGGCTGATAAAACAGGAGATCAGCCTATAAACTGTATGTTGCTTGCTACTGCTGAAGTTCATAATACTGGTGCTATATGTTTAGTGCGTCTGCTGGTACGGGGGCCAAGAAGAGATCGGCTACAACGCAGTTGACTCCGACTCAAGCTAAGAAAAAGACGTCATCTTTTTCTACGTCACAGAAGAAAGCATCTGTTACCAGATCGGAGGGTAAATCTATGCGTGCTGTTCGCGAATCTTCAGTTCGCGAAGGGATGATGGAGGTTCGAGAAGGGATACATGTTCGCAGAAGGATGATTCGCGGAGGCATAGCTCTACCGATCAGGAGATAACTGATGAATAACCAGACTTCGTCTTCCCGAACTCAGAGGTTACAGCTTGGATAGCCAATGGTTTGAACTTGGAGTCTCCTTCTAGGGACAGATGAAGTCTACACTTATAAGATGCGTAATGATGACTTTGACTCGGTGACTATTCTGATTGAACCTATATCCAAGGTACCTTCTAACCTACGCACAGCTTTGAGAAAGCTGCAGACATCTACAAAGTTCGAGAACTCTCAGATCTACAGGCAGATAACAGCAACGCAGACATCTACAGGGTTCGCGAACCCTAGGGTTAACAAACCCTTACATCAACAGGCAGGATGTTGACGTCGACTCTATTACCATAAAGCTGAATAACACGAAGCAATGATGAAAACGGATGGTTTTGTCAGAGTGTAAAATTCAACAAAGAGATCTACAACATGTGCGATCTCTACAGTTTACAACCTGCACAACTCTACATCCTGCACAAACTTTATACCTGTATTGGTTCAGTTTCGGACGATGACCTACTTGATGAAAGGAATCACTTCATCTATACGGATGCTGAGGTCTTATACCGGGTAGCAGATGGCCTGTGGATATTGTCGTTCACTCACTCACTCACTCCAACCCAACAGAGACGTACTGCATATAAGCTGATGACTTCGACTCCAATATGATATCACCTATGAAGCCGATATCTCAAGTACTGGAGAACCTCAAGGTGACCTTTGTAAAGGGCTTAAGGTTAACAATGCCTTCAAGTATCCTTGAACGGAAGTACAGATGATATTATTAACACTCTTCACTCAGAGTGGGGATTAGGATTTAATATCCTATCAACGTGATTCAACATCAGTATTTCTTCAAGATCCATACAGACATATGTCTCGACAGCCTCCTTCGTCATGCTGGTTTATATTATCCACAATGGGAATACGTGATTTATATCACTGAACAAGAATTTACACTTGGAGCAACCCTTATTCAAGAGGTTTATATGAGCGGCGTAGAATTACGTGCGCTTTTACTCAACCAACTAATTGCATCAGATTTTATGGAGGCCAACTTGCTACAATGCCGGTGACGTCATGCTTGGATGCTGATTGGTCCACGTCAGACAACGCCTCCCACGGACAGAGCAGGCTCCAGCATGTTTTCTGATTTGAGGCGTGTCACATACCAGGAGCCTAGAACGTACTGGCAGATGCTCTCTCAAGACCACTACACCCGTCACCTACGGAATGGATGCTCCATCCAGAAGCGTTTCGGAACATAAGGGAGATAGAATCCCCTTGCATAGACCTGTTTGCCACGAGGTTCAACAAAAAACTACAAACGTTTGTCTCGCCAGTTCCAGATCCTCAAGCCTGGGCAACAGATGCACTGAGCATGTCGTGGGAAGGATTAAACGGCTACGCCAGGGCAGCCAAAGCAGTAACGCTAGCGTTACGCAGATCGACCGTAACCTATATGACGACAAATGGCTGAAGTTTGAGACTTATGCAAGGCGGAAAGGCTTCACAGCGATGATAGCCACTCATCCTCAAGTGGCGGAATATCTGTGTCATCTTAGACAGACCGGACATCTGAAGGGTTCGACACTATCTACATACCTCGCTGCAATCAGTACAGTGATTACGATAAAAACAGGCATCAAGTTGACGAAAGTACCAGAATTACTTGCTCTGCTGAGATCTTTTAAGCTGGAGGACCAGCAAAAGAAATTCAGAGCTCCGGCCTGGGATCTGAATGTAATTCTACGTCATCTTACAAGTGATGCCTACGAACCACTAGATCAGACTACCTTCGAGCTGCTGACACAGAAGACTCTGTTCCTGCTTGCGCTAGCCACAGCAGCTCGCATATCGGAGATACATGCGCTGGACTTTGGTCGAACCACATTCGACAGATGGCAACATAATGCAGTTAATCTAGGACTTAGATGGCACTTTATTGCCAAGAACGAGCTACCTGGTCAACCAGATAGACAGTTCCACGTACCAGTGCTGTCTACAATCCTCGGTCCACAGGATATAGAGGACTTATCCTTGTGTCCAGTCAGAGCCCTGAAGATATATCTTCAAAAGACTGACACGAGGAGACAAAAATTCAAGCGCCTGTTCATCCCATTATCAACAGAGACTTCAGCAGAAGTCCCAAGAACGACCATATCGTTCCGGATGAGAGCCGTTATATTGAGAGCCTATACAGCAGCAGGACTAGAACCTCCTAGAGCTTCCAACCCACACGAAGTCAGAGCACTGGCGTCAACACTAGCTCTGCACGGAAATTGCTCTATACCAACAATTATGGAGGGCTGCTTTTGGAAGTCGGACACGAAGTTTGCCAACCACTACCTCCAAGACATATCCACTGAAGAAGTCTCCGGCATTCACCAATTTGGGCCTCTCGTTGTAGCACAGCAACTAACGGTTCCTCAAAGGCGCTGAGTTCGAAAATCTCACCCTTTATCACGATGACTTGTTGATAACTTTTACTAAGGAAAAGTACTAGTTTGAAAGTCCATGCGCACAGTCTAAGACAGGCTAGCATGAGTGATTAAAGATCCTGTACAGGTACAGATCTTACCTGTAAGTGAAGGGGTCGCAACTCATTTATGATAAAGTTCTTATCATAATCTATGTGTTGTTATGAGATATCTAGTAATAGGAAGATACTAGTTTATCTATAGCCACATGAAACAACATGATTCAACTTGTCTGAGATTGAAGTAAGACAAGAAAGTGGTCCCCCCTAGTTATAACAGAGGTTGGAAGAATAGGATAACGGAAATGCCGTTCGTAGTCCTAATGGGGGGGATACAGGACGTATCTAAGGACAGCTGTTGAATCCAGTGGCTTGACCCACCACCAATCTGTCGGATTCTATAAGCAAAAGATCATGAGTCAGGATAAGGAAAAATATGTAATTTTTTATGTAAATTTGATATTTTATACTTAACCTGACTCATGACGAAGAAGCCCTCCCAACCTCCCCGTTGAAGACATTTGAGATTTCACAGCAGATCCAAGTGCATGGGCGGAAAATCAGGAGAGAGTGACAAGTAAGGCACATCACATGACTGGTTTGCGCGGGAAAGGGCAAAGGGAGGTAACTCTTGGGTGAGTGTATTTATACGTCCGCCTCGGGAACTTCAAGGGATTCAAGTGTTCCACTACCATTCGAAGAGGAAAGGGAGATAAGCAAAAGATCATGAGTCAGGATAAGTATAAAATATCAATTTTACTTAAAAAATTACATATTTTAGGTATATAACTTTTATTCAATTACTAGTATCTGTGAGTATCCTTATCTGCTGTTAGTTTTGCCAATGGTCGTTCGACAGCGTTAATCCTGGATAGTGGAGCTACACACACGTCAGCAGTTCCAGTGTATGATGGATATGTTCTACAGCATGGTGAGTAGGGATCAGTAGCATCCCGTCCATATCTCTGTAGCGGCCAGCTGTCTCAGATGCTGCATTCCCTTAGGGAGAGATGCATCTCTTAGACACCCTAGGATTGTGTGATTGTTGGATTGAATCACAGACTGGCCTCGGTCATTGCCAAGTTAAGTGTTTTTTTGTCCCAACGTCACACCCTGACCTAACAGCTATGACCATGTTCTAGGTGTAGGGATGGTCGTCATGTTAATACATGCAATCCATCATATGTACAACTTGATGCTATTGTTCTTTGGTTGATGCTGTTTTGGAGAGGGTAGCAAGTTGTCATCCATTAGATTTTGTGTTAAAGGAAGGAATAAGACTCTGCAGGAGATTATACAGCCACAGTTTGTTTATTTCTCACACAAAATATCAATGCTATTTGTGATTTCTTTAAGGATCTTAATAAAATATACACACTTTAAGAAGACTGTCTGAGTACAACCTATGAACAGTGGAATATCGTTGGTATTCAGGAATCTAAACATTTAACAGACATTTAAACAGCACAGCATTTCAAGGAACATACAAGTTTGGATCATATATAAGCCCCACATCCACCATGTAAAGGACAGCAAATGTATTTGATTAATAAGGCTTTATCTTATCTGTTTATGCTTCAATTTGTTTCAGGTATAGTAAAGTCCCCCTTAGCAGGAGACTTTATCACAATAGAATGCAAGAAACTAATGGAAGAACAAGACATTGAAGTTGTGCCACCATATATGATCAAATCCAAGGTGAGAAGACAACTTGTTGTACTCCATATGCTTCATTCTGTTGTTCACTGGTTTCTCACTCATGTGCCTTATTGGAACTGGGCAAGTCTTTAAACATTTTCCATGATGGTGGTGTAATACATCTTCTAGTCCTCCTTATCATCATTTGCATAATGCTTCTTTTCATGCCATTTTGATTTTTTCTGTTTGTAATCGTAGTGGTTGTCAGATCTCCCTATGTATGCTTAAAGTTTAAGAAGAACAGGATCTTTACTTCTCCATGTAAGTTCACATTTAAGTCTGAAATTCAAGTTGTCCCCAAACCATGTTTTTCATGGTCACAGTTTAACCCAGTGTGGAAACAGGCTGTGAGTTACAATGTTGGTAGCTTGTGTGGACACAAACATATCTCTGCCTTGTGAACTTGTTTGGGTGTGGACACAAACATATCTCTGCCTTGTGAACTTGTTTGGGTGTGGACACAAACATATCTCTGCCTTGTGAACTTGTTTGGGTGTGGACACAAACATATCTCTGCCTTGTGAACTTGTTTGGGTGTGGACACAAACACATCTCTGCCTTGTGAACTTGTTTGGGTGTGGACACAAATATATCTCTGCCTTGTGAACTTGTTTGGGTGTGGACACAAACATATCTCTGCCTTGTGAACTTGTTTGGGTGTGGACGTTTCAGGAAGAAGTGAAAGAGATGAGTAAGGCTAACTGGCAGAAGAGGGACGTACCGAGTGTCACCAAGTCTTTTCACAACTACATGGTCAAGGTGAGTGGACACAGCTGGGGAATACTGGAACAGACAGACAACTAGAGTATCATGTTCTATCATACCACCAGCCACAGGGGTAACACTACCAGACCACAGGGGTAACACCACCAAACACAGGGGTAACACTACCAGACCACAGGGGTAACACTACCAAACAGGGTAACACCACCAAACACAGGGGTAACACCACCAAACACAGGGGTAACACTACCAGACCACAGGGGTAACACCACAAAACACAGGGGTAACACCACCAAACACAGGGGTAACACTACCAGACCACAGGGGTAACACACACCAAACACAGGGAAACCACCACCAAACACAGGGGAAACACCACCAGACCACAGGGGAAACACCACACAGGGGAAACACTACCAGACCACAGGGGTAACACCACGAAACACAGGGGTAACACTACCAGACCACAGGGGAAACACCACCAAACACAGGGGTAACACTACCAGACCACAGGGGAAACACCACCAAACACAGGGGTAACACTACAAGACCACAGGGGAAACACCACCAAACACAGGGGTAACACTACCAGACCACAGGGGAAACACCACCAGATCACAGGGGAAACACCACCAACAGGGGTAATACCACCAGATCACAGGGGAAACACCACCAGATCACAGGGGAAACACCACCAGACCACAGGGGTAACACCACGAAACACAGGGGTAACACTTCCAGACCACAGGGGAAACACCACCAAACACAGGGGAAACACCACCAGATCACAGGGGAAACACCACCAGACCACAGGGGTAACACCACGAAACACAGGGGTAACACTTCCAGACCACAGGGGAAACACCACCAAACACAGGGGTAACACTACCAGACCACAGGGGAAACACCACCAAACACAGGGGAAACACCACCATACACAGGGGAAACACCACCAGACCACAGGGGTAACACCACCAAACACAGGGGTAACACTACCAGAACACAGGGGAAACACCACCAAACACAGGGGAAACACTACCAGATCACAGGGGAAACACCACCAAACACAGGGGAAACACTACCAGACCACAGGGGTAACATCACCAAACACAGGGGAAACACCACCAAACACAGGGGTAACACTACCAGACCACAGGGGAAACACCACCAAACACAGGGGTAACACTACCAGACCACAGGGGAAACACCACCAAACACAGGGGTAACACTACCAGACCACAGGGGAAACACCACCAAACACAGGGGAAACACCACCAAACACAGGGGAAACACCACCAAACACAGGGGAAACACCACCAGACACAGGGGTAACACTACCAGACCACAGGGGAAACACCACCAAACACAGGGGTAACACTACCAGACCACAGGGGAAACACCACCAAACACAGGGGTAACACTTCCAGACCACAGGGAAACCACTACCAAACACAGGGGTAACACTACCAGACCACAGGGGAAACACCACCAAACACAGGGGTAACACTACCAGACCACAGGGGAAACACCACCAGACCATACACCACCTGACCACAGGGGATACACCAACAAACCACAGAAGAAACATTACCAGACCACAGGGGAAACACCACAAGAACACAGGGAAACACCACCTCAACACTGGGGAAACACCACTTCAACACTGGAGAAACAGACAACACTGGGGAAACACCACTTCAACACTTGGTAAACACCACCAGAACAGAAGGGAAACATCACCAGAACCTAGGAGAAACACCACCTGAACAATGGGGAAACACCACCTGAACAATGGGGAAATACCACCTCTACACTGGGGAAACATCACCAGAACAGAAGGGAAACATCACCAGAACAGAAGGGAAACATCACCAGAACACAGGGGAAACACCACCAGACAATACACCACCAGAACACAGGAGAAACACCACCAGACAATACACCACCAGAACACAGGGGAAACTTCACCACAAGACAGGAGAAACACCACCAGACAATACACCACCAGAACACAGGAGAAACACCACCAGACAATACACCACCAGAACACAGGGGAAACTTCACCACAACACAGGAGAAACACCACCAGACAATACACCACCAGAACACAGGGGAAACACCACAAGACCACAGGAGAAACACCACCAGAACAAAGGGGATACACCAGCAGACCACAGGGAAACACCACCAGAACACAGGGGACACACCACCACAACACAGGGAAACACCACCAGATCACAGGGGAAACACCACAACAACACAGGGGAAACACCACCACAACACGGGGAAACACCACCAGACCATACCCACCAGACCACAGGGGAAACACCACCAGATGACAGGGGAAACACCACCAGAACACAGGGGAAACACCCCCAGAACACAAGGGAAACACCACCAGACCATACACCACCAGAACACAGGGGAAACACCACCAGATCACAGGGGAAACACCACCAGACGACAGGGGAAACACCTCCAGAACACAGGACCACAGGGGAAACACTACCAAATATGCACCAGGGGAGGGCTTTGACACAGATTCTCCCATCACACTCTAGTGTCTTTAAAGGTTCCATGTTTTTGATATTCCAGGATGTATTCCAGGACTATGCTGCATCTGTAATACAAGTGTCCGATACTCCCTATGACACCAGGTAACGAGTTGAGTCTGTAATACAAGTGTCCGATACTCCCTATGACAGCAGGTAACGAGTTGAGTCTGTAATACAAGTGTCCGATACTCCCTATGACAGCAGGTAACGAGTTGAGTCTGTAATACAAGTGTCCGATACTCCCTATGACAGTGTCAGCTCCTATGACGAGTTGAGTCTGTAATACAAGTGTCCGATACCTATGACAGCCTAGGTAACGAGTGACAGGTAATGAGTTGAGTCTGTAATACAAGTGTCCGATACTCCCTATGACAGCAGGTAACGAGTTGAGTCTGTAATACAAGTGTCCGATACTCCCTATGACAGCAGGTAACGAGTTGAGTCTGTAATACAGAATACAGCAGGTAACGATAATACAACTCTCCTATGACAGCAGGTAGTGAGCAGGTAATACAAGTGTCCGATACTCCCTATGACAGAGTAATGAGTTGAGTCTGTAATACAAGTGTCCGATAATCCCTATGATACTGTAATACAAGTGTCCGATACTCCCTATGACAGCAGGTAATGAGTTGAGTCTGTAATACAAGTGTCCGATACTCCCTATGACAGCAGGTAAGTTGAGTTGAGTCTGTCTGTAATACAAGTGTCCGATACTCCCTATGACAGCAGGTAATGAGTTGAGTCTGTAATACAAGTGTCCGATATGACTCCCTATGACAGCAGGTAACGAGTTGAGTCTGTAATACAAGTGTCCGATACTCCCTATGACAGCAGGTAATGAGTTGAGTCTGTAATACAAGTGTCCGATACTCCCTATGACAGCAGGTAATGAGTTGAGTCTGTAATACAAGTGTCCGATACTTGAGTCTGTAATACCCGATATGACAGCAGGTAAGTTGAGTTGAGTCTGTAAGTTGAGTCTGTAATACAAGTGTCCGATGCTCCCTATGACAGCAGGTAATGAGTTGAGTCTGTAATACAAGTGTCCGATACTCCCTATGACAGCAGGTAATGAGTTGAGTCTGTAATACAAGTGTCCGATACTCCCTATGACAGCAGGTAATGAGTTGAGTCTGTAATACAAGTGTCCGATACTCCCTATGACAGCAGGTAACTGAGTTGAGTCTGTAATACAAGTGTCCGATACTCCCTATGACAGCAGGTAAGCGAGTTGAGTCTGTAATACAAGTGTCCGATACTCCTATGACAGCAGGTAATGAGTTGAGTCTGTAATACAAGTGTCCGATGCTCCTATGACAGCAGGTAATGAGTTGAGTCTGTAATACAAGTGTCCGATACTCCCTATGACAGCAGGTAATGCTCCCTATGAGTTGAGTCTGTAATACAAGTGTCCGATACTCCCTATGACAGCAGGTAACGAGTTGAGTCTGTAATACAAGTGTCCGATACTCCCTAATACAAGTGTCCGATACTCCCTATGACAGCAGGTAATGAGTTGAGTCTGTAATACAAGTGTCCGATACTCCCTATGACAGCAGGTAACGAGTTGAGTCTGTAATACAAGTGTCCGATACTCCCTATGACAGCAGGTAACGAGTTGAGTCTGTAATACAAGTGTCCGATACTCCCTATGACAGCAGGTAATGAGTTGAGTTGAGTCTGAGTTGAGTCTAATACAAGTGTCGAGTCTGTAATACAAGTGTCCGATACTCCCTATGACAGCAGGTAATGAGTTGAGTCTGTAATACAAGTGTCCGATACTCCCTATGACAGCAGGTAATGAGTTGAGTCTGTAATACAAGTGTCCGATACTCCCTACAAGTGACACAGCAGGTAATGAGTTGAGTCTGTAATACAAGTGTCCCTCCCTATGACAGCAGGTAATGAGTCCGATACTCCCTATGACAGCAGGTATTGAGTCTGTAATACAAGTGTCGATACTCCCTATGACAGCAGGTAATGAGTTGAGTCTGTAATACAAGTGTCCGATGCTCCCTATGACAGCAGGTAATGAGTTGAGTCTGTAATACAAGTGTCCGATACTCCCTATGACAGCAGGTAATGAGTTGAGTCTGTAATACAAGTGTCCGATGCTCCCTATGACAGCAGGTAATGAGTTGAGTCTGTAATACAAGTGTCCGATACTCCCTATGACAGCAGGTAATGAGTTGAGTCTGTAATACAAGTGTCCGATGCTCCCTATGACAGCAGGTAATGAGTTGAGTCTGTAATACAAGTGTCCGATACTCCCTATGACAGCAGGTAATGAGTTGAGTCTGTAATACAAGTGTCCGATACTCCCTATGACAGCAGGTAATGAGTTGAGTCTGTAATACAAGTGTCCGATACTCCCTATGACAGAGGTAATGAGTTGAGTCTGTATGCTCGACAGCAGGTAATGAGTTGAGTCTGTAATACAAGTGTCCGATGTTGAGTCTGTGATAGCAGTGTCCGATAGTCTCCCGATATGACAGCAGGTAACGAGTTGAGTCTGTAATACAAGTGTCCGATGCTCCCTATGACAGCAGGTAATGAGTTGAGTCTGTAATACAAGTGTCCGATACTCCCTATGACAGCAGGTAATGAGTTGAGTCTGTAATACAAGTGTCCGATACTCCCTATGACAGCAGGTAACGAGTTGAGTCTGTAATACAAGTGTCCGATACTCCCTATGACAGCAGGTAATGAGTTGAGTCTGTAATACAAGTGTCCGATACTCCCTATGACAGCAGGTAATGAAGTCTGAGTTGAGTCTCCCTAATACAAGTGTCCGATACTCCTATGACAGCAGGTAATGAGTTGAGTCTGTAATACAAGTGTCCGATACTCCCTATGACAGCAGGTAATGAGTTGAGTCTGTAATACAAGTCTCTGATACTCCCTAATACAAGTGTCCGATACTCCCTATGACAGCAGGTAATGAGTTGAGTCTGTAATACAAGTGTCCGATACTCCCTAATACAAGTGTCCGATACTCCCTATGACAGCAGATAATGAGTTGAGTCTGTAATACAAGTGTCCGATGCTCCCTATGACAGCAGGTAACGAGTTCTAAAGTTCTCTCCCTCCAAAGAAATAAGGGGCACAATATATGAAAATAGAATCAGTCACACATGAATACAAAGTCACTGAACCTGACAGTCATTATTCTATGCTTTGCTGTTCTAGTACTGCCGAGAGCATGCCGACCATGCACTATGAGTTTCCAAATGGCTACAACCAGGATTTTGGAGCAGAAAGATTCCGAGTGTGTGAAGGACTGTTCGACCCTTCAGTTATAAAGGTAACCCATGGAAACATGTAACATTCACAGTAAACTATACAGTAGAAAACAAATACACCACTCTGTGATTTAATTCAGGTAGGAAGGCGTTTCCTATTCTCGCGGTACTTACGGCAGAAAACGTATTTACCGCGAGAATAGGAAACCCGCGAGAATAGGAGACGGACCTATACACATAGCCCAGGCATCTGAGGCTGGGCAGTGTGGTGTTCCAGAATCCCAGATTGTCAATCGTAATCTGTTAGCACCATTCCCATGCTTGTAGACTTTGACATGCTGTGTCTTAGACATTACTGTGGCCATTCCTCCCACTTTAAACTTCCACATGTTGGGCTGACTCCACATACATTGGAAAATAACTAACAAGGCATCATTGTTGGAAAGTTGTTGACAATCCCAGTGCCATTGCTATCACAGCACAGCTATTGGTAAGGTATGGTTACATGGTCTTTAACTACCTCAGACCACTGCAACAGTTCAATGTCCACCTCCTTTTGATGATACAAAACATGAAAAAAAATATTCAGCATCTGATCATTTGAATTTAGTTTACCTTTGCTATGAATTGTTCAAATAGATATTACTCCTGCTAAGAGAAACTGGAGAATTAAATCCTTTGCATTAATTTGTTTTGTTTTCACTAAGACAGACAAACAAGGGTTATTATTGTTGCTTTTGTTCCAGGATGTTCCAGGGAACACTATGCTCGGTGTCGGTCACGTGGTCACCACCAGCGTGGGCATGTGTGACATCGACATCAGGCCGGTATGTTTTGCTGTCATCTCAAACTCAGCCTTCTCTCCATTAAAGGTTATATTGCAGGGGGTGATTTATGAGAATTGATTAAGTGAAACAATGCCCATATCCACATTTATGAATACAAGCAACAGATTCACACTGTAACGGTTAGAAAATCCAGTGAAAAGCTTCTCACCTAGCGTTCAGAACTTAAATGCAGCTGACAGGTTTTTTCTTGAATACCTTGCAAAGAGTATTGCCATTACAAAACATTCATTCTTTGGTGCAGGTCAGTATGTCAAATGCCAGTCTCAGTAGAATGTTCGTTGTTATTCTTTCAGATAAAGAATGTATTTACTAGGGTAGGATTAGATTCCATTTATAACCATCCTGTTGACATGTTTTAGTAGGCTCACATTTTCAACTATATTGACAACAATATAGTTATATGCATTTACTTCACACTGAAATATTATATGATTGAATCCCTTGTTTGAATGTGTTTTTGAGCCATGTAGTGACCCTGAGTTTATGTTGACAGAGTCTGTACAGCAGTGTGATAGTGGTGGGAGGCAACACACTGGTGGGAGGGTTCACAGACAGACTCAACAGGGACCTCAGCTCCAAGACACCACCAGTAAGACAGTCACTGAAGGGGTACCGAAGTAGAGTACCCTGCTGTGTGATTGGTGGATGCTGACTTTAGTTCTTGTTCCACAATAGTTCTCTGTATATGTTCTTATGAATAATGCTAGTTAACAACAAGTCCAGCTGTGTAGCAGGGTGCATGTTATATAGTGACCAGGAGGTTCAACCCCCATAGCCACGCCGCCATTGATAGCATGTGACTCAAGAAATAGGTCCGGTGTTACTATATATCCGCAGTTCCAGTTTCTGTGTGTGTTTCTGGATTAAACTCCTCCCAGTGGTAACGGGAAATACTGTTAAAAAGTGTAAAACATATTTAAAGTTTATCTGTTAATATGTTATAACAAAAGTTCCCAAATACATTGACATTTCAGCATGGTACTGCCCTGTTCACTCCATCTGAAGGGAAACAGTGTAGTTTTGACTGCACACCATATACAAGATGCTCTGACTTCATGCAAGAAAATGCTTGACTTTAACTGGATGAATTAAATATCCGAAAAAGATCTTTGTGTTTGTGTGTGTAAATAGAGAATCTCACCCAAGTGTCTTCTGATATCAATTATATCGACCCGAGTTGATAAAGTTACAAATGTCCGAGGCTTGCCGAGGATATTTTTAACTTTATCAACGAGTGTTGATATATTTGATATCAGAAGAAACGAGGGTGAGATTCTATTTATCATCCAAAATCACTCTTCATTAATTTTCAATGAAAAATGTACATCTCTGAACATGGTACTGCCATTAGACTTGCAGTGCAGCGATGTCATAGCATTGTGACGTCATCAAGTACATGACGTCATAGCATTGTCAGGGCATTGTACAAAATCTACTGTCAAAACGATATCTCCTAGGAGATATCGTTTGATCTCACACAAGCGATATCTCCTGTGGAACACAGTTTTGGATGATAAATCAGATTATCCAAAATCTTTTGTAAATGGGAAAATTTCTCTTGCAGAGTATGCGTCTGAAGATCATTGCTGCATCCAGTTCATCAGAGAGGAGATTTAGCAGTTGGATTGGAGGTTCAATATTGGCATCGCTGGTATGGCATCTTCATCTATAGTCATAGGCAAATATTGCTGACACTACTAAACTTCCTTCTCATAGTTAGTATTACCTTGCAGAGGGGATGTGTAATCATGGCAAAATGACATTCCTACATTCTCCGGCCAGCAGTAGTGTCTTGCAGCCTCACAGTGTCAGTGTGACAGCTGCCCCTTTTACAAGTGACGACACCTGCTCAGATGTTTTATGTCTGATTGTCGTGGCTGCAGTTGTCTGTATGCTGAATGTGGACATTTCACTTGCTCAAGGTGTTACACATTCAAACAAAACTTTGAAGTCATGTTTTAACCAAAACTGTTCCCCTCATGAAAAGTTTCGCCAGTTTTAAACCTTTTAAGATGGAACTTTAGGAAGGAAGTTAACCAATTTCAAACAATTTCAAAACCTCCACAAATGAATGTTATTCCACTGTATCTTGATGATTATGTTAGCATCTGTCTGTCACTGCAGGGGTCCTTCCAGCAGATGTGGATCTCCAAGCAGGAGTATGACGAAGGGGGCAAAGGCTGTGTGGAGCGGAAATGTCCCTAACTACTATGTGAACTGAAGAAACTCAATCATAACCCATCGTGTCGGAGCCGCTGTCATCAAGAATTGTATCATTACCCATCAAATAAACACAATAGCTCAATGTGGTTGTCTTTTTAGAATTGTCAGAGCAGTCATACAGCAGGGTATTTTGAAGTTTTGAAGTTTTCTAGTGTCTTGTGTGAATCTGGAACATTCTATCTGTGCAAAAAGGATGATTTTAGATTGATTTAGGTCATAAGAATATAAGTAGACCAGCAAAATTTCAATCACTTTGAATCAGTCATGCTAAGACAGCTAGAGTTTAGTTCCCCTACTGCTATATCTCTTTTCAGTCCTCTTTACATAACAATGTTTTGTATTGTAGACTGCACATAGTTGCTTTTAAGTGTATGTTATAGATATACATTGTATAAATCGATCTAAGAATGCATTTTAATGACACCAAGTATCTGCAAGAAAGGGAACCTTTTTAAATTGAGTACAACAAAACTTGACTAAACTTCCTTTCAATCTCAGGTTAGAAGAAGCAATATATGCTCTATAAACTTTCACTGGTTAGGAATCAGTGAATTCTGAATTGAGACTAACAGGGGCCGTATCCAGAACTGATGTCATATTATCAATGATTGTAAACGTCGTATGGGCCCAAATAATCATTCTGTTTATACTGGAATTCAAATGTCATCTTCTCTGAAAGCTTTCTCACATAATATAATTTGCAATCACATACTACTGAAATTACTCATGTGAGAGTCCAAGGATTGAGGAGCCACAGGGCCACATGGTTGTCTCAAGACATGACTGGTGAGGTGAAGATGCTTACTATGCGTGACCTGGAAAATTTGATCATCACACCAAAACTGTCATGTCATTGCTCATGCCATCAGCCCCAGATTTACCCACTAGTGACCACTACATTCAGCTGGAGCATTGGTGATAGGCATCAAACAACATTCACAAGTTGGGGGTAAACTTTCTCGGGGGTTCAGTATAATGATTACAGACAAGGCCAATGTCCAGCCATCCGTGAAACCATATCAAGGAAGTAAGAGACATTGAAGTATGCATCTCATAGAAGTGAATGTGAGAAATATGATTTTGTTTTTTGTGACTTTGACAGTTTTAAGTTGTTCCCAGGTCTTCTTTGTTGGAAGGTGTCTCTGACAGTAAATTGTCATGGGATATGGCTCACCAGGGCAGGAATAACCACTTGTAATGTCCTGGCATAACCTTTAGATACATGGATATTAGTAGAGTATCTAACATGTCCCCGGTGCTGAAATATGTGTTACATATGTGTCCCCTCGACATGAATCAAATGACTATCCTTGTTCAAATCCCAGTTGGGACGGTGGGGTAGCCTAGTGGTTTAAGTGTTAGCTCGTCATGCCCAAGACCCGGTTCTATTCCCCACATGGGTACAATGTGTGAAACCCATTGCTGGTGTCCCCCGCAATGATATTGCTGGAGTATTGCTAAAAGCAGCGTAAAACCAAACTCACTCAAATCCCAGTTTTCCATAAATCTCGATTCTTTGTTTGCCAGCACCATGTTTGCACCAATCATGAACAAAACACTTGGTGAACTCAGCTGTTGGTGACAACCAGGATAAGATTTGATTGTGATTGCTTGTTGGGAATATTACAGCTACAAGGCGGCGGTCTGTAAATAAATGTGTCAACCAAGTCAGCGAGCCTGACCACCCATCCCGTTAGTCGCCTCTTATGACAAGCATGCGTTACTGAACACCAATTCTAACCCGATCTTCACCAGTGAGATTTATTTGTGAACAAAGCTCAGTAAAGGAAGCAGTTCTGTTTAATATGTGTCTTGTACATATTCTGTTGTAAAAATTGGTTAAACATAATACATGTATGGTGTAACCGACTCGGCAGATTCCATAAAGTAATACAGTATCTTGACATGTGTTTATCATATTTGTTTGGGTGTTTGTAACATCTCATATAAGAAACAGGTTTTGTGAACTAAACTTATTTGGTTGTCACATCTAAAACTGATGCGACTATAAATTCTGACTCACTCACTCACTCATTGCCATATTTTATAGGCTTTGTTGACTGATTCGTGAGTGAGTTTAGTTTTACGCCGCACTCAGCAATATTCCAGCTATATGGCGGCAGTCTGTAAATAATCGAGTCTGGACCAGACAATCCAGTGATCAACAGCATGAGCATCGATCTGCGCAATTGGGAACCAATGACATGTGTCAACCACATCAGCGAGCCTGACCACCCGATCCCGTTAGTCGCCTCTTACGACAAGCATGGATTACTGAAGGTTCATTCTAACCCGGACCTTCACCGGTTTGATTCAAAAGCCTTGAAGTTATATTGCCTTTCAAAGCCAGTATGATAAAAAATCACAAAGAGTAGTATATACAATGATTGCCCGAGACCAAGTCCAATAAAAGCCTCTGTAAAGCTTTATTTCATCAATAAAGCTTTTGTCAGGCCCTTAGATCTCGCCACCATTGTATATACTACTTTTGAATCTCCAGTTAACTTCCCGGCCACACGTTCACTATCGCAACCTACAGCTGTACCTGCTGTTGGGTATGAGGCTGACCAAAATACACAGGGTGCTCGTGTTCGACCAGAGCCACTGGATGGAGCCCTACATCAGAATGAACACGGACCTACGAAAGCTGGCCACCAGTGACTTTGAGAAAAACCTCTACAAGCTCATGAACAACTCGGTGTTCGGTAAGACAATGGAGAACCTGAGGTAACGTGTGACCGTGAAGCTGGTTTGGTCGAAAGAGGAAGACAAGCTCAGGAAACTGATAGCCAGCCCGGCATTCAACCGGAGCAAGATATTCACCGACGACCTGGTGGCCCTACACATGAAGAAGAGCCACATCAAATTCAACCGGCCTGTTTACATGGGGATGAGCATCCTCGATTTATCCAAACACTTGATGTACGACCTTTACTACAACGAGCTCAAGAAACAGTACGGCGCCAGGTGTGAAGTGCTGTACACGGACACTGATTCCCTGCTGATGGAGATTCGAACCGAGGACGTGTACAAGGACATGAAGAAACGCCTTGATTTGTACGACACCAGCGACTACCCCAAGGACTATGCCATACACAGCACAGTAAATCAAAAAGTGCTCTGCAAGATGAAGGACGAGTGTGCCGGCACGCCCATAGCTGAGTACATAGGCTTGAGACCCAAGATGTACTCCATCCTGAAGGCCGACAATGGTGAGATCCGAAAGGCGAAGGGGTCAAGAAGTACGTGGTGAAACAACACATCAAACACGCCAGATTTAAGGAAGCCCTGTTCAAGACCCGCACCTTCAGGCATCAAATGAACACGCTTAGAAGCGACGGGCACAGGATATACGGACTGACGATAAACAAGACGTCCGTATCACCGATGGACATGAAGCGTTGGATAGCCATCGACGGGATCAACACGTACGCGTACGGGCATGAGAAAATTGAACCAAGAACATAGGTGTATATATAAATACCCTGTCGGGGCGACAACGATGTCACGGAACCAAAGAAAGTTTGAGGCTATTTACTACAGCCCACGTGGGTACTGGAAAAGAGCTAGCGCCGTACATAAGCTGGCCAAAATGGCACGAGTACCCCCGGACGAGGCCAAAGCGTGGCTTGAAAAACAAGCCCTGTGGCAGATCTATATACCGGCACCACGCTACATGCCCCGAAGAAAGTTCGGCATTAACATACCCAATAGCGTCCACCAGGCCGACCTCCTGTTCCTACCCCACGACAAGAGGTACAAGTATGCCCTAACCGTCGTGGACGTGGCCAGCCCCTACAAAGAAGCCGAACCCTTAACCGCGAAAGACTCGGCCCAGGTAGCCCGCGGATTCGAGCGCATGTACAAACGCAGTCCGCTGACATGGCCCCCCGAACTGCAAGTCGATCCCGGACGGGAGTTCATGGGTGCCATGTCACAACTGCTAGCCAAGCACGGCGTCCAGGTCAGGTGTGGCGCTGCCGGGGCTCATCGCAGTCAAGCCATAGTTGAGAGATTCAATAGGACTTTGGCTGAGCGCTTATTCGGGCATCAGTATGCGAGAGAGATGGCCAACCCGGGAAAACGATCGACGGAATGGGTAGCGCGGCTACCTCAAGTGGTGTCGGTTATCAACCACGAAACCACTCGGCTCACCGGCAAGAAACCAGCCGACGCTATCAAACTGAAATCAGTGGTGGCTGAGTCGGCTGCACCATCGCGTGGGAAGGAGAAACAGATACCCGATAGGGCCCTCGTGAGGTACCTCTACCAGCCGGGGGAACACGAAGGGGACACCCGGAAACGATCCACCGATCCGATATGGTCAGTCAAAACTTACAACATAGATAAAGTGGACATCAAAGCTGACGAGCCGAACTTGTACTACTTGAGAGATTGGCCAGGGAGAGGTTTCGTCAGAGAGGAATTATTAGTCATACCGTACGGCACAATGTTACCCCCCAAGCAAAATATTTAACACTTACCTTGTCAGGTAACCTTAATGGTATCCTGTCAACACGATATAGAGCCATCATGTGATCAGGAAAGTGCTAGTTCGCGGTCATAGTGACACAATAGTGTCACGTGTGACCGGGAAGTTAACTGGAGATTCAAAAGTAGTATATACAATGGTGGCGAGATCTAAGGGCCTGACAAAAGCTTTATTGATGAAATAAAGCTTTACAGAGGCTTTTGTTGGACTTGGTCTCGGACAATCATTGTATATACTTTTCAAAGCGGTGGTTTCATTGAACATAAACTCTTGATAAATGTTTGCTCAGTCATGATATTAGACTTGATACAAAATGGAGCAATACATTGTATTATAAGAATAAAATGGAAATGGAATTTTATGTATGGACCATTAAATATCCTGGAACTTCCAGACATTTAAAGATTTTTGATAGAGCCAGTCACGTCATTCTTCTGAACATCCGGCGTGCTATGTGACTGACTTAGTAAATTGTGTAGAGGATTTATCAGACCAGATTGGGTTTCCAGAAAACCCAAGGCCATCTCTCTTGATTATCAAATGAAGGGCCTCCAAGGTACCAAGGCAAAACCACAAACATGGCAAAACAGATATCAGAAACTGATCTTATCAATCAGTGCTAGATTCCGGTAAGTATTTTTCTTAGAAGTGGTAATTGGCCTTTTAGAGTAGTGGTCCATTTAAACCTGTATATCGCCAGCATAGAGCGCCACAACCAGGATAATGCCGAATCCGCAGCACAAACCAAGCAGTTGGATCAACGTGACACCGAAAGCCCCCCGATCCATTCTTGATTGCTTTGTCTGCTGCCTCGCTCATCTCGGGGAGCTGAAACATGCCAGTAGGAACATGTCAAGATCATGTAAGTTGTAGCATTGTGATGAGGGATATACGGTGGATAAACCTAACGATGGGGCGCATAAAACCCCGTATACCCCGAATCATTAATGCTACAACGAATTTATCTTACCGAATGTTTAAATCTCCCATTATGTAAATATAACTTTAGAACAAACTGAAATTCAATCATATATTTTACTAACATGATACTGACGAGTCGATCCGAACCACTGGTTCACGGTTCAATGACTGCCGTGGCTGCATGCTTTTTCCACGGGGCGAGTTATAAATGATTTATTCTCCCCCCGCAAAGATTTATACCCCGCTTGGGCGGTGTACGACCGTGGACCAGGCATACATGATAATTTGTTCAAGGTCACGTGAACCAATCAGAGATGGACATTCTTACATGAGGCAGTACAATCTCATTTGTCTCCCTGTACACACCGAGAAACCCATGGCCCTAATGGCAGCAGTTGGCTGGGGACATACCAGTAGGAACATGTTAAGATCATCTCATGTGTCTCCCTGTACACACCGAGGAGCCCATGGCCCTAATGACAGCAGTTGGCTGGGGACATACCAGAAACAAATGCTGGTGGGTTCGAATCCCAGTTCGTTCAGACACATATTTCAGCATACCCATACTTATTGGCTTCCACAAAGTGGCTGTCGTCTAACAACTGCATGGCGTCGGGCTCGCTCCTCAACCAAAGCCTGACTATGTAGAACACATTTTTAAGGATAACAACTTCTTTATTTCGTGAGTGCGAAAGTGCGTTTCGATACAGATTCTTGTACCGTTTTACCTGCTTGAGAACGGTACAAGAATATGTATCGAAACGTCGCACTAACGAAATAAAGAAGTTGTTACCCACAAACATTGTCGTACATTGTACTTCTCAACTTCTAAAATGCCACTCAAACAAGTCAAAGGCTGACTCCAGTTGTGCTAATGCAGGACATTGGAGTGTTGAACAAAACTCACTTTCAACATACTGTATAGGTGCCTGTTCTGGACTTGAGAATGATCAGCTTCAGTAGAAAATGTACTTGAATAATGCATGTGTTTTCTATGTTTTTTTTATCGGATTTTGTGAAAGAGCATAGTATAACGTGTGTGATGTTACTACCACTGACTGACTTGTTGTATAACTGTACACCGACGGACTTTAAATGCTAAATTCACAAAATATGCCTCATTGAAAACGTGTGTCAGATTATTTCAAATCAGTTTTACAGTCTTTTCAAAATAGTGTGTCTTGGCTTTCATCGAAATCACTTATCCACGTAAATGGCAGGACAGACTATGTCCGCCTGCCATGGGTTAATGATCCGACTTACCATATCGACAAGTGGTACATAGAGAAATATTCCTGCTGCAACAGCAAATATCCACTGGTTTGCTGCCGGGTTCTCTCCCAGGGAAATGCCGCCAACAAGACCAATGATTCCACAGACTGCAGACAGTGTGTTGCAAAACAGCGCTTTCTTCATCGTCATTCCCGAGTGCAAGAGGATGGCGACATCGCCTGTTAACACATAACTGTAGTACTTGCATCTTACAACAGTAATCTGACAATAACAGCTTCTGGCAATCTGACAATAACAGCTTCTGGCAATCTAACAACCATAGCTTCAGGCAATCTAACAACCACAGCTTCTGGCAATCTGACAACTGCAGCGTCTGACAACCTGACCTCTACAGCTTCTGGCAACGTAACAACCATAGCTTCTGGCAATCTAACAACCATAGCTTCTGGGTCTCTATGTTTATCACATCGTGGAGCCATACACATTGCCAAGGACAGACTTTCAACCTGTGTTAAATGAACTAAAGGAAAAAATTAACAATGCCACACTGTATGAAGTTTATACAGAAATGCATACAATCCTTTCCACGAGAGCCATAATGAATGATTGTCCTACCTAGTTCGTGGGGTATTTCCTCACACAAGATGGCAATGGAAAGACTTAGTCCTGTTTTGATACTTTTAGAGTAGGCAGCACCAACGGCCAGTCCATCTACAGCCTTGTGTATTGCATCTCCTAGCAACATTATCCATGCTACTGTCTGAACCTTCTTTTTCTCTTTTTTCATCGGATTCTGTTCATTACTTGGGAGAGACGGCGACTGTTTCTCTTCAATTTCATTAGCAGCAGGTTGCAGTGCGGCCATTTCACCGCCTAGTTCACCCTCCTCCACCACCAGTTCAGTAGAACCATGTTTCTGGTCTTTGTCAGACTGGAACAGTTGCAAGTCAATCTCACTTAACTGGCTGAGATGTGGAATCGGGTAAGAAGATCGGACTAAATTGAAGTCGAGCTGTAAATGTAAACACTGGACTTCCATAGACCCTTAAAAACCCACCTACAATCGACAAATATACAGATACACACAATCACTCATGAATACCAGGAATCATTCACAGAGACCCGCACATACCTCTAGGTACTTACTTTGACCCAAACAGAATCCTAGACACGGGACTCATGAACAGTTAGTCAAAGGGTTCAAGCTGACACCCGCAGGGAGCTACACAGGGCACACCAATGTTATCAACACAAACGAATTTTTTCAGCATTACAAAATCACAATGTGATACAATATGCTGATGTTATGAAAATCGAGTACTTACTCCTCTAAATACACTTTTTAACACCCTCTCGGACATGTAGAAGAAGAAAATTCCGCCCAACACTGTAGAGGTTTTCCATATGTAGTCATCGGCCGTCTCTTCTATATACATCAGTTCCAGAGACTGTGAACAGCACATGTGATAAGTAGGTGGAACTGTCCCAAAATTGACAATGAAAGCGATATCTCTAATGTACGACATGAATAGTATTGTGGTAAATCGGGTTGCTCGTTGGACACCAGTGCTGATTTCTGTAATCCCCAAAGTAACATTTCACTTTCTATAACGTTGTTCAGTATCTAACCTTTCACCCATTGGGGCTCATTTATAGATTTAAGTTTCAACAAAGATGCCTTGTTAATCGTGTCGCATTAACCAGATCAACCAGATTATACATTTTACAGTTGCAAACAGACCTATGCATGGGGGTAAAGTTGCTTGTTATTCTAACAGACTTACTTCTGTGATGAGCAACGTTTTACTTCTGACAGAAACGTCAGTCAACCAATCCAGAATGCATAAATGCAAACCGAGCAGCGCGCAGAGCCCTAAGGCAGTTTAGAACTAAGCTCACTGATTATCACCGCGCAATTTATTGTAGACAGAGAAATGCATATAAGACTTGTTGTAGAAACTATAAATCTGATCTCGCTAAAGTACGACTAGATAATCTCTGTAAATCTTCAAAATCTCCTTCAAAATTTTGGAAACAAATACGATCGCTACAGAATCGGGAAAATATAACTTCTCCTATTTCTAAATCTGAATGGCTAGGACACTTCAAAAATCTATTGGCAAATACTGATATATTCAATGACAATGCCACTACAATTGAAGATGATACCATATACTCCGATTACGATGATAGCGTTGATGAACAAGTGTTAGATTCTCCAATAACAGAAAGAGAAATAAGGCAAGCTATAAGACACGACATTTACAGAGGCGGAAAACAGCTGGACCTGATAATGTTATTATAGAATGGTGAGTATGGGGAGTGGGGAGATACTTACTTTACATACATTCACAGATAAGATGTTTAAAATACTGGCTTAAAATTCTTAACATGCCTAACCATCGCATTCCAAAACTGTCCTATAATATGTTGGTTCACTTAGATAGTATTGGCAAAGTAACTTGGGCATCAAGCATAAGATATGTATTATTTTCTCACGGTTATGGGTATGTCTGGTTAAACCAAACTGTTGGTCATATTGATGTTTTTATTAACGATGTTCGCAATGGAGCAATTAATATGTTTCACCAGGAATGGCAATCAAGTTTGAATAATAGCACACGCTATGATTGTTATAGGACATTTAAAACTTTACTACAACCAGAAAAATATTTATCTGTACTTAGATGCAACGATTTAAGGTATAAGTTTATAAAATTTAGACTAGGTTTGCTAAATTTGATGGTAAATGAATGATGGTCCATTGAAAGGAATCAAAGAATCTGTCCATTATGCAAAGAAGCAGTAGAAAACGAAATTCACTTCACTGTTATCTGTAAATTATATGCTGACATTAGAAAGAAATATACAAGAGTATTATCTGTCAAAACCTCCCGATGTAGCTTTTAAATCACTATTATGTTCTCGCAATGAACAAAATATCAGAAATCTGTCAGTGTTTATAAACACTCCACTAAGTTAAGAGATGACTTGGTGGAAACATAGTTACAATTGACTTGTAAAACAAAATAATTATGTATAACTCTGTAAACTGTATGTGGGCCGGAGGCCTTGAATACAATAAAGATCCTTGTCTTGTCTTGTCTTGGCAGGCTTACCTCTGTGTTGAACAAGGTGTTACTTCTGACAGACCTTACTCTGTGATGCACAAGACGGTGCTTCTCACACACTGGGATGGACAAGGTGGTACTTCTGACAGACTTACCTCTGGGATGGACAAGGTGGTACTTCTGACAGACCTACCTCTGGTATGGACAAGGTGGTGCTTCTGACAGACCTACCTCTGGTATGGACAAGGTGGTACTTCTGACAGACCTACCTCTGGGATGGACAAGGTGGTACTTCTGACAGACCTACCTCTGGGATGGACAAGGTGGTACTTCTGACAGACCTACCTCTGGTATGGACAAGGTGGTGCTTCTGACAGACCTACCTCTGGTATGGACAAGGTGGTACTTCTGACAGACCTACCTCTGGGATGGACAAGGTGGTACTTCTGACAGACCTACCTCTGGTATGGACAAGGTGGTACTTCTGACAGACCTACCTCTGGTATGGACAAGGTGGTACTTCTGACAGACCTACCTCTGGGATGGACAAGGTGGTACTTCTGACAGACCTACCTCTGGGATGGACAAGGTGGTACTTCTGACAGACCTACCTCTGGGATGGACAAGGTGGTACTTCTGACAGACCTACCTCTGGTATGGACAAGGTGGTACTTCTGACAGACCTACCTCTGGTATGGACAAGGTGGTACTTCTCACAGACCTACCTCTGGGATGGACAAGGTGGTACTTCTTGACAGACCTACCTCTGGGATGGACAAGGTGGTACTCCTGACAGTGCTACCTCTTACAGACCTACCTCTGGGATGGACAAGACGGTGCTTCTTACAGACCTACCTCTGGTATGGACAAGGTGGTACTTCTGACAGACCTACCTCTGGTATGGACAAGGTGGTACTTCTGACAGACCTACCTCTGGGATGGACAAGGTGGTACTTCTGACAGACCTACCTCTGGGATGGACAAGGTGGTACTTCTGACAGACCTACCTCTGGGATGGACAAGGTGGTGCTTCTTACAGACCTACCTCTGGGATGGACAAGGTGGTACTTCTGACAGACCTACCTCTGGGATGGACAAGGTGGTACTCTGACAGACCTACCTCTGGGATGGACAAGGTGGTACTTCTGACAGACCTACCTCTGGGATGGACAAGGTGGTACTTCTGACAGACCTACCTCTGGGATGGACAAGGTGGTACTCCTGACAGACCTACCTCTGGTATGGACAAGGTGGTACTCCTGACAGACCTACCTCTGGGATGGACAAGGTGGTACTTCTGACAGACCTACCTCTGGGATGGACAAGGTGGTACTTCTGACAGACCTACCTCTGGGATGGACAAGGTGGTACTCCTGACAGACCTACCTCTGGGATGGACAAGGTGGTACTTCTCCTACAGACCTACCTCTGGGATGGACAAGGTGGTACTTGACAGACCTACCTCTGGGATGGACAAGGTGGTACTTCTGACAGACCTACCTCTGGGATGGACAAGGTGGTACTTCTGACAGACCTACCTCTGGGATGGACAAGGTGGTACTTCTGACAGACCTACCTCTGGGATGGACAAGGTGGTACTTCTCACAGACCTACCTCTGGGATGGACAAGGTGGTACTTCTGACAGACCTACCTCTGGGATGGACAAGGTGGTACTCCTGACAGACCTACCTCTGGGATGGACAAGGTGGTACTTCTGACAGACCTACCTCTGGGATGGACAAGGTGGTACTTCTGACAGACTTACCTCTGGGATGGACAAGGTGGTACTTCTGACAGACCTACCTCTGGGATGGACAAGGTGGTACTTCTGACAGACCTACCTCTGGGATGGACAAGGTGGTACTTCTCACAGACTTACCTCTGGGATGGACAAGGTGGTACTCCTGACAGACCTACCTCTGGGATGGACAAGGTGGTACTTCTGACAGACCTACCTCTGGGATGGACAAGGTGGTACTTCTGACAGACCTACCTCTGGGATGGACAAGGTGGTACTTCTGACAGACCTACCTCTGGGATGGACAAGGTGGTACTTCTGACAGACCTACCTCTGGGATGGACAAGGTGGTACTTCTGACAGACCTACCTCTGGGATGGACAAGGTGGTACTTCTGACAGACCTACCTCTGGGATGGACAAGGTGGTACTCCTGACAGACCTACCTCTGGGATGGACAAGGTGGTACTTCTGACAGACCTACCTCTGGGATGGACAAGGTGGTACTTCTGACAGACCTACCTCTGGGATGGACAAGGTGGTACTCTGACAGACCTACCTCTGGGATGGACAAGGTGGTACTTCTGACAGACCTACCTCTGGGATGGACAAGGTGGTACTCCTGACAGACCTACCTCTGGGATGGACAAGGTGGTACTTCTGACAGACCTACCTCTGGGATGGACAAGGTGGTACTTCTCACAGACTTACTTCTGGGATGGACAAGGTGGTACTCCTGACAGACCTACCTCTGGGATGGACAAGGTGGTGCTTCTGACAGACCTACCTCTGGGATGGACAAGGTGGTACTTCTCACAGACTTACTTCTGGGATGGACAAGCCGGTACTCCTGACAGACCTACCTCTGGGATGGACAAGACGGTACTCCTGACAGACCTACCTCTGGGATGGACAAGACGGTGCTTCTCACAGACTTACTTCTGGGATGGACAAGACGGTACTTCTGACAGACTTACTCTGGGATGGACAAGACGGTACTCCTGACAGACCTACCTCTGGGATGGACAAGACGGTACTTCTGACAGACCTACCTCTGGGATGGACAAGACGGTACTTCTCACAGACTTACTTCTAGGATGGACAAGCCGGTACTCCTGACAGACCTACCTCTGGGATGGACAAGACGGTACTCCTGACAGACCTACCTCTGGGATGGACAAGACGGTACTTCTCACAGACTTACTTCACAGACTTACTCCTGACAGACCTTCTGGGATGGACAAGACGGTACTCCTGACAGACCTACCTCTGGGATGGACAAGACGGTACTCCTGACAGACCTACCTCTGGATGGACAAGACGGTACTTCTCACAGACCTACCTCTGGGGTGGACAAGACGGTACTTCTCACAGACCTACCTCTGGGATGGACAAGCCGGTACTCCTGACAGACCTACCTCTGGGGTGGACAAGACGGTACTCCTGACAGACCTACCTCTGGGGTGGACAAGCCGGTACTCCTGACAGACCTACCTCTGGGATGGACAAGACGGTGCTTCTCACAGACTTACTTCTGGGGTGGACAAGACGGTACTTCTCACAGACCTACCTCTGGGATGGACAAGGTGGTACTTCTGACAGACCTACCTCTGGGATGGACAAGGTGGTACTTCTGACAGACCTACCTCTGGGACGAGAACTAAAAGTCCTGTTGCTGCTAACGTGCCGACTGCTGTGGACACCAGGAACATGAGCAGCATTTTGAAGAACGAGGAGTTCATCAGTGGGGCTAGGCAGGCACCAAGGTTGGACACAATGCAGATAAGGACTACGAAGCCAACACCATATGCCCAAACTGAAAACAGATTTGTTTTGTGTATGCTGAGATTTGATGCAAATGGTAAATATAACTGAGGCTTACAAGTGAGATGTATGACGATCAAGTGTGAATAGCTTACAATGATGTATTTAGTATATCAATATCATTGCAAATATTTTTAATAAATACTTCTCTGTCTATGTAAAGATTAATCCATTCTTCCCTACCCCATGCTACAAAAAATTGTATCGATGACGCATACAACTTCTGAAAATGGGATCTCAGTTAATTCAGACAGCTTCATCCAGACGCCATTATAACCTGAAGCTCCTTCTTCCCCCCTCCCCTCCCCTCCCCTTCTCACCTTCCTTCCGCGACGGCATCTTGCGATGTCTGGCCTCCTCGTGGCCATGGCTTCCCCGGTGTCTACAGTGGTCCGCCTCCAGGGACATGACCACCGCCGGCAGTGCTTCATGGAGCAGGGAGGCGTTCAGGTGATAATCCACTGCGTACATCGTGAATACATCTTCGCCAGTGCCACACTGTAGGGGACAATAAACACGTGCCAGTGAAACTCTCTTCAGTTTACAGTATACAGTACCATTCCTGGTAATAATCATGGAAGAATGTAGACATTTAGATCCACTACGACATCTTAACCATGACATGTCTGAACCAGGACAGATGTACATGGAATCTTAATGACACATCTGAACGACATGTTCTGAACCTGAACCTGGCCAGATTAAATGACACACGCAACATCTGAACCAGGACAGATGTAATGACGCACACGGAATCTGAACCAGCACAGATGTAATGACACGCTCGACATCTGAACCAGGACAGATGTTCTGACACACACGACATCTGAACCTGGCCAGATTAAATGACACACGCAACATCTGAACCAGGACAGATGTAATGACGCACACGGAATCTGAACCAGCACAGATGTAATGACACGCTCGACATCTGAACCAGGACAGATGTTCTGACACACACGACATCTGAACCTGAACCAGCACAGATGTAATGACAAGCTCGACATCTGAACCAGCACAGATGTAATGACACACACGACATCTGAACCAGCACAGATGTAATGACAAGCTCGGACTGCACAATGACGTCAAACACATATATTATTTGTGTCAGCTGACAGTAGTCAGCCATTTGACTGTGAGGTGTATGACGTCACGTATACATGTAAAGCAACTAGAATCCCCATTACAGATAGCAATCAGTGACATGTCACGCCCGGCGATGAGAAGTAGGCCAGTTTATGTGGTACGTGACTTCCATCATGATAAGTGAGCAACTGATCTCGGAGTGGACGCGGTTCATACTGAATAGATCTTTTGGTCAGGTGCGCGGTTCCACACTACGACATCCAGAAGCTGTTCAGACTTTGCATTTAGCTCCCTCAAGTCGAAAGTCTGAGGCATCTAAGGTTTAACTGCTGTTGGGAACTCAAAAGAAGTTTGAGGGTTTTTTCATCCACGGAGTCTTCTATAGACAAGACTTTTACTTGTGTGAGCACTGCCGGCCAAGAAGTGCAAGGCAAAAAAGCACAGCAAGGTTGTGCTAGGACCAACGTCATTATGAAAAGCAGTCTTAGGCTTCTAAGCACCCCCAGGTCGTGCAAGGATCCACCGGTCTACTGAATGATGACACTTAGTTTGTCAACCCCATTGCTGTGCTTGTGGACTTTACAAAGTAGTTAGTTCTACGATCTGCACCAGTGTGAGCTTTCCTACCGCAATAATCTGAAACACCATCGTATAAAGGAACTACTGTTAAATGCGTCATAGAACCAAACACACTCACTTTTTATGAATTATGCATCGAAGAATGCAACATCTATGTCAGAAGAATATTTTCCAGCACACGCATACAGGACGTGGAACCCAAACTGCAGAGCCTCACTATGTCAAGAAAGGACACGAGTCACACTGACGAACATAATCTTTTGGGGCTTTATTAATGTGTCAATGCAGAACTGTTGAAGAGGAGTGTCATGTCACATTTAGGAATTACTCCACTTCAAACCCTGGGTAAATACTACCCTGAATATCAAGACTAGATGACGCTATTTAAAATTGGTCCGCCATGTCTCCTCGCGCATACCTCCTCGAGCTATAAATGTTGCTACAATTTTGATAATTTAGCATTAGTACCTGTGGCAAGGCTTTACTTTGTACAATAAGGCCTCCTGCTGTACTTCCTACAAAACACCACGTACTGTTGGGTTTACTGGGAAACAATCAGACGTTTCCCAGTTGTGATCAAACGCCGACTATGTGGAGGGACCCCCGTGTTTCATACAAAATGTCCACCAAACCACACCCCCACTACTACACTTGTAGCAATACAGCTGAAGTACACCATTCTTCTCAACATTGTACCTTGTAAATGTTAGACAACAACATCTACAAAAGCAACAGAATCCATTCAATAACCACAAAAAATTCAAGAGACCATTGCACGATGGCAAATGTAAGTTTTTGAATCCTTCTTTGATCATGATGGTACCAGATGACAGTGAAAGGCGGGCGTATCCTGCCCAGCCACTGCTGACTGTCACATACACGGGCAATGGAAGGTCAACTGTACACCAGAGAAAAAGACATACGAGGGAACAGGTACAAGTTAAAGAAGACAATTATTGTTTTTATTCATGTGAGTGACAGGTGCTACCGGTAGACCATGACACACGTCCCCTTTTCGCGAACACCCAGTAATTCATTCACATAATCTTTACGACTATTTCATGTTTTACTCGCAATGTAATCGAGACTGATTATACTCTGTATGTTCACAGATATGCCAAACTTGGACATGTTATGACCATGTCATACAAAGTGTTTTGAAAGCTTTGCACTGAACGTTGTAACCGTGATCAAACAAAGTTTTTGGCAAGATACGTTTGGTGTTCTTTGAAGTCTTCGGAGAAACACCATGTTCGATTTTGCCACAAATTGTGCCACAGTGTAGACGTTATAGGTTGTAGATGCTTGTATATTGTTTGTTTAGCCATAAATGGAAAGTTACTAATTGGAAAGCTGAAGACATTCCTTATGTCGAATAGTGTTTGGGATATTATTTGGTTCATTTCAAATATTTTGCATATTCCCAACTAATCAAGCAGTTTCACTGATCTCTGATGATTCTAGTTCAGAGCTGCGTTTTACAGAGCGATCACAGCGCTACGATTATCGTATCTAGAATACTTAAACATGAAGTTACGACAGTCGCAGCACTAAGATCGCTTTGTGAAACAGGGCCCAGGGCCTATTTCCCTAGTCGGAAGAAAACGTTAAAGTATTGTAGTGTCGATCTCCTCAGCGCTAAGGTCGCTTTGTGAAACAGGGTCCAGGGCCTATTTCCCTAGTCGGAAGAAAACGTTATAGTATTGTAGTGTCGATCTCCTCAGCGCTAAGGTCGCTTTGTGGAATAAAGCACAGGTGGGTATGTCAAGGAAGAGAACAGGGACAATAATTGATCATCGATATACTTGAGACTTAAGTTGGCGTTGAAATAATTGCTCTGAGACATTTCAACATTTTACATGATCCTACCTTGTCTGTGCATGAAGTGTTAACAAACATCTGGTCACACCACTGAGCTTCATCGCTGCCATGTTCAGCAGAATCTGGCGACAGGTCCTTCACTTGGAGACTGGCATACATGGCCATGAACTCATCTCTGGAGAGAGCAGCGGCAGAGCTGTACTTGGAGATCAGGTTCTCCATGTACATGAGAGACTTTGTTTCCCCATCGCTCTGATGCAAGTCTTCACCCTTGCAGGCTGCACACAGCAGATACAGAGTACAGAGAGCTAGGTGTTCCTTCCACATGATGCACGTAGGTATCTCACACTGCTGTTACCAAAGTTCCCACCACCTTCTCGATTAAGCAATATATTCAAATCATGTTCAGGCTTTTTGCAAGTGTCAAACATATCGTCACAGTAGTTAAGACGTACATTAAAGATCACGCACAATGAATGAATCTCACGATGTTAACTTATAGTATTTAAATTAATAGTGGTTTGGCGGACCATGATTCAGACCCGGATAGGACGCAGTTACACCTGTAGTTAGTGAATGCACACGTTATAAGTTGTGGACGCAGGCCCAGATAGGACGCAGTTAGACCTGTAGTTAGTGAATGCACACGTCATTAGTTGTAGACGCAGGCCCGGATAGGACGCAGTTACACCTGTAGTTAGTGAATGCACACGTCATTAGTTGTGGACGCAGGCCCAGATAGGACGCAGTTACACCTGTAGTTAGTGAATGCACACGTTATTAGTTATAGACGCAGGCCCAGAGAGGACGCAGTTAGACCTGTAGTTAGTGAATGCACACGTCATTAGTTGTAGACGCAGGCCCAGATAGGACGCATTTACACCTGTAGTTAGTGAATGCACACGTCATTAGTTGCAGATGCAGGCCCAGATAGGATGCAGTTAGACCTATACATTTGTAGTTAGTGAATGCACACGTCATTAGTTGTAGACGCAGGCCCGGATAGGTCGCAGTTACACCTGTAGTTAGTGAACGCACACGTCATTAGTTGTGGATGCAGGCCCAGATAGGACGCAGTTACACCTGTAGTTAGTGAATGCACACGTCATTAGTTGTAGATGCAGGCCCAGATAGGACGCAGTTACACCTGTAGTTAGTGAATGCACACGTCATTAGTTGTAGATGCAGGCCCAGATAGGATGCAGTTACACCTGTAGTTAGTGAATGCAGTTACCTGTAGTTAGTGAATGCACACGTCATTAGTTATAGACGCAGGCCCGATAGGACGCAGAGTGAATGCACACGTCATTAGTTATAGACGCAGGCCCAGATAGGACGCAGTTACACCTGTAGTTAGTGAATGCACACGTCATTAGTTGTAGATGCAGGCCCAGATAGGATGCAGTTAGACCTGGAGTTAGTGAATGCACGTCATTAGTTGTGATGCAGGCCCAGATAGGGATGCAGTTAGACCTATAGTTTGTGAATGCACACGTCATTAGTTATAGACGCAGGCCCAGATAGGACGCAGTTACACCTGTAGTTAGTGAATGCACACGCCATTAGTTGTAGATGCAGGCCCAGATAGGATGCAGTTAGACCTGGAGTTAGTGAATGCACACGTCATTAGTTGTAGATGCAGGCCCGGATAGGATGCAGTTACACCTGTAGTTAGTGAACGCACACGTCATTAGTTGTGGATGCAGGCCCAGATAGGACGCAGTTAGTTATACCTATAGTTAGTAGTATGCACACGTCCATTAGTTGTAGATGTAGTTAGGCCCAGATTGGGATGCAGATAGGATGCAGTTACACCTGTAGTTAGTGAATGCACACGTCATTAGTTGTGGATGCAGGCCCAGATAGGATGCAGTTACACCTGTAGTTAGTGAATGCACACGTCATTAGTTGTGGATGCAGGCCCAGATAGGATGCAGTTACACCTGTAGTTAGTGAATGCACAGGTCATTAGTTGTATACGCAGGCCCAGATAGGACGCAGTTACACCTGTAGTTAGTGAATAGTCACTATAGTATGAGTTTCAGAGTGTCTGTGGCAATAGGAGAATAGTATTCACTGTTCGAGGAAATATACTGTTTGCTATTCAATCGTGCACTCACATAGTGTTTAAATGAACAAATATTTTCCATTTATACATATACCACAAATGGAGAAAAATGTCTTTATCTATAATGAAGACGTCTTATAGCTTCGTAATATCAGAGACCGTATATGGGTGTATAGTGTCAAAGATTACCTGAAAATATAAATAGTTGTATATTGTATCAAGGGTTATCATAAAACATAAACCAGTGTATGGTGTCACACATTACCTGAAGCAAACTGGATAAAAAACTATTGACGTTGTCACTCGTTACACTCTCTTCTGTTTGTTGCGAGTCTCATGTGCTGTGTTTTTGCTAAAAGCGGCGTAAAACCATACTCACTCACTCATTCATGCGCTGTGCACAGTAACCATATGCGTTCATGTAAAGATGGAGGAGATATTCGACTTTCCGATATTAATATACTTTATTATTATAATTGAGTGAGTGAGCGAGTTTTAGCCGCACTCAGCAATATTCCAGCTATATGACGGCAGTCTGTAAATAATCGAGTTTGGACCAGAAAACCCAGTGATCAACAGCATGAGCAGCGTTCTACGCAATTGGGATTCGATGACATGCGCCAACCAAGTCAGCGAGCCTGACTACCCGATCCCGTTAGTCGCCTCCTAGGACATGTCGTAATAATTGTTATGTGTCGGTGTTATCAATTGTAAATCAGCAATATAAGTGTATCATGTTGTGTCTGTTGAGATTAAATAGAGGCAAGTTGTTTGCTAGTTATTAGATTTAGCCTGGGAGTCAAGATTAATCTGGATACTTTTCCGGACGCTTGAAAAACCCCGGCGTAGTCTAACCCAGTATGTTACAGAATGTTCGCGATTTACACAGTATCTAGAGAGCCAGCGATCTCTCACCTCGCATTACCCAAGGACCAGAGGACAACATACAGACAGCTGAAGAAACCACTTTATGTGTACACGTGATTTTGTGGTTTCGTGTTTACCGGAGGACTGAAAGAAGTACCGTAACATACTTTAAGCTTTTCACGAGGAATGTGTACAGTACAACCATCTGTTAATGGATACCGTGAACATTAAGAACATAATGAGGTGAGGTGAGGTGAGGTGAAATTGGGTTTAATATCGTGCTTGGGAATATTTCACTCATATGACGACGTGCATGCGTGTGTATGTGTATGTGCGGCTGCTTGTACTAGCCCAGACTGAAGCTGGTTTTATAGTGCTAGCCCATTGAGATACCCTGCCGCAGTGAAGCATAAATACCCCACTTAGACACATTATACTGACTCCGAGCCGACCAGTCCTTGTTGTACCCATTAATGCCGAGCGCCAGGCAGGGACCAACAAGTACCATATTTTAACGTCTTTTGGTACGACGCGGTCGGGGATAGAACCCGCGACCTTCCGCTCTCCGGGCGGACGCTCTATAAGAGGTGAGGTGAGGTGAAATTGGGTTTAACGTCCTACTTGAGAATATTTCGCTCATATGACGACGTGCATGCGTGTGTATGTGTATGTGCGGCTGCTTGTACTAGCGCAGACTTAAGCTGGTTTTATAGTGCTAGCCCACTGAGATACCATGCCGCAGTGAAGCATGAATACCCCACTCAGACACATTATACTGACTCCGAGCCGACCAGTCCTTGTTGTACCCATTAATACCGAGCGCCAGGCAGGGACCAACAAGTACCATATTTTAACGTCTTTTGGTACGACGCGGTCGGGGATAGAACTCCATATTTTAGCGCTCTTTTGACCTTCCGCTCTCCGGGCGGATGCTCTATAAGAACATAATGATACAATATCAAACTTTAATTACATAAATGAACAGGATTAGATGTATTTAGGGTGAGAAAGAATGTATATCCAAGCATGAAAATCTATGAAGACAAAATACAGAATAGTTATAAAAGACAAGTTATAACTTGGTGTGGACTGTTGAACTGATATCATCTATTGTCAGGTTCTCCAAAACGTCCAGGTATTTTAAATGTAAGTAGGGCCAGCACACATAGTTCTTCTGAATCTATTTGTGCTGGTCACCGCATGTTTGTTAAATACGTTTCGCTCACACTGAATCTTATCCCACTGCAAGGGAAACTCCGTATCAGTTCGGACCTCTTACATGTAGACTGTAGAAATAAGATGCTTCCTTGCAGTATATGTTCTGTACACATACGAGTCATATATAGATTTGAAACTTGGACATACTTGAAAATCTTTTTTGTGTGATGTTAACCAAATTACATTTATATCATATTAATAGATGTGGGGTAGTTATTTACATGAGTGAGTGAGTGAGTTTAGTTTTACAGGGCACTCAGCAATATTCCAGCTATATGGCGGCGGTCTGTAAACATTGAGTCTGAACCAGACAATCCAGTGATCAACAGCATGAGCACCGATCTGCGCAACTGGGAACCGATGACATGTGTCAACCAAGTCAGCGATCCTGACCACCCGATCCCGTTAGTCGCCTCTTAGGACAAGCATGGGTTGCTGAAGGCCAATATTCTAACCTGGACCTTCACGGGTCGTATTACATGACTTCCTACTTGTATGTGTGCATTTCTTACCAGTGAGATGTTGTGTGAAATCTGATTTCTTGTAGTGTGTTTGTTGTAGACTGAGGTGGCCTAGGGAATCTATGACCATAACTGGCTGCTCCGTAATGGTTCAGAAAAGAAACAAACATCAATAGTTCCTGTCTTTATTTTATATATACATTTTGTATAAATAAAAACTTAATATAATATAACAATTACATCTTAATGTACATTTGATAAGATATGTTTGGACAGTGATTCTGTATAACAATGAAGTTACTATGGCTACCTTTACACTGAATTTCATGTTGTAAGTCAATACATTTATTGCAATTAATTCACTTCAATAAAGTAAATGCCACACATTTTGTTAAGAATCCTCATCTACTACCACCAGATTAAGCTGAAAAACATCTTGGTCTGAAAGGAACAAGACAAACTGCACAAAAATGTTGGCATGCTTGTTCCATTCGACTATTGGTTGTAACAGATGTTATTTTTGTGAGCATTAGAAATAAGCGTCCTACAAATGTGGGAATCATCATTTCTTACTTTTCACCCCAGTTCTTTACGAGGGGTGGTTGTAAGTGCTGAGCCTATCTACGAAAGACCTACAGTACACACTTAACAGAGTACACAGTTCAATACTTATACTAACAGACAACACATTTCTGAAGGATAGTGCCAAGGTATATGATTTAGGATGCCAACAAGTCAATACAAAGCAGATTCAGCCGACATGAGTCTGATTTGTAACCATGGACGAGTCTTGGGTTCACCTGTAACAGGCAGACATTAAATATCCCCAAAGAAGAAGGCAACGTATGTTCCATCTGTTGACAAGGTGATGGCTCCTGTTTTCTGGTGTTCCCTATGCATCCTAATAGTGGTCACTTATTATGCCCAATTCACTGAGCGTGAGTTCAACCAGGACAATACATTTATGAACAAGTTTGTTGTGATGTTGCTGCTGCCTTGAATGCAATGTATGACAGTGGTTTTGAACATCCTCCATAATTGCCACTTATAAGAGGCGATGCTCCTAAACTTGTTACAAACCTGAAGAAAAGGAAAAGGCTCAGAACTTTTCAGCCACCCCTTGTAGCAAGTAAATCCTAGGTTTAACTATGTACTAAACACATAAATTGATTTTATTACAGCCTAAACCCAGTCAGAGTAACTATGAAGTTCAATGTGAGAGGATATGAGATATTGTTTGGTCCCTGTGTATCCCCACATCCAGTCCCCAGTGCTTATCTCTGTAACAACCTGTATACAGTTGATATACAGCTTCTTATTGCTACTTAGATAATTGTCTTACATACACTATACTCAGTGTACCAACAGGACATAGGGAAACACTGTATCTTCTACAGTGTCACACATACCTGGTGTGAATATGTTACCACGGTTACTAACATATGATGTCTGAAGGTATTCTTCCCATTAATCAATAACCTGCTGTACCATACTCAGTACAACTTAATACTGCCTTTCTCAGCCATACATTGGGAAATGATTCTTCTGAAGTTCCAAAATGTTACTGGAAATAGGAATGTTTCCTTCAATCATATAAAAGTAATTGTTCTAAGGAATCTTATAGTTACATGATTAACTGCCTGTTGCGACTGACACTGACAATACAAGTTAAGTATGTAAGATGCTCCAAGCACCATCCTAGTCATTATCCAACTTTCCTGAAGTTACACTCACAGAAAGATTAGACACAGCATTGCACATTAACACTCATCTCCCTCCCATCTACACTGTATATCTGGACATCAACACATACTGACTATATTTACAGTTTGTTGGATGTCACTTCACACTAACATATAAATATGAGAATATGAAGGTTTTGATTACACATTCAGACAATGATTTAAATATGATTACATACACAGTCTAACATGGAATTACATTTTTCAATATCAACACCAAATCTGATACAAATATAGATGAGCAATGTTTAGTTCATCGATCCATGCAATCTCCATGATCCAATCTGACATGTGGAAATGCCTGTGCTGGTGCTATATCATCAGTGTTCCCATCAAATACATTAACTTACAAGATGATAACAATCACATTCTTAATAATTACGCCACTGGTTGAACAAGCTTGTATGATCAGTACCAAGAAACATAAACACATTTTCCTTTAATTTCAGAAATGTGCATAAACTTAGTAGTTCTGTGAATCACTGTGGACAACTGATTGTGAACCAAGTGGGCTTGAAGATGGCATCCATCACGAGGTATTCAGTGGTCTACCCCTGTTGCTCCTATTTGATTACATACTGCAGGATTAGCATAATTTGATTTCTTCAATTATTGGGATGCATTAACATTTCTTTGAGGTTTCTGATAAGCCAGCTATCATCATCTGTCTCATACTGATGATGTTCATGCCAGTCAAGTCATTCCACTATCAGAATAGCAATGCTTCTCAACACTTATTCTTGAGTATTTGGACTTCTGTCAGTTTCAAAGTTCTTGTGTTTTTGGTCAAAACGAATTACAATATATGTTTAATGAGTTCCAAAAACAGAGATGCCAACCCTAATTAAGCTCAGTTAGTATTTTGGCAAAAAACTGATGCCATAGTTAGTATTTTTTGGGCCCAAATTAGTATTAATTTTTCCAAAGAATTTTCATATTCAATAAAGATAAATATATATATAGGTATTCTTGTAATTAACACTGTACTCACCTAAATCAGTAGTCAGTATCTACATATAGCTTGATACTGAATATGTGGTCGAAATTTATTGTGTATGGTACGTATGCTACTTCATAATTTAATTTAATGTTGTTGGTTTTTTTAAATTCGTATATTTTTACTGTTATCGTAGTCGCGTATTTTGTGTTGTTTTTTCGTAATGAATACGATAAAATCGTATGGGTTGGCATCTCTGCAAAAAGCTTCATCAGCGCCATCATTTGAAGTGTAACAGCACCTGAACTTTCTTCTTACATCATCCTATCATCATCATCATCATCATCATCATCATCATCAGTTCCATATCCCAGGAATACCTTGACCTTAACCCTCTTGCAATAACCATTCCAAGAAGTCTGCAAAATGACCTGAATTGTGAGAAGCATACCTGATGTATCCCAGTACATTGTGTATGTTACGGTAATGTTTGGATACCGAGTGCACATTTCTTTGTCCTTCATGATGACCTAGTTTACAGGATTGCATAATTCAGATCCTCCAGCGGGTGGATTACCATGAGGAGAAGGTAGAAAGTGAGTGATTCCCTGATTAAACACACCTTGCAATAAACATGTTTCAATCTTATCATTTCATATTTCCATGTCATGTCGACATGAGGTTTCCTGTCAGTATCTCCTTAATGTTCCAGTTTCCATTCAACAGACAGCAACACAATGACTGCAAGTATAGTCCGTTTGGCTCAAAAGCGGACCGATGAATTGCAGTCTTACTCGAATACTACAAAACATATAATACTCAATGAAACGCTGATCATAAACAAAACATCAGACCAACTCTGTGAGTTTTTTTGTAGTATATATGTCCTGAAAATCTGAAAAAAAGAAGTTGTTTAACAAACTATCATTAAAATTTTGACACAGTTCACTATTTACTACGGGGGAGGAGTGCAAAGAGAGGAACAGCCAGGTGAATGCAATGCATGGGCTCAAGTGCCGACAAAGTTATTGATTCATTTACTTGTGCTGTGCCGTCTCCATCATTTCTCGTACACCTGGCTGTTCCCCTCTTTGCACTACTCAGTGAACTGTGTAAATATTTTAATGATAGTTTGTTAAACAACATTTTTATTTTTAGGACATAAATTCTGCAAAGAACTCAGAGAGTTGGTGTGATGTTTTGATTATGATCAGTGTTTCATTGAGTATTATATGTTTATTAGTGTTCAAATTAGATTGCAATTCATCGGTCTGCTTTTGAGCCAAACGGACCATAACTGAATGAATAGCTCTACACAACACAAGTAACTGAATGAATAGTTCTACGAAACACAAGTAACTAAATGGATGGCTGCATACAACACACAGATTCAAATACTTAATAGCCAGATATCATGAAGAAGATTTGTCTGTATGAGCTGAAGATAGTTTCTACTGAACATACAGTGTCATGTTTGAGTGAGTGAGTTTGGTTTTACACCGCTTTTAGCAATATTCCAGCAGTATCACGGCAGGGGACACCAGAAATGGGCTTCACACAGTGTACCCATGTGGGGAATCAAACCCGGGTCTTCGGCGTGACGAGCAAATGCTTTAACCACAAGGCTACCCCACCGCCCGTGTCATGTTTGAAAGGCTATGGACTGACTGGTGCAACTGACGGCTGAATGTTATCTACTGTCACACCGGCGAGGATTGTCATGTCATATCAAATCCTTTTTCTCACCTATGACCTCCTGAACGAGGCTGCATGGAATGTTAGTCAATGGATCAACAAATGACAGTTTCACTTTCACGCCTTCCCCTCCCCGACCTCTAAAGACCAATAACTGACTCTATTAATAACGACCAGGACGATACTAGGATCTGGAATATGTCTAAAACAAACATCTGGAGAGATTTCCTAAAGAATCACTCAACATTTGAAAATAAGAAAACAAACAGTTGTTCATGTTTCAGCTTAATGTTAAAAGACCATAAACAAAAACATACTTTGGATGGCTCGTCAACCAGGTAAAGCTGTGAATGTTCAGTGTACTGGGATCTCTCTTCATGTACAGAGATAACTGCATCCCCATCACCTCACGCTGATTATACTGGAACTAACTCCAGTAATATACTGCCTGTTTTAGCCATTTACACACAACACTTCACTTGATGACTAATACTCAGTCCATACAGAAGCGAACTATAAAGACATACAATGTCTTGTGTCTTTGGTACACATCCGTCACCCAGTAAACATCATCCATGAACTATGTGTTTGTGACAGTGTCTGACTATGGAATGGTGCACCTTTCTGCTGCTATGAGCTGGTCAAGGGACAGGCAGTGGAATGATCGTTGGCCAGTCTGACCTGTGCTGCTGGGAATGAAGGTCTGTGCTACCTGCGGACACGGTCCATGTCCTCCACCACAGTGGTCAATCTCTGTCTGGCCTTCTTACTGATGTGGTCCACGGAGCTGATGAGAGCCAGGAGCTGCTTGTTGGAGTATTCCTGGACAGACATCAACAATATAGCAGATCACAGGACATAGAAGAAACTACAGGAACATAGAACCCATCCAAAACAACAAGAACCTCACATGAGGATTGCCCCAGACAACCCTGTATGTAGTCCTACAGTACCTTGTTTCCAAGTGACTCACATTCAAGTACAAACAACCCTGTATGTAGTCCTACAGTACCTTGTTTCCATGTGACTCACATTCAAGTACAAACAACCCTGCATGTAGTCCTACAGTACCTTGTTTCCATGTGACTCACATTCAAGTACAAACAACCCTGTATGTAGTCCTACAGTACCTTGTTTCCATGTGACTCACATTCAAGTACAAACAACCCTGTATGTAGTCCTACAGTTCCTTGTGTCCAAGTGACTCACATTCAAGTACAAACAACCCTGTATGTGGTCCTACAGTACCTTGTGTCCAAGTGACTCACATTCAAGTACAAACAACCCTGTATGTGGTCCTACAGTACCTTGTTTCCATGTGACTCACATTCAAGTACAAACAACCCTGTATGTAGTCCTACAGTACCCTGTGTCCAAGTGACTCACATTCAAGTACAAACAACCCTGTATGTAGTCCTACAGTACCTTGTTTCCATGTGACTCACATTCAAGTACAAACAACCCTGCATGTAGTCCTACAGTACCTTGTTTCCATGTGACTCACATTCAAGTACAAACAACCCTGTATGTAGTCCTACAGTACCTTGTTTCCATGTGACTCACATTCAAGTACAAACAACCCTGTATGTAGTCCTACAGTTCCTTGTGTCCATGTGACTCACATTCAAGTACAAACAACCCTGTATGTGGTCCTACAGTACCCTGTGTCCAAGTGACTCACATTCAAGTACAAACAACCCTGTATGTGGTCCTACAGTACCTTGATTCAAAGTACAAACAGACCACCTACATGTGGAGACATATCAACTACACTGATTCAACACTGACCTCAAGAGACAAATAGAGCGAATGTTGTTTATCATAGCAATCAGTAGTGTATCATCTACAGCATAGTGGTCAGTCAATATTCAAGTCTGGCAAGGACTGAACATGATCAAGTAAACAAGAAAGAGTTGTGTAGTAAACAAGAGTCACTGGTACCTTATGATCCTGCAGCCATGATTCAAGCTGGCTCTCCGGGAGGTAGTACGCCTTGATGTACGTCTCCACAAACTCCCTCTCTGGTATTGGCCTGGAACCAGCAGTTAGAAGTCTTAGAAGAGTATCGGTCAATGCTGTCTTATGACATAGAAGATATCCATTTGTATTCTCTCCTGACAAACAACTACTGCATCACATTACTACTCTGAGTATAAGACACAATATATTTCTGTACATACTTGATGTCTGTGATTCTGTCAAGCCTGGTGACAAACTGCTGGAAGTCAAGCTGCATCAGAGCCCGGCCCTCGTTGCTGCACTTCCTGGCATTAGCATACCTACATCAACAGATGTCACACCACAGGTTTAAGGTCTACCACAACACAGAGAAGCTACATGAGCCATAACCACCATGCCATCACTGTACAGTAAACTGGTGTCATCGGAGTGAATGAGTGATTGAGTCTAGTTTTATGCCGCACTCAGCAATATTCCAGCTATATGGGGATGGTCTGTAAATAATCGAGTCTGGACAATCCAGTGATCAACAGCATGAGCATCGATCTGCATCTGGCCTGATCAAGGGACTTAACTCTACACAGCATATGGCAGTGCCTGAGACAAGTGAACCAACCACATCCCCAATCATCAAAAGCAGCCACAGAAGTAGTCAAAGGATGACATATATTACATTAAACATTTATATAGGTAAAAGTGATACCTTCATAACATTTGTAGGGTCTCATACATAAAGATCTGTTAAAAAGCTCAGAAGGGTCTAAGTTGAGTGAGACAGCCTGAGACTATGGCAGGTGTACTCACCCATCCACAAAGGTCCTGTTGCAGAGTCGGACACAGTGTTCCCACAGAAGGTCCATCACCACTTTAGGTATAGGGACCCGATGGTCAGCTTCGATCAGCTTCTTGTGGAATTCTACCAGACTCTGAAACCGTAAATATTGCATAGAATGCTTGTTCTATATGACTTCAACAAAGAAATTTCAGGAAAAATGACACTATTCTGTTACATACAATTAAGGATTATTCTCCTGGGGTTACTCTTTGCTTATAACTTCTTAATTTTTTCCTTGTGACTGAACAGTATCAATGATGATATTAATAAAAATATAACAGTAAAACATACTAGGAAAGGTATGTGAGCAAGCTGAGCAAGCTGAGCAGGCAGCACCCAAAAGAAGAATGATCAAAGAAATTTGAAAATATTTCTTTGCAAAATCCCCATCTCTGTGGTGTTCAAGTCGATCTGAACATTATACCACAATGCTGATGGTTTTATTTATCTTTGTATAAATATCACAACTAATACAGGTCTGTCACAAGGAAAGAATTTAAGAATGAAATGAGTAACACGGAGAAGCATTAGACAGTGGACATCAGTCACCAGGTATCTCCTGTAATACATCTGTATCTCACCGCAAGTAGATGATCTACATAGTTGTTGTGTTGTGACATGATCTCCTTCACATCCCACCGAACATTGCTCATTTGTTGCAGGACAAACTCGTAGTCTATGGCATGCACTGCCACAGCCTTGTAGATGGGCTTCCGTAATTCTGCTGCCATCTTTACAGTCTGTGGGAAACCATAACACCATAAACTGTCTGATGAAGACAGTGAAAAACTGTTTGAAAGACAATTGATAAGCTGATTTGAGTCCTACAAAGAAAGGCCTTTTTGGCCACTGGCAATGAATAATTTACCAGAAGTATGTGATTGTAAAAACTATTACGAGACATGTTCATATGACAGGCACCTATCAAGTCTGAATGACATTGTTACCTGAGAATAAAACTGTTGTAAGAATGCTTTCTTGTTTGGTGGGATCATGTCCTCCAGGAATGGTTGCAGAAATTCCAGCTGCTCTCCCAGGAACACTCTACAACAGGAAACAATATCTGATCATGCCTACATTTAACATCCTTGAAGGAACACTCTACAACAGGAAACAATATCTGATCATGCCTACATATACATCCTTGAAGGAACACTCTACAACAGGAAACAACATCTGATCATGCCTACATATACATCCTTGAAGGAACGCTCTACAACAGGAAACAATATCTGATCATGCCTACATATACATCCTTGAAGGAACGCTCTACAACAGGAAACAATATCTGATCATGCCTACATATACATCCTTGAAGGAACACTCTACAACAGGAAACAACATCTGATCATGCCTACATATACATCCTTGAAGGAACGCTCTACAACAGGAAACAATATCTGATCATGCCTACATATACATCCTTGAAGGAACGCTCTACAACAGAAAACAATATCTGATCATGCCTACATATACATCCTTGATCATGCCTACATATACATCCTTGAAGGAACACTCTACAACAACATCTGATCATGCCTACACATAGATCCTTGAAGGAACACTCTACAACAGGAAACAACATCTGATCATGCCTACATATACATCCTTGAAGGAACACTCTACAACAGGAAACAACATCTGATCATGCCTACATATACATCCTTGAAGGCGCTCTACAACAGGAAACAACATCTGATCATGCCTACATATACATCCTTGAAGGAACACTCTAAAACAATATCTGATCATGACTATGGTCAACAGCCTTGTAGGACAGGCGACATGAATGAGTTACTGGTAGTCATACATCAAACTATTTATAATTTATAATTATTTTCCAAGTTGGCTACATATTGTAGTGTGACTAGTTGTGTACTCACAGGGACTCGGCGGCCACCACTCTCTCTGCTAGTCCATACAGTCGCTCCCTGGACCGCAGGTCAACTATTGTAGACATGGAGGCCGGCAGGATCTTGTCCTGAAACTCACCATACATGTACATGTTTATCAATCTGACTTACTATTGAACTCATCAACCTGTTTCTGACTCACCATACAGTCCTTTAACTTTACACTTTTACTGACTCACCATACAGTCCTTTAACTTTACACCTACACCACCATATCCTTTACAGACTCACCATTTTTTGACTCACCATACACTTTACACCTGATTTACTGACTCACCATACAGTCCTTTAACTTTACACCTGATTTACTGACTCACCATACAGTCCTTTAACTTTACACCTGATTTACTGACTCACCATACAGTCCTTTAACTTTACACCTGATTTACTGACTCACCATACAGTCCTTTAACTTTACACCTGATTTACTGACTCACCATACAGTCCTTTAACTTTACACCTGATTTACTGACTCACCATACAGTCCTTTAACTTTACACCTGATTTACTGACTCACCATACAGTCCTTAACTTTACACCTGATTTACTGACTCACCATACAGTCCTTTAACTTTACACCTGATTTACTGACTCACCATACAGTCCTTTAACTTTTACACCTGATTTACTGACTCACCATACATTTAACTTGACTCACCACCTTCTTTACACCTGACTTACTGACTCACCATACAGTCCTTTAACTTTTGCACCTGATTTACTGACTCACCATACAGTCCTTTAACTTTACACCTGATTTACTGACTCACCATACACCCCTTTAACTTTACACCTGATTTACTGACTCACCATACAGCCCTTAACTTTACACCTAATCTACTGACTCACCATACAGTCCTTTAACTTTACACCTGATTTACTGACTCACCATACAGTCCTTTAACTTTACACCTGATTTACGGACTCACCTTACGGTTACTGACTCACCATACAGTCACTGATTTACTGAACTTTACACCACCTGATTTACTGACTCACCATACAGTCCTTTTAACTTTACACCTGATTTACTACTCACCATACAGATTTTTACCTGACTCACCATATACAGTCCTTTAACTTTACACCTGATTTACTGACTCACCATACAGTCCTTTAACTTTACACCTGATTTACTGACTCACCATACAGTCCTTTAACTTTACACCTGATTTACTGACTCACCATACAGTCCCTTTAACTTTACACCTGATTTACTGACTCACCATACAGTCCTTTAACTTTACACCTGATTTAACTTTTTACACCTGATTTACTGACTCACCATACAGTCCTTTTAACTTTACACCTGATTTACTGACTCACCATACAGTCCTTTAACTTTTACCTGATTTACTGACTCACCATTTCACCATAACCTTTAACTTACACCTGATTTACTGACTCACCATACAGTCCTTTAACTTTACACCTGGATTTACTGACTCACCATATAGTCCTTTTAACTTTACACCTGATTTACTGACTCACCATACAGTCCTTTAACTTTTACACCTGATCTACTGACTCACCATACAGTCCTTTTAACTTCTTATACAATCTGATTTACTGACTCACCATACAGTCCTTTAACTTTACACCTGATTTACTGACTCACCATACAGTCCTTTAACTTTACACCTGATTTACTGACTCACATCCTTTACTGACTCACCATATCCTTCCTTCTTACACCTGATTTACTGACTCACCTCACCATTACAGTCCTTTAACTTTACACCTGATTTACTGACTCACCATACAGTCCTTTAACTTTTACACCTGATTTACTGACTCACCATGATTTACTGACTCACCATAGTCCTTTAACTTTACACCTGATTTACTGACTCACCTTCTTTGGCTCATACCAGTCCTTAACTTTACCTTGATCCTTCTTTACCTGACCATACAGTCCTTTAACTTTACACCTTACACCTGATTTACTGACTCACCATACAGTCCCTTTAACTTTACACCTGATTTACTGACTCACACCTGATTTACTGACTCCTTTTTACCTTACACACACCTGATTTACTGACTTCATACAGTCCTTTAACTTTACACTAATTTACTGACTCACCATACAGTCCTTTTAACTTACACCTGATTTACTGACTCACAGTCCTTTTACTTCTTTCACCTGGATTTACTGACTCACAGTTTTTAACTTTACACCTTTCTACTGACTCACCATACAGTCCTTTTTAACTTTACACCTGATTTACTGACTCACCATACAGTCCTTTAACTTTACACCTCCATTTACTGACTCACACCTGATACTGACTCACCATACAGTCCTTTTTAACTTTACACCTGATTTACTGACTCACCATACAGTCCTTTAACTTTACACCTGATTTACTGACTCACCATACAGTCCTTTTTAACTTTTACTGACTCACACCATGATTTACTGACTAACCATACAGTCCTTTTTAACTTTACACCTGATTTACTGACTCACATGATTTACTGACTCACCATACAGTCCTTTAACTTTACACCTAATCTACTGACTCACCATACAGTCCTTTAACTTTACACCTGATTTACTGACTAACCATACAGTCCTTTAACTTTACACCTACAGTCCTTTTTACTGACTCACCATAGTCCTTTACTGACTCTGATTTACTGACTCACAGTCCTTTAACTTTACACCTGATTTACTGACTCACCATACAGTCCTTTAACTTTACACCTGATTTACTGACTCACCATACAGTCACCATACAGTCCTTTAACTTTTACACCTGATTTACTGACTCACCATACAACTTTACACCTCCTTTCAACTTTACACCTGATTTACTGACTCACCATACAGTCCTTTTAACTTTACACCTGATTTACTGACTCACCATACAGTCCTTTAACTTTACACCTGATTTACTGACTGACTCACCATACAGTCCTTTAACTTTACACCTGATTTACTGACTCACCATACAGTCCTTTAACTTTACACCTTTTACTGACTCACCATACAGTCCTTTAACTTTTTACACCTGATTTACTGACTCACCATACAGTCCTTTAACTTTACACCTGATTTACTGACTCACCTGACTGACTCACCATACAGTCCTTTAACTTACAGTAACTTTTTACACCTGATTTACTGACTCACCATACAGTCCTTTAACTTTACACCTGATTTACTGACTCACCATACAGTCCTTTAACTTTACACCTGATTTACTGACTCACACCCTGATACAGACTCCTTTAACTTTACACCTGATTTACTGACTCACCATACAGTCCTTTAACTTTTACACCTTTTACTGACTATTTAACTATTTAACTTTACTGACTCACCATACAGTCCTTTAACTTTACACCTGATTTACTGACTCACCATACAGTCCTTTAACTTTACACCTAATCTACTGACTCACCATACAGTCCTTTAACTTTACACCTGATTTACTGACTAACCATACAGTCCTTTAACTTTACACCTCATTTACTGACTCACATGATTTACTGACTCACCATACAGTCCTTTAACTTTACACCTGATTTACTGACTCACCATACAGTCCTTTAACTTTACACCTGATTTACTGACTCACCATACAGTCTTTTACTTTACACCTGATTTACTGACTCACCATACAGTCCTTTAACTTTACACCTGATTTACTGACTCACCATTTTAACTTTACACCTGATTTACTGACTCACCATACAGTCCTTTAACTTTACACCTAATCTACTGACTCACCATACAGTCCTTTAACTTTACACCTGATTTACTGACTAACCATACAGTCCTTTAACTTTACACCTCATTTACTGACTCACATGATTTACTGACTCACCATAGTCCTTTAACTTTACACCTGATTTACTGACTCATCATACAACCTTTAACTTTACACCTGATTTACTGACTCACAATACAGCCCTTTAACTTTACACCTGATTTACTGACTCACCATACAGCCTTTAACTTTACACCTGATTTACTGACTAACCATACAGTCCTTTAACTTTACACCTGATTTACTGACTGACATGATTTACTGACTCACCATACAGTCCTTTAACTTTACACCTTATCTACTGACTCACCATACAGTCCTTTAACTTCACACCTGATTTACTGACTCACCATACAGTCCTTTAACTTTACACCTAATCTACTGACTCACCATGCTATCCTCCGACTCGACGGCCATGTTGCCTGGTATGTTTGACCCTGCTATCATCCTCTCATGTATTCGATGTAGGGTTGTTCTCAAACGATTGTTGACTGTCCGGTCATGGGACACATTCTGCAGAAGGAGGGTTTGAGGTCATGAAGGAGTCCAACAACCACACCACATACCAGCAAACATATTAGCAGTATACACAAAATATACTCACTGCGTCAGATCCAAAGAATGCATATACCTGAAAGAGAAAAAGGAGGCACTGAGGCAATGTACCATTGGGGAGGAACACAAGTAAAACAAGCATATATAAAATGAATATTAAAACACTACTACTACATTACATATATTGTGAATTCACTGTCATAATGTATGCAGCATGATTACAATGAAGGGCAACTTGTCACAAACATAGTCACTACAACGGCTTTTACAACTGAAGTATCATGGCAGATAATGTTTTTTGAAATGCTAACCTCAGTCAGTATGCTATACTTACAGTATAGAGTATGTAATCAAAGAGTTGAGCTGTACAACTGATAACATCATAAGCGATGGGTTTCAACACTGCCATCATCTGTAGATATTTACCTACAACAGAGATTAGCTAAGTTAAAGACACATTAACAAACATCAGATAAGTAGGACAGGCAGTAAGTCATGGGACCTGACATGTCAACACCTACAGTGATAAGTTGTCTTACCTATAACCCGCAGAACATTGAGCGTTGTGTTGCTGATGATAGGTGTATGTTTCTGCTTCCTCCCATGATTTGACCGTTGACGTGTATATCTGACAAAATACAATCATGGCATTCAAATACAATCACGCTTTTGTACAGACAGAATATGAATACTTCCTTGGAGTTCAAGGTATATCCAATAACACAGAGTCTTTAATTGCTAAAAAGCAATGTCCAGCTGGAAACTTAACAATAATGTAACTTGGCAGTGTAATTTAAAGGCCAACATTGTTGATATTGTTGCTCTTAAGATTCAGTACAAGTTCAAAATATTGCCTAACAATATAATAATTAGTTGTCAGGAAGATATTACTGTCTAATGTAAGCAGTGGTGTAGAAGTTACTACATAGTGATGCTTCTGGAGTCAAGTGAAATCTGGTATGCTCAAGAACAATCCAACATTGTATAGAACTTTCTGGAAGATATCTCACATTTGACCAAGACTAGAGGTTGAACATCATATTTGTACCCAGAATATCCAGCAAAGGCCAAGTTTGGAAGCTTGACCACACTTGCAGGTGAATATTCGTATCACACAATCTGACAACGCCAGACCGACACCTGCAGCACAGACGAGTGGATCATTCTGTGCTCCACAGTGGATGTATTTGGTCACTGAAGCACTGACCTGTGGGACCTGGTCTCTCCTGTCAGCTCATCGATGTAATCCTGCTTCAGTTCATCTGCTACATCAGAGTCACTGTCAGAATCTCTGTAGCCGTCGTCATCCTTCTCCTGCCAGACACAGATAAAGTGGCTAAAATCCCTGCCATTTACGATCACACAACTTGCTTCCTACACAGTGTGTCTCCCAAACAATGCATCACATAGCCTACATCACACCTCTTCCTACTATTCAACACATCTCTCAACCATACCATCCCTCTGGATAAAACACCTCTATACAGCGTTCGAAATAATTGCCCGGCCCGGAGGCCCAGCACCGGTTGTTATTGTATCGGGCCGGCAGTTTTAAATATCTGCAGGCCCTTGTGGCCTTCAGTAAATTATCTCTCTTTTTTAACAACTGGAATCTTTCCCTTGTTTTTTTCCCTTTATTAACGTTCAGGAATCATCCATGATCCGTCATGTTACGATAACTTACAGTTTCACTTCCTGGTATTTCAGCACTTTGCACATAGGAATGTCAACACCAGTCTTTAACAAATAAAAAACGTCTCTCTGCACCATAGGCTTCGCTAATTGATTTTGTAGAAACAGTGTGAAACTGTGTACAGTGTAGTCTATTTCGTTTTTATTGGTTTGACTTTAACAAAATGGGCCTGCAGATTTCATTCATGGCCTGTAGATTTTAAAACCTGCAGGCGGCAGCAGGCCCTGATGGCCAACTGGCAAATTAAAGTATTGCAAGCACTGCCTCTATGAGGTGCCACCTTACATCTGAAAACACATCTCTCTACAGTGTCAGATCTACAAGATAACATCTAATGTGCCTCCTGTCCTACATAACAAATCTGCACACTGTACCACCCACCCTGGGCAACATGTATCTCCACTGTACCACCCACCCTAGGTAACCTGTATCTCCACTGTACCAACCACACTGGATAACATATCTCTCTACTGTATAACCCACTCTGGATAACCCAGCTCTATATTGTACAACACACCCTGGATAACATAGCCCTCTGCTGTACCACCCGTCCTGGATAACATAGCCCTCTACTGTATAACACACTCTGGATAACACATCTCTCTACTGTACCACCCGGACTAGATAACATTTCTCTCTACTGTATAACACACTCTGGATAACACATCTCTATATTGTACAACACACCCTGGATAACACATCTCTCAACTACCCACACTTGATAACATATCTCTATATTGAACCACCCACACTGAATAACACATCTCTATATTGTACAAGACACCCTGGAGAACACATCTCTCTACTGTATAACCCACACTGGATAACACATCTCTATATTGTACAACACACCCTGGAGAACACATCTCTCTAAAGTATAACCCAAACTGGATAACACATCTCTATATTGTACAACCCACCCTGGATAACACATCTCTCTACTGTATAACGCACTCTGGATAACACATCTCTATATTGTACCACCCACCCTGGATAACACATCTCCCTACTGTATAACACACTCTGGATAACACATCTCTATATTGTACCACCCACACTTGATAACATATCTCTCTAATGTATAACACACTCTGGATAACACAGGTCTCTACTGTACAACACACCCTGGATAACATAGCTCTCCACTGTACCACCCACCCTGGATAACACAGGTCTCTACTGTACCACCCACCCTGGATAACACAGGTCTCTACTGTACTACCCACCCTGGATAAAACATCTCTCTACTGTACCACCCACCCTGGATAACACATCTCTCTACTGTACCACCCACCCTGGATAACACATCTCTATATTGTACAACACACTCTGGATAACACATCTCTATATTGTACAACACACCCTGAAGAACACATCTCTCTACTGTACCACCCACCCTGGATAACACATCTCTATATTGTACACCACACCCTGGAGAACACATCTCTCTACTGTACCACCCACCCTGGATAACACATCTCTATATTGTACAACACACCCTGGAGAACACATCTCTATATATTGTACAACACACCCTGGAGAACACATCTCTCTACTGTACCACCCACCCTGGATAACACATCTCTATATTGTACAACACACCTTGGAGAACACACATATCTCTACAGGGCAAACAACCAACTCCCATACTTTAACATGACTATGATCGCTTTGTGAAACGGGGCCCTGGAGAACACACATATCTCTACAGGGCAAACAACAAACTCCCATACTTTAACATGACTACGATTGCTTCGGAAACGGGGCCCTGGAGAACACACATATCTCTACAGGGCAAACAACCAACTCCCATACTTTAACATGACTACGATTGCTTCAGAAACGGGGCCCTGGAGAACACACATATCTCTACAGGGCAAACAAACCAACTCCCATACTTTAACATGACTATGATCGCTATGTGAAACGGGGCCCTGGAGAACACACATATCTCTACAGGGCAAACAACCAACTCCCATACTTTCACATGACTATGATCGCTTTGTGAAACGGGGCCCTGGAGAACACACATATCTCTACAGGGCAAACAACCAACTCCCATACTTTAACATGACTATGATCGCTTTGTGAAACGGGGCCCTGGAGAATACACATATCTCTACAGGGCAAACAACCAACTCCCATACTTTAACATGACTATGATTGCTTTGTGAAACGGGGCCCTGGAGAACACACATATCTCTACAGGGCAAACAACCAACTCCCATACTTTAACATGACTATGATTGCTTCGGAAACGGGGCCCTGGAGAACACACATATCTCTACAGGGCAAACAACCAACTCCCATACTTTAACATGACTATGATCGCTTTGTGAAATGGGGCCCTGGAGAACACACATATCTCTACAGGGCAAACAACCAACTCCCATACTTTAACATGACTATGATCGCTTTGGAAACGGGGCCCTGGAGAACACACATATCTCTACAGGGCAAACAACCAACTCCCATACTTTAACATGACTATGATCGCTTTGAAAGCGGGGCCCTGGAGAACACACATATCTCTACAGGGCAAACAAACAAACTCCCATACTTTAACATGACTATGATGCGCTTTGTGAAACGGGGGCCCTGGAGAACACACATATCTCTACAGGGCAAACAACCAACTCCCATACTTTAACATGACTATGATCGCTTTGAAGCGGGGCCCTGGAGAACACACATATCTCTACAGGGCAAACAACCAACTCCCATACTTTAACATGACTATGATTGCTTTGTGAACGGGGCCCTGGAGAACACACATATCTCTACAGGGCAAACAACCAACTCCCATACTTTAACATGACTATGATGGCTTAGAAGCGGGGCCCTGGAGAACACACATATCTCTACAGGGCAAACAACCAACTCCCATACTTTAACATGACTACGATTGCTTAGGAACGGGGCCCTGGAGAACACACATATCTCTACAGGGCAAACAACCAACTCCCATACTTTAACATGACTATGATGCGGCTTTGGAAACGGGGCCCTGGAGAACACACATATCTCTACAGGGCAAACAACCAACTCCCATACTTTAACATGACTATGATGCGCTTTTGTGAAACGGGCCCTGGAGAACACACATATCTCTACAGGGCAAACAACCAACTCCCATACTTTAACATGACTATGATGGCTTTGTGAAACGGGGCCCTGGAGAACACACATATCTCTACAGGGCAAACAACCAACTCCCATACTTTAACATGACTATGATCGCTTTGTGAAACGGGGCCTGGAGAACACACATATCTCTACAGGGCAAACAAACAACTCCCATACTTTAACATGACTATGATCGCTTTTGTGAAAGCGGGGCCCTGGAGAACACACATATCTCTACAGGGCAAACAAACAACTCCCATACTTTAACATGACTACGATTGCTTCGGAAACGGGGCCCTGGAGAACACACATATCTCTACAGGGCAAACAACCAACTCCCATACTTTAACATGACTATGATCGCTTTGTGAAACGGGGCCCTGGAGAACACACATATCTCTACAGGGCAAACAAACAACTCCAATACTTTAACATGACTATGATTGCTTTGTGAAACGGGGCCCTGGAGAACACACATATCTCTACAGGGCAAACAACAAACTCCCATACTTTAACATGACTATGATGGCTTTGAAACGGGGCCCTGGAGAACACACATATCTCTACAGGGCAAACAAACAACTCCCATACTTTAACATGACTATGATTTAGCCCGGAAACGGGGCCCTGGAGAACACACATATCTCTACAGGGCAAACAACCAACTCCCATACTTTAACATGACTATGATCGCTTTGTGAAACGGGGCCCTGGAGAACACACATATCTCTACAGGGCAAACAACCAACTCCCATACTTTAACATGACTACAATCGCTTTGTGAAACGGGGCCCTGGAGAACACACATATCTCTACAGGGCAAACAACCAACTCCCATACTTTAACATGACTATGATCGCTTTGTGAAACGGGCCCTGGAGAACACACATATCTCTACAGGGCAAACAACCAACTCCCATACTTTAACATGACTATGATCGCTTTGGAAACGGGGCCCTGGAGAACACACATATCTCTACAGGGCAAACAACCAACTCCCATACTTTAACATGACTATGATCGCTTTGTGAAACGGGGCCCTGGAGAACACACATATCTCTACAGGGCAAACAACCAACTCCCATACTTTAACATGACTATGATCGCTTTGTGAAACGGGGCCCTGGAGAACACACATATCTCTACAGGGCAAACAACCAACTCCCATACTTTAACATGACTATGATCGCTTTGTGAAACGGGGCCCTGGAGAACACACATATCTCTACAGGGCAAACAAACAACTCCCATACTTTAACATGACTATGATGAAGCGGGCTTTGGAGAAACGGGCCCTGGAGAACACACATATCTCTACAGGGCAAACAAACAACTCCCATACTTTAACATGACTATGATTGCTTTGTGAAACGGGGCCCTGGAGAACACACATATCTCTACAGGGCAAACAACCAACTCCCATACTTTAACATGACTACGATTGCTTTGTGAAACGGGCCCTGGAGAACACACATATCTCTACAGGGCAAACAACCAACTCCCATACTTTAACATGACTATGATCGCTTTGAAACGGGCCCTGGAGAACACACATATCTCTACAGGGCAAACAACCAACTCCCATACTTTAACATGACTATGATCGCTTTGTGAAACGGGGCCCTGGAGAACACACATATCTCTACAGGGCAAACAAACAACTCCCATACTTTAACATGACTATGATTGCTTTGGAAACGGGGCCCTGGAGAACACACATATCTCTACAGGGCAAACAACCAACTCCCATACTTTAACATGACTATGATCGCTTTGTGAAACGGGGCCCTGGAGAACACACATATCTCTACAGGGCAAACAACCAACTCCCATACTTTAACATGACTATGATCGCTTTGTGAAATGGGGCCCTGGAGAACACACATATCTCTACAGGGCAAACAACCAACTCCCATAATTTTAACATGACTATGATCGCTTTGTGAAACGGGGCCCTGGAGAACACACATATCTCTACAGGGCAAACAACCAACTCCCATACTTTAACATGACTACAATCGCTTTGTGAAACGGGGCCCTGGAGAACACACATATCTCTACAGGGCAAACAAACAACTCCCATACTTTAACATGACTACGATCGCTTCGGAAACGGGGCCCTGGAGAACACACATATCTCTACAGGGCAAACAACCAACTCCCATATGGACATCACTCGACGGTGCCACCTACCCCAACACTTGAGAAGACATCTTCCTGCTCATCCTCATCCTGTTGTATGTCAAATGGACTTCCTTCCTCAAGGAAGCGTGAGAAGTAGCCATTGCTCTGTAGCGATGTGTCATTGATCCTGTCTAATCCAGACATCTTGTCTACATCCAAGGCAGGTGTCACCACAGACTTCATCTTCAGCTTCCAGTTACGTAAGAACCTAAATTCCTGAAAAGAGAAAAGAAATGCAGGGAGTAATGCTAATGATAGACAGTGATATTCATCTACATGAAGAGAACCCCAGTTACATAAGACCAAACATACCAGAAGCTGAAGAATGTTAAAATTGGACTTCACAGGACACAGTTCCCAGCCTTCATTTTCCAGAAACATCCTCAGCTCGTCGAGACGTGCCCTGTTAAATAGATCATACAACTGAATAAACATGAATTCAGGGACAAGAAAATTGATCATGCATGTACTGAAGGGAAGTTATTTTGTCAAAAGAGAGACACAATTATAACCTGCACACTGATAATGAATTCAAATGAAAAACAACTTCATAGTAGTTAATTAACTTTGAACTTAATATTCCAATATTTACCTATGATGATTTCTGAAGTAGTTCAGACTCTGCTGTTTGAGAGAATCTTGCAGACCCTCAGACTTGCTATCACAAAACTCCTCCCCAATCTCGATCATCCTGTGGGAAAACAGACATTGCTGATTGCAGCAGTTACTATAGTACCTAATTGTCTTATTGACAAAGTTCAATGTATACAAGTTCATAAGAATCTAAACAAAGGATAAAACCAAATAGCAGAGAAATGCACTGCTGAGGTTGTGCTTAATCCTGTCATGGTTTTACTAGTAGTGGTCAGTTGGACAGCCAAGGTTCAGGGTGGGTTTTACTGATTCACTGCAACTCAGTATAGCATTTAACAAGACTTCTGTGGAGAATGTACAAATTACTTAAGTACACACCTGTTGATGATATCAAGGACTTTGATGAACTCCTCTAGTTTGAAGACAGACAAGTCAGTACCAAGGATGAATGTCTTCACCTTCTGTTGAACGTCTTGCCAGACACGGCCTCGACCGTACTCTAACTTTTGCATCACATAGCGACGGTTGAATGTAGCTTCCACGCTGCTGCCACCAGTCTCACCTAGAAAACACATGACACAAGTAAAGACACTGTCCTGAATATAAAAAACTGACACTGTCAGGCACATGTGGGTGATGGTGTCTGGTACATGTGGGTGATGGTGATGGTGTCAGGGACATGTGGGTGATGGTGTCAGGGACATGTGGGTGATGGTGTCAGGGACATGTGGGTGATGGTGTCAGGGACATGTGGGTGATGGTGTCAGGGACATGTGGGTGATGGTGTCTGGTACACCTGGGTGATGGTGTCAGGGACATGTGGGCGATGGTGTCAGGCACATGTGGGTGATGGTGTCAGGTACATGTGGGTGATGGTGTCAGGCACATGTTGGTGATGGTGTCAGGCACATGTGGATGATGGTGTCTGGTACATGTGGGTGATGGTGTCAGGTACATGTGGGTGATGGTGTCTGGTACACCTGGGTGATGGTGTCAAGTACATGTGGGTGATGGTGTCTGGTACATGTGGGTGATGGTGTCTAGTACACCTGGGTGATGGTGTCAGGCACATGTGGGTGATGGGTGTCAGGTACATGTGGGTGATGGTGTCTGGTACACCTGGGTGATGGTGTCAGGTACATGTGGGTGATGGTGTCTGGTACACCTGGGTGATGGTGTCAGGTACATGTGGGTGATGGTGTCAGGTACACCTGGGTGATGGTGTCAGGTACATGTGGGTGATGGTGTCTGGTACATACATGGTGGGTACATGATGGTGTCTGGTACATGTGGGTGATGGTGTCTTGGTACACCTGGGTGATGGTGTCAGGCACATGTGGGTGATGGTGTCAGGTACATGTGGGTGATGGTGTCAGGTACATGTGGGTGATGGTGTCTGGTACATGTGGGTGATGATGTCAGGTACATGTGGGTGATGATGTCAGGTACATGTGGGTGATGGTGTCAGGTACATGTGGGTGATGGTGTCAGGCACATGTGGATGATGGTGTCTGGTACATGTGGGTGATAGTGTCAGGTACATGTGGGTGATGGTGTCTGGTACATGTGGGTGATGGTGTCAGGTACATGTGGGTGATGGTGTCAGGTACATGTGGGTGATGGTGTCTGGTACACCTGGGTGATGGTGTCAGGTACACGTGGGTGATTGTGTCAGGTGATGGTGTCAGGTACATGTGGGTGATGGTGTCTGGTACACCTGGGTGATGGTGTCAGGTTCACGTTGGTGATTGTGTCAGGTGATGGTGTCAGGTACATGTGGGTGATGGTGTCTGGTACACCTGGGTGATGGTGTCAGGTACACGTGGGTGATGGTGTCAGGTACATGTGGGTGATGGTGTCAGGTACACGTGGGTGATGGTGTCAGGTACATGTGGGTGATGGTGTCTGGTACACCTGGGTGATGGTGTCAGGTACATGTAGGTGATGGTGTCAGGTACACCTGGGTGATGGTGTCAGTTACACCTGGGTGATGGTGTCAGGTACATGTAGGTGATGGTGTCTGGTACACCTGGGTGATGGTGTCAGTTACACCTGGGTGATGGTGTCAGGTACATGTGGGTGATGGTGTCTGGTACACCTGGGTGATGGTGTCAGGTACATGTGGGTGATGGTGTCAGGTACATGTGGGTGATGGTGTCAGGTACACCTGGGTGATGGTGTCAGGTACATGTGGGTGATGGTGTCAGGTACACCTGGGTGATGGTGTCTGGTACACCTGGGTGATGGTGTCAGGTACATGTGGGTGATGGTGTCAGGTACATGTGGGTGATGGTGTCAGGTACATGTGGGTGATGGTGTCAGGTACACCTGGGTGATGGTGTCAGGTACACCTGGGTGATGGTGTCAGGTACATGTTGGTGATGGTGTCAGGTACACATGGGTGATGGGTTTGTTATCATCTATATTACCAGAGATCTTTAGGGTTCAACTTCAGTGATATGCTTATATACTTATGAAAGCTTTCAGGAAGTTTCCATTACCAGTGTGTTCTGTGGCCATGTCTTGGTCGTGGCTCTCGTGCCACTGCATGGTCTTGTAGTAGCTCTTCATCACTCCCCACAATGCCTTGCAAAGATCCACAAGACAAGGTGTGAAAGTCTCTGTCGTTATGTGCTACAACAAAACACGTAATGATTTCAAATCTGATGCTCAAGCAGTTTCCAGGATAAAGCAAGTAGTAATTAGGAAAGATGACTGGCAAAACTGCTCATTTCTCCTTCTACCAGCCACAGCCTGAATAATGTCATCTACATGTCTCCTACCAGCCCCATCTTATATGTTTTTGTCAACATGCACTATTCTTATACAGCGTGACAGTTTTGTCTATTGTCAGAGCAATATGACTGACCTTGATGTATGAGAAACTCACCTTGCACAGGTCTGAGTACTGCCTCTTCTGGAAGTTGGTGGTGCCAGTGCCTGAGCAGAGTTCCACATATCCCAGCACCATGGTGAACGCTGTGTTGTGGATAGCACTAGCGAAGTGCATGTGTAGCTGGTCCATGGCAGTCTGGAACAGGATACCCTTGCTCAGATACACATGGAAACGCATCTCCAATCCAATGTTTGCACCCATGACACCCAGTACTGGTACTGTATGATTCACGCTAATGAAAAACATTGGGGGAAAGTACTTCATGAAGTTATGTTTACCTGTGTCTTGCCCAGTAGTCTGTATGCCATCTGCACCTTCTCATAGTGTGTGACATCAAAGCTTGAGCAAGTCTTGGACAGGGCCACATCTAGCTGTTCCTCAATCATCTCCAGTGTGTCCTGGAGTTTGGAACTCAACTCACTGCAAACAGTATACACATGCAATAAACAAACACATGCCAATAGTGTGACCTACAGTGTACCTGATACAGCGGTAGTGCCTGAATGTACTGGCTGGATGTTCTATTACTGTGGTCTACAGTGTACCTGATACAGCGGTAGTGCCTGAATGTACTGGCTGGATGTTCTATTACTGTGGTCTACAGTGTACCTGAAACAGCGGTAGTGCCTGAATGTACTGGCTGGATGTTCTATTACTGTGGTCTACAGTGTACCTGATACAGCGGTAGTGCCTGATTGTACTGGCTGGATGTTCTATTACTGTGGTCTACAGTGTACCTGATACAGCGGTAGTGCCTGAATGTACTGGCTGGATGTTCTATTACTGTGGTCTACAGTGTACCTGATACAGCGGTAGTGCCTGATTGTACTGGCTGGATGTTCTATTACTGTGGTCTACAGTGTACCTGATACAGCCGGTAGTGCCTGAATGTACTGGCTGGATGTTCTATTACTGTGGTCTACAGTGTACCTGATACAGCGGTAGTGCCTGATTGTACTGGCTGGATGTTCTATTACTGTGGTCTACAGTGTACCTGATACAGCGGTAGTGCCTGAATGTACTGGCTGGATGTTCTATTACTGTGGTCTACAGTGTACCTGATACAAGCGGTAGTGCCTGAATGTACTGGCTGGATGTTCTATTACTGTGGTCTACTGGAGTGTACTGTGGTCTACAGATGACAGCCTGGTAGTGCCTGATTGTACCTGAATGTACTGGCTGGATGTTCGTGTGGTCTGGATGTTCTATTACTGTGGTCTACAGTGTACCTGATACAGCGGTAGTGCCTGAATGTACTGGCTGGATGTTCTATTACTGTGGTCTACAGTGTACCTGATACAGCGGTAGTGCCTGAATGTACTGGCAGCTTTTTGACACTCCAGACAGAGTTGTATGGCCCCACTGTAATCCTCCTCCTGGAACACAATGACACATCTGATGGCAACAGGGGTCTTGTATCATTATTACATTGAATCAAAAAGCTTTTATTCAGTGGGAACCAAACTTGATTGTGACTGACTGACTGACTGCGTTTGGTTTTACGCCGCTTTTAGCAATATTCCAGCAATATCACGGCGGGGGACACCAGAAATGGGCTTCACTCATGTGGGGATTCGAACCAGGGTTTTTCGGTGTGACGAGCCAATGCTTTAACCATTAGACTACCCCACCGCCTCTTGATTGTGACAGTACTCATGGTTATAGTGTTTACACATCTTAACTTGTTGTACAAATATGATGTTTGTCTTCTGTAAAAGCCTGAGAACAGTTGCTCTGAATTTGTCACCACAAAGTCTACTACTGTACACTTACCTCCATCATTTCTCTTAATCTCAAATCTGTTCTTTGCTGAAAAATGCAATGAAAATCCACAATCATGCTAAGAAAAGACAACACACAAATTTTCAGTGATTCCTTTTGGTGGTAATTACCAATTCTTGAATTTTGAAATCTGACTGGAAGTTCCCTTGGAGTTATATGAGCGGTTCATGAATTCAAAATTAGGTGGATATACTAGCTGAAAGCAAGGAACACATAGTTAAAGTGTAACCATACCAGTGTTTTTATTGTGTGCAGTGACTTGAGTAATCCTAAGAGTTGTTGTCTCTTCCTGTAGTTAGCAAGCAGCCCGAGACTGGCAGTGGTGAAACTCTCACTGGCATGGAACAGTTGTCTGCAAGGGAAACAACCCATCACTACCTAAGTACCAAGCACAATCTCTGGGAAGCACACCATGTTGTTTTTCTTGTACAATCGATAAGGCATTACTGAAGTCCATTGATAAAGAACTTCTTGTAGAGAAAGGTTTTGAGATGACACTTAAAAGTTTTCAAGGGTTGGAAATAACACGCAGACATCTTTGGTAATCGAAATGTTTAAGTGATTTCAGCTGATGGAGAGATCTAGAACAATCAGATGAACCGGCTCGGCGAGGTGAAAAGTTCCGGCCGAGGTGTATTGGTTATTTATTTATTATACGGCCCCCATCACGTGGAGTTACCTCCCTGCTACGCATGCGCAGCCAACCAGGTAAGCACCTAGGCCCGAATCATCATTCCTTCTGCTGAACAAATCAGTGAACAGAATTGCGGGGAGGTGGGCGGCCCTACCCCAAGGACGATTCTCTTAAAAAAATTGGAAACCTCTACAGGTTATATAATTCTTTTTCATATAGATCGTCCTTGGGGTACATATATGCATTAACACAGACTCCCAAAGACCGGAGGCTAGGGAGGAGGGAATTCTGTCACAGTACAAAGAAATAGCGACCTCGTAATTACAAAAAGTGACTCACGCCATAACACTCACCTGTCACGAGTCCCCGAAGCGAGGCATTATGGGAGGTGACCCGACATGGAGAAATCGTACCAAGGACCGACCTCAATCAAGTTAACGAGCGTTGCAGGGTGGCAGGACACTGTCCACCGGAGAGAACAGGAGTGTGTATCCAGCTGATAGTGCTGTATAAAAGTGCTAGGCCGGCTCCAAATAGCGGCAGAGCAAATCACTTCGATGGGCAGGGCCGCTGCAAACGCTTTGGAAGTGGCAACTTCCCTGACCGAGTGAGCCTTCAACCCCTAAGGGGTGAGCCTGCCCTTGGCCTGATACGCAGCACAAATAACCGACACAAGCCAGCGAGAAAGTGTCTGTTTGCAGAACAGCAGAACAGATGGGTACCCGTACGGATCCCTTGTGTTCGTTTGATATAGACCTTGAGGGTCTTACGGACGTCCAATGGGAGAGTGCCCCCTGCAGAGGTCCCCAATGTGGAAGGCTGGGTAGGAGTAGGACGATCTTCGGACGGTAACTTTCCGGGAGGCGAATACTGACGCGATCTGGATGGAACACAGTCAGCGCCAGGTCTGCAGACATTGGCATGTAAATCACTGACCCTTCTCCCAGATGTCACCGCCACCAGAAAAACGGCCTTCCATGTTAACAACTGAATGGAAATAGCCGATAGACGTGAGAAAGTAGGACCAGACAGCCAATCTAGCACGATTGACAAATCCCAAGGTGGGCTGGTACGCCTGAGAGCAGGTCGAACACGATCCACACCAGCTAGGAAGCGCTGCATAAGAGGGTGCTGCCCCAGAAGAGCACCATCGACAGGGGTGTGAAAGGTGGAAATAGTAGTGGAGTAGCCACGAATGGTCGAAGCCGCCAAACCTTCAACCAAACGAGACTGCAGAAACTCCAATACTCGGACTAAATTCGCAGAAAAGGGATCTGCAATTCCCCTTTCTGAACACAAGCGCGCATAGCGGCACCACCTATCCTCGCACTGAACGTTTGTCGAATCCCGCTTTGAAGCCAGAATTGTGTCTGCAACTGTTGCAGGAATTCCACGTGCCTCGAGGCTAGACCTGACAGAGGCCAAGCCACCAACTGAATCCTCGGATTGGGGTGTGGCCGTTCTGAGTGAGAATGTCCGGTTGCAAAGGTAATAGAACAGGAGTCTGAGCCAGAAACCTGAGAATAACTGGAAACCAGCTCTGTGACAGCCAAAGCGGTGCCAGAAGCACAAGTAGCCGAGCTGGCTGGGTTGAGAGCTGGGAGAGGACCCGGAGAATGAGTGGTAGGGGGCAGAAACGCCCACAGCACCTTGCCCGTCCAATCCAGCAGGAAGGCGTCGGAGGCCAACGCCCTCTGGTCCAGTATTCGAGAGCAGAACACGGGTATCTGATTCTCAACGCCGGACACAAACAGATCCACTTGGAACGATCCGTACAACTGGGAGATAACTCTGAATATCTGCCGGTCGAGCATCCACTCGTGCGGGGCCAGGATCCGGCGAGAGAGAGCATCTGCTCGCACGTTTTCCAGCTCCGGGTGATAAACAGGAATCACCTGACAGTCGCACTGGTCGCACCAGAGGAGAAACTCCCACGTCTTCTGAAGGAATGCTAGGGACACCGTGCCGCCTTGCTTCAGGATGTACGTCATAGCCTTACGGTTGTCCAACTGAAGACAAACCACTTGGCCCTGAACCTGCTCCTGGAAGTTCTCGAAAACGAACCGCACAGCTCTCAGTTTTAAGACATAGATGTGAAGGCGACCAGCGTCCGGACACCAACAGACTGCCCAGAACACACACACACACACACACACACACACACCAGCCTGTGAGGGACGCATTGGTTTGAACTGTAAGAGCTGGTGTCGGGATTTCCAAAGGGACCCCATTGGAGAAATTCCCGAACTGGGTCCACCACTGAAGGTGAGGAGACAACCACCCGGGAACTGTGAGAGAGACATCTCCAGAGTGAGCACACAGACTTGCCAAAGCTTGCTGTATAGGGCGCATCCTCAACCGCGCCTGCGGCCCAGTAGACCTATGACCCAGTAGACCATGCTCGTGCCTGGGACTGGGAGAGGATAGAAGACACCATCTCCCGTAGTCTGGTGATCCAGTCGGGCGACAGAGACACAAGACCCTTGTGAGTTGTGAACCGCGCCCTGAGAAAAACCAAGTCCTGGGTGGGTACCAGGTTGGATTTCTTGTGGTTTATAATCCATCCCAGTCGAACTAGAATGTCTATCACTGTGCGAGTAGAATCTAGGCTCGCTGGCGGAGTTAGTGCACGCAGCAACCAGTCGTCTAGGTAAGGATGATAATGCCTTCCTTGCGACTGCGTGAGAGTCGCTGGCACTAAACTGAGCTTGGTGAACACCCTGGGGGCAGTGGATATGCCGAAGGGGCGGGCGCACCCTGAACTGATAACACATCCCGTCGTAAGAGAACCGGAGGAACTGCTTGAATGTGGGATGAATAGGCACATGTACATACGCATCCTTTAGATTGATCAACGTAAGCCAATCGCCGGGCTGAACTGAGGAGATCACCGAGCGAAGTGAGTCCATCGTGAAGGATGGAACCTCTAACATGCGATTCAACACCTTGAGGTTGAGAATGGGACGGAAACCGCTGTCTTTCCTTGGAACGAGGAAGTACGTGGGATAAAATCCCGCCTGTTCCTCACCCAGTGATACACGCTCTATTACGGACTTGTCTAGCAAAGCCTGAACCTGGTCGCGCAGAATACCCACCTTTACCGGACAGGATGGCACCGGAGTGCGCCTGATGCCGGTGAACTCTGGCAGGCCTCGCTTCCACAGCGGTAGATGGCCGACACAGATGGTGGAGAGCACCAAAGAGTTGTGTGTTGCCTTTTCCCACTCCAGAAGGGAGAGAGAGAGAGGCGGCCTCCCACTGGGATGTGTGGTAAGAGTGCATGAGTAGTCCCCTGCAGTTGAACTGACTGGGACGTACTCACGGAGACAGCTTGCAGGTTTAACGGGAGGTCGGGGCAGACCTCCTGCGACCGCGAAAAGGCTGCTGGGAGCTTGACGAAGAGGCCTGCTCCTTACCCCTACCCTTGGCGGGACGGTTCTTTCTCCTACTCCTGCCCAGCGGCCGAAGCCAGCCGGCAGACTCGGGCGTAGGGCTGTGCCTCGGAGGAAGAACTTGTGACGGGAGCACAGGAGCGAGAAACCCGCGGTCGTTCCAACAAGGCTTTGGAGTCCTTGAAGGAAGTAGCTGCAGCAGCAGCCTCCTGAATTACCTGCTGAGACCCCGGAAACAACGTCGCACCCAGCCGATACGGAAGGGTCAGCAAGGTCTGCTGGGATGCCGCCGAGTCGCATGAGGTGGACAACCACAGCTTGCGCATCCCCATGACTGCGCACATCACCGTAAAGAGTCCCTGGTCAGGTGGGCCTGAACCCCGGTTAGTTGAAGCAGGAGGACAACATTAGGTGAAACGTCACCCGTGCCTGCCTCTGCTTCCAGAGCCGACCTCTGAATCGAGGAGAGGTACGCCCCATACCCAAATCTGTTGCATGGCATTCCTGTAAACCTTCTCATAGGTACGGTATGCCGGCTGTAGAGGGGTGCCCGACTGGGCAAACGGTGGAACCAACCGCCCCTGTTTGGCAGCCAGAGCTACACCAGAGCCTCCCCCAAGGGCGACCAAGGTAAGCATGCATTAGTCCACCACCGGAATGAGGAAGAGGGACTCGTTACCCAGCTGATACCGCTTCACAAGTTCGGGCAAATCAAACCGGAGAGTAGAGCCAGCTAGTAACGGGTCCACAACATTCTGAACCAGGGAGGGTAAGACACGGAGCTGCATCTGAGAGGGCTGCCTAGGAGCAAACACCTCACCGAGCAGGCGGAACTAAGACGAGTCCTGGCAGCTAGTCGGGACCGCAGCTCGGGGTAACAGTGGCGTACCTCTCGTAAAGCCAACGTGAAGCGAAAAGTGCCCTTGGACTCCTCAACCTCCATGGTCTCGGCCCCTGAGCCCAAGCCAGAATCCGGATCCTCTCAAAGAGAAGACCTGAACCCCGACCCGGTGGAATGCCGAGCCACAGACGACCAGGGAAGGAAGAGCCTGAGACGCTCTCCACTCCGGCCACCCACCACAAGCCAGGACCCCGATCCCGAGACGCAGGAGGCTGCCCAGGCAAAACTGGAGCCTCCGCTCTCAAGGAGATAGGGTGCGCAGGGATCGGAACACCAGGAATACTCAACGGCCCCTGTGCGAGCACTGAGAGACGGATTGGGTGCGAACCCTCCCTCTCCGGGGCGGCCGAGGCGTCCGGACCCATAGCCAATGGCAGCGGACCAACAGAAGCCTCGAGGCCTATGGATCGAGGTGAACATATGCTGTTGGAACAATTGCTGTATGAAAGACATATCAAGTGGTACAGATTCTTTAGAACCTTTAGATTTAGAATGCCTATTAGCCTTTTTAGGTTTGGATGGGGGTGTCTCCTCAGTCGGGTCCCTTCCCGCCTCCCTCAATTCTCGGCAGAAGAGGAAATTGGCAGCCTCTCGTTTCTGGGCACGGGGGAAGAAACCAAGGCAAAGTTCGTACACATCAGGAGTATGCCCAGCCTTTTCAAGGCAACATAAGCACTTGTCATGGGTATGTGTGGCTGCTTGTACTAGCCCAGACTGAAGCTGGTTTTATAGTGCTAGCCCACTGAGATACCCTGCCGTAGTGAAGCATGAATACCCCACTCAGACACATTATACTGACTCCGAGCCAACCAGTCCTTGTTGTATCCATTAATGCCGAACGCCAAACAGGGACCAACAAGTACCATATTTAAATGTCTTTTGGTATGACGCGGTCGGGGATCGAACCCGCGACCTTCCGCTCTCCGAGCGGACGATCAAACCACTACACCACAGAGGCGGTCGTGGTTCAAATCAAGCATGTGTGGACACAATGCGTGACAGCAAAAGGAATGATGATACGGGCCTGAGTGCTTACCTGGTTGGCTGCGCATGCGTAGCAGGGAGGTAACTCCATGTGGTGGGGGCCGTATAATAAATAAAAAAAGATTTTTATTATTGTACAATATTTTTATTAAAACATTAATACAACTGTCACATGACATTTTCAGCCGCAGAATATGCATATATGTACCCCCAGGACGATCTCTATGAAAAAGAATGAGAACTCTCACAATGCGTCCACACAGTGGTGCAACAAGAAGAATCATCATCACTCTGACGTAGTCATGTGGGTAGATAGGGGAACGTGCTGCATGCTTAGCCAGGGACTAGGGACCTGTCCTGTAAAGAGAGCAGCCTGGGGAACACAGGCGTATGGATAAGGGAGGCCTACAGGGAAAGTTCTCATTTTGTTCCACTCAGCGTCGAAGCAAGAGTGCAAAGTGCAAATCGTGAGAGAGGATAACTTTAAAAATTTAAGGTTTGTATAAGCTTTTATCAGGTTTATACTGGTATCAATGATGCTGTTGAACAAGTTCTTTCCAGTTCATGCAAGCGGGTATTGATGGCACGGCTAAAGTGTCAAGTACAGTTCACCTACTTGCGCCCAGTGCTGCAGATGACCCCTGCCAGCTGTAATGTCTTCTGCAACTCCATCACCCGCTGTAACTCCGCTGCATATGCTGGCTGTTTCTGGAGGATCAACTCCGACACTTTTTTGGAAACCTGCAACAATTTATACAAACCTGTAGAGGTTATGAATTCTTTGAAGAAAGTCCTCCTTGGGGTACATATAAGCATTAAAATGTCCATTTTAAATCCTACGACAGTTGTAACTATATTTTTAATAAAATATTTACAAAACAAAAAACTCGTTTTGTCTTGTGAGACCACCCCTACAGGGCCCCACCGGACCAACACAGCCAAGAGCAGGTAACTCTCGCCGTCTACCTCGTACCTCACTTTTCATGCTGAACGTGTCAGACAGAATGAGGGGAGGCGGGTGGCCGTACCCCAAGGAGGACTTTCTTCAAAGAGTTCATAACCTCTACAGGTTGTATAATTCCTTTTCAGAAGAAGTCCTCCTTGGGGTACATATAAGCATATGACAGACTCCCAAAGATATTTGAGACGGGAGTGGCATTCTGTCTGGCAACAACTAAACCCGTGGTGGAGTGAAATCTTCAACCGATACGGAAATAGAAAACACCGAGCCACCTGACCGCTGATGTCAATCAGACGGGGGCTGGAACTAGAGAGCCCAAGCTTATATGTCAATTGGCTCAATATCAAAGACATAAAACCCCACCCCCAACCATTACAATGGAAGGAATGTATGGGGACATGCCGAAACAACTCCCAACCCTAATATAGCCCCAGCCAGACAAGCGTGGCGAGAGGTATAAGGGTAGGGAAAGCGTAAAATTTTAAACGCTACAAAGCCAATAACCCAGGAGTTGAGCTAATAAGTACTGCAAACTAATGCTTGAATGCACCCCTGTTTGGGAGAGGGCTTGCCGGGACCTGGATAAAACCCAGAGAAATTATTAGCCTCGCTAAAACCTTTCTGAGGAACCAATTCCGTCGCAAGACGGGTTAATAGCATATAACTGGTTAAAGCGTTCAAAACGGACCCCGCCCTCTTGAAGAGGACGTAAGGGACGTATGTACACCCAAACCCGACCCAACCCGAAGGATGGTAAGGCTAATACGATGTAGTGGTATGAAATATATCGACATTGAACACACAACCGATACCAATGACCAGTTACTAACTTGGTCAGGGTGGCAGGTCACTCACCACTGGAGAGAACCGAAAGACCGAGCGAGCACGATCCTTAGAATGCGTGTCAAGTTGGTAATGGCGAATGAAGGCGTTCTGCCGGCTCCAAAGAGCGACAGAACCGATCTCTTCATTGAGCAGTGCCGCTGTGTATTGCCAACAAAGCGGCATCTGCCCTACCCAGTCTGCCTTCAACCCCTCGGGGGGAGGTAAACCTTATCATTGTAACCGAACAATTACGGAAACAAGCCAACGAGATAAAGTGCGCTTGCTAGCAGACTCCCCAGTCTGCCCGCCACCAAACAGCACACATGGGTACCCATACGGATCCCTTTTGTTCGTTCGTTCGTGACAGTCACGGGTGAGCAATCGAAGATTGGTCCCGGTGCGAAGGCTGGGTAGTAGGGTGGAAGTGCGATATGAGCAGTCACGTGGAAAGCAATATCGCACTGAGAGAGGTAGGTATCCGGGAGGCGAATACAGACATGGTCAGTATAAAATACTGTCAGCGTCAGGTCAGTGGGAATCGCATGGATGTACCCGACCCTTCTACCAGAGTTCACCACAACAAGTAAAGTCGTCTTCCACGTCAACAAGTGAAGTGAGAGAGACGATATACTTGACAAATTAGGGCCAGACAGCCAATTGTGAATAAGTGGCAATTTTAAGGTGGGCTGGGTCGCCGACGAGGTGGTCGAACCCTGTTCATGCCAGCTACGACGCGATGTACGAGAGGATGCTGCCTAGGCAGAGCTCCATCGAACGAGGTGTGAAACGCGTGGAAATAGCCATGGAGTACCGGCAATGGTGGAGGTCATAAGGCTCTCAACCAAAACGAGGTTATAGTAACTCCAATATCCGAACTAAATCCGCAGAATAGGGATTATGAAATCCCCTATCTGCACACCAGCCGCCCCACCTATCAACACACTGAACGGATTGTCGAATCCCAGCCAGGATTGTGTCTGCAACGGTTGCAGGAATTCGCCTGTTATACCCGACAGAGGCCAAGCCACCCAGTGAATCCGAGGATTCGGTGTGGCGCCCGTTCAGAGTGAGAATGTCTGGCGAAGAGGTAATTCAATCCCGGGCGCGGGGGATCGAACACCAACCTGACTGCTGTCAATTCCAGCACATTGATGTGCAGGTTGTGACTTCGTCTCAAGAGGCTGCAGGTCACCCAGAACATCGCCCTAACCCGGTAGGGATGTATCTGGCTGGACTGAGAGCGACAGTGTCTCCAGGGGTGGGGACCCTCGGAGAGACGCCTGACGTCTGTCCATCTGACTGCGTGAGGTTGACAATTCCGCCCAGTTTCGTAAGAGTGACCAACACTAATCATGAGGTCCCCAGACTCAACAGTTATTCTGAAACCATGATGAGCCAGTCGCCTAGGTACGGGTGACAACACCGGCACTGCGATCTGGCTATCTGAGCTGTAATAAACCTCAATTTGGTGAACACCCTTGGCACCGTAATGTAGCCTAAGGAGAGCACACGAAACTGGTAGCATGTCCCGTCAAACAAGAAACCGAAGGTAAATCTTGAAATCAGGGTGCAATGGAACAAGGAGGTACGCGACCTCGAGGTCGATTGACGTGCGCCAATCCCATGTCTCGGCAGATGAGATCACCGAGCGCGGTGTCTCCATCTTGAAGGACAGTACCTCTATGAACTTGTTCAGCTCTCAGATGAGTATGGGTCTGAACATTCCGTTCGTAATGGCAACGATGAAATAAATGGAGTCAAACCCCACATTTTCCTGACCATTGGAAACCACCACACTGGTTGCCTAGCCCAGCAGAGACTGGATCTCGGCACGGAGTATTGTCGCCGTCCCCCGGGAAGCCGACACTGGAGTGTGTCGCTCCGACCGGTGTTTGCGGCAGAATATAGTAAACCCCAGCAGTCGGCAACTTAACGTTTGCCGATGCCTGGGCACCTGAGGAATTAACGAGAAGCTCAACAGACTTCCGTATTCCTTGAAACGGTCCCGGGCGTATAGGCCCATAACCGCCCTCATCATTTGGCTGGCACAGCTACAATGCAGTCCCTAGCCAGATGAGAGTTGACCTCCGTCAGATGCCGCCCAGAGTCGCCGACGAAAAAATACCGCCGGCGCTCTCTCCCCTTTCCCCCAGCTCCCTCAGCAGAGCTGAGAGATGCGCCGAGTGGAGCATACAGCGTTGAGCTGTAAAGGGGAAAGAACGGCAGACTTACGGGAGAGTGTGAGGCCTTGTCCCGGATGCCTTGCTGGAAGCAGGCTAACTCCAACGGTTCGGGTATTCGACGTGGACAACACCCGAGGCAACACAGCCGCGATTCTATCTCGCACTTGCCTCAGGGACGAACCTACTCAGTGGTAAGTTCAAAGTAGCGAAATGAGCCGAAGCTCAAACTTGTCCACTGTACGAGCCTGAACCCCGATTCCGAGGCACATGTGAGAAGCCTGACAATCAAGGTTTCACAAGCACTCAGACAGACCTCGGAGCATCGAGGTGACCGTCACACCCGGCACACTCGATGGCATCTTGGTCAAAACGTCGATAGACATCAGGCCGAGACCTGAACTACCGGAGCCGGGAATCTGCGCCCTACCAGTGCCGAAGCCTGGGTCGGTGCTACCCACGGGGTTCAGAGAATCCGCAGAGCCGAAGCTCAGCTGTTCTAGACCGAACCCCGATCCCGAGACACGTAGGAGTAGCCTGATAAATCAGGTTTCCCCAAGTACTCTCCAAAAGCGCACTGAGCATATAGTCAAACATAGCCTATAGCGCTATATAAATACCCATACATACACATGTATGTGTATATATATATATATATATACAGATATATATATATATACGTAAGTGCTTGGGTCGGCGGTTCGAGTTCAAACCCCGATCCCCGAAACACATGGGAGTAGCCTGACAATGCAGGGCTCCCCTGGTGTACACGGGTAGACCTCGGCGCGTCGAGGTGATCGGCAGCTCGTCACACTCAACGGCCTCTTGGCCAGGGCATCGATAGACATCAGGCCGAGACCTGAGCTAACAGCGCCGGGGATCTGCTCCGTACCGGGGCCGAAGCCCAGGTCGGTGCTAGTCCGATCTGCAGTCCCGAGACACAAGGGATTAGCCTGGCAATCCAGGTTTCCCCTGGTGGACACAGGTAGACCTAGGAGCGCCAAGGTGATCGGCAGCTCAGTGGAACCCAGACCGGGGCCGAGAGGAACCTGCCGATATACAGGTTTCCCGGGCAACCCCGACTGACCACTTGGCGCCGAGGTGTCCCCGAGCTGGTCGGCGCCTAGGCGACCGCCAGTCAGGGTACCAGGCGAAGACAGAGTGAAACCTGCATCGCCGGCGCCAGGCGCCTGTGACGAACCTGAGCCCGAAGCTAGGTCGCCACAAGGTGCCGAAGGCACACCATCACCTGAGCCGAAGCCAGGATCAAGCTGCCTGGGAGGAGGCGCGTTCTCCGAGCCAGAGCTCGGGCCGCAGCCAACCCCCCCAGATGCATCTGATCCACCCCCGACGACAGGCGTGCTGAGCTCCTTGCGGAACCCAGACAGCGCCGTGTCAATCAGGGATTTCACCACAGACGACACCTGGTTAACTTACCATCGAGATCAACACTTTGCGAGCCGAGCTCCTGACGGAGCCCGGACATCGCGCTATCAATCATCGACTTGACATTATGTTGAAGAATATGTTGCTGCAATGGTGAAGCAAATTGAGTCATATTTGAGGGGAACGATAAAGGGATTTCCTTAGAAACCTTTTATCAAATATTATCCCCCGCCTGAAGCAGATAAGTGAAAAACATAAAATCTGCGTGTCGGAAAGAATGCGCGTGAGGCGCAGAAACCCAGACAAAAAACCACAACCTCGGCCTATGAGCCATGTTGTGTGTAAACGTATGAAATATGTATCAGATTACAACATAATGTAACAGGAATATTGACGCAAGGGCGTTTATTATGAGCATCCTTGATCGTCGTGAGCGTCCTCGGCTAAACACCGGAGGCACACTTTATAACTATCCTGTGGCGGTAGTGTGCACGGCACAACGCACAGGGCTTAAACTGCAACAAACAGAACCATGCCAGTGTTACTAGCAGGAACTGTGAAGCAGCAAACACATAAACACAAGTAATAGCAAGAATAACCCGCACGGGCGATATTTAAATGCTACAAGCTACAGCCATTTAAATACTAAACATACAATGCAAAGCAGAAAAAAGGCTAGCCACCCCTGCGTGTACATACTAGTGATAGAGTAAAGTTGAGTGATACGAAACGAACACTATCAAAATTACTCAACAATGACTTACCACAAATTCGCTGAAAAGAAAGAGAATTTAGGCAAGCCTACCATATAATATGCAAACATAATATATGAACTCCCTACTACAAGCTACCAAGAACATACGATCGCGATCGCGCGGTCCGCCATTTTGCCTGCCACATGGCTGGAAAACAGAGAACCCACGGCAAAGTTACAACAAAAGATGAATGAAAATATCAACATATGACGTCCATCTAACGCCCGTGCGTAGAGAAAGGAACCATACATACAGATTGAGACTCTTTTTTACACTCATCGTATCGGTAGGAGAGCAAACTCGAAACGAACACCACGCATGTCTATTCAACAGAACGACAGCATGAAAAGTGAGGTACGAGGTAGACGGCGAGAGTTACCTGCTCTTGGCTGTGTTGGTCCGGTGGGGCCCTGTAGGGGTGGTCTCACAAGACAAAACGAGTTTTTTGTTTTGTAAATATTTTATTAGAAATATAGTTACAACTGTCGTAGGATTTAAAATGGACATTTTAATGCTTATATGTACCCCAAGGAGGACTTCTTCTGAAAAAGAATTCTAACATTTATTTCTTGTTTGGTTAGTATTCATTACCACAGTAATTAATATACGAGCTGTATCACAGTGGCGTTTGTTGTCACCTTGAAACAAGGTGAGGTCATTGGTGCAGGTAATCCCCCAAATGTGGGTCGCCGTAGAAAATATACAGGACATATGATTTCTGTCTTGCAGTCTAAGCTATGGGTAGAGTTCAAGCCAGTTCTTTTGAAATTTGAGAGGCAGTCACATAATTTTCACTTTCAAAGTCTTACTTGACTGGTTAGCTTTCAAACTATTGGCCTGCTTTTCCTTTACACTATCAAATTTTACGTTAACTAGATTGTCAACTGACAATACACTGTACATGTCAATCAACATGACTGGTGTGTCAAATTGGGTCCACCAAGCTCCTAACATGGCAACTTACAGCTTGAAGTTGTTTTCTCAGACGAATTCGGTCTTCATCAACCTTAGACAGATCAATAACTTCTGGGAGTTTCTGAAATTGTAAAATTAAAGATGATTGAGAATTGTTAGACATTTGCACAGAAGTTACATAACTAAACTGCTTAAACTAACAATCTTCTCATAATTCAAATATTATTTCAAAGAGACATAAACCATGACTGACTGTTGTGATGGCACTACACTATTCAGAAATATTTAGCTAAACCTGTAGAGGTTTCCAATTCTTTGAAGAGAGGCGTCCTTGGGGTACATATATGCATTTTCTGCGCTGAAAATGTCATGTGACAATTGTATCAATGTTTTAATAAAAATATTGTACAATAAATAACATCTTTTTCATCTATTATACAGCCCCCATACAGCCCCCACGTGGAGTTACCTCCCTGCTACGCATGCGCAGCCAACCAGGTAAGCACCTAGGCCCGTATCATCATTCCTTCTGCTGAATAAATCAGTGAACAGAATTGCGGGGAGGTGGGTTGCCCTACCCCAAGGACGATTCTCTTCAAAGAATTGGAAACCTCTACAGGTTTAGCTAATTCTTTTTCATATAGATCGTCCTTGGGGTACATATATGCATTAACTCAGACTCCCAAAGACCGGAGGAGGGAATTCTGTCTGGGAATTTAAGTACACATAAATAGCGATCGTTAGGAAGAATGTAACAGACACCACAACACTCACGTGTTGTCACGTGTCCCGAAGCTTCCACAAGAGGCATGATGGGAGGGTAACCGACAGGGAGGATAAGTACTGAGAACCGACCTCATAGGTTAAGCACAGCAATTCGCACACAGTGAGAAAGTAAACAACCTGCCCACATCATGATCATGAACAGAACGGCCAAACGCGCACGATCACGTGAATGTGTATCGAGCTGATAGTGCCTGAAAAAAGTGCTAGGCCTGCTCCAAATAGCGGCAGAGCATATCTCTTCAATGGGTAGTGCCGATGAAAAAGCCTTTGACGTGGCCACTGCCCTGACCGAGTGAGCCTTCAACCCCTCAGGGGGAGGCTTGCCCTTTGCCTGATAAGCAGCACAAATGACCGATACAAGCCAGCGAGATAGGGTCTGTTTGCTTGCTGGCATCCCAGCCTTCCCGCCACCATAACAGCAGAACAAAAGGTTACCCATACGGATCCCTTGTGTTCATTTGATATAGACCTTGAGGGTCATACGGACATCCAACGGGTGAGTGCTCGTTGCAGAGGTCCCCAATGTGGAAGGCTGGGTAAGAGTAGGAAGTTCGATAGGAGCTGTCACATGGAAAGCGTGATCGATCTTCAGACGGTAAGTATCCGGGAGGCGAATACTGAAACGATCTGGATGGAACACAGTCAGCGCCGGGTCTGCCGACATAGCATGTAAGTCGTCGACCCTACGCCCAGATGTTACCGCCATCAGAAATACGGCCTTCCATGTTAACAACTGAATGGAAATAGCCGATAGACGTGAGAATGTAGGACCGGACAGCCAATCTAGCACGATTGAGCAAAATCCCAAGGTGGGCTGGTTCGGCTGACAGCAGGTCGAACCCGATCCACGCCAGCTAAAAAGTGCTGTAGAAGAGGGTGCTGCCTCAGAAGAGCACCATGGACAGGGGTGCGAAAAGTGGAAATAGCGGTGGAGTAGCCATGAATGGTCGAAGCCGCCACGCCTTCTTCCAAACGAGCTTGCAAAAACTCCAATACTCGGACTAAATCCGCAGAAAAGGGATCTGCAGTCTCCTTATCTGAACACAAGCGCGCATAGCGGGACCACCTATCCTCATATTGAATGTTTGTCAAATCCCGCCGCGAAGCCAGAATTGTGTCTGCAACTGCTGCAGGAATTCCACGTGCTTCGAGGCTAGACCTGACAGAGGCCAAGCCACCCACTGAATCCTCGGATTGGGATATGGCGTGCCGTTCTGAGTGAGAATGTCCGGTCGCAAAGGTAATAGAACAGGAGCCTGAGCCAGAAACCTGAGAATTACTGGAAACCAGCTCTGTGACAGCCAAAGCGGTGCCAGTAGCACAAGTAGCCGAGCTGGCTAGGTGGACAGCTGGGAGAGGACCCGAGGAATGAGTGGTAGGGCCGGAAACGCCCACAGCACCTTGCCCGTCCAATCCAGCAGGAAGGCGTCGGAAGCCAACGCCCTCTGGTCCGGTATTCTAGAGCAGAACACGGGTATCTGATTCGTCCCGCCGGACGCAAACAGATCCACCTGGAATGATCCGTACAACTGGGAGATAACTCTGAATATCTGCCGGTCGAGCATCCACCCGTGCGGGGTCAGGATCCGGCGAGAGAGAGCGTCTGCTCGCACGTTTTCCAGCCCCGGGAGATAAACAGGAATCACCTGACAGTCACACTGGTCGCACCAGAGGAGAAATTCCCACGTCTCCCGAAGGAGCTCTAGGGACACTGTGCCGCCTTGCTTCAGGATTATTTACGTCATGGCCTTACGGTTGTCCAACTGAAGATGAACCACCTGGCCCTGAACATGCTCCCAAAAGCGCTCGAAAACCAACCGCACAGCTCTCAGTTCCAAGACGTTGATGTGAAGGCGGGCTTCGGCTTCGGACCAGAGTCCGGACACCGACAGACTGCCCAGAACACACACCCCAAGCCCGTGAGGGACGCATCGGTTTGAACTGTAAGAGCTGGCGTCGGGAGTTCCAAAGGGATCCCCTTGGAGAGATTCCCGACATTGGTCCACCACTGAAGGTGAGGAGACAACCACCCGGGGACTGTGAGACACTGCTCCAGATCCTCCAAGTGAGCCCACAGACTTGCCAAAGCTTGCTGTATAGGGCGCATCCTCAACCGCGCCTGCCACACTACAGAGATACGTGCCGCCATATGACCCAGTAGACAGAGCCAAGTCCGCACTGGTGCCTGGGGCTGGGAGAGGAACGAAGACACCATCTCCCGTACTCTGGTGACCCGGTCGGGCGGCAAGAAGACAAGACCCTTGTGAGTTGTGAACCGCGCCCTGAGAAAAACCAAGTCCTGGTCGGGTACCTGGTTGGATTTCTTGAGGTTTATGATCCAGCCCAGTCGAACTAGAATGTCTATCACCGTGTGGGTAGAATCTAGGCTCGCTGGCTGAGTTAGAGCGCTGAGCAACCAGTCGTCGAGGTAAGGATAACAACACCTTCCATGCGACTGCGCGAGGGTAGCTGGCACTAACATGAGCTTGGTGAACACCCTGGGGGCAGTGGATATGCCGAAGGGGAGCACCGTGAATTAGTAACCCATCACGTCGTAAGAGAACCAGAGGAACTGCTTGAACGATGGATGAATTGGCACATGTAGATACACATCCTTTAGGTCGATCGACGTAAGCCAATCGCCGGGCTGAACAGAGGAGTTCACCGAGCGAAGCGTCTCCATCTTGAAGGATGGAACCTCTAGCATGCGATTCAACCTCTTGAGGTTGAAAATGGGATGGAACCTGCCGTCCTTCTTCGGAACGAGGAAGTACGTGGAATAAAATCCTGCCTGTTCCTCGCCCGGTGGTATGCGCTCTATTGCGGACTTGTCCAGCAAAGCCTGAACTTCGTCTCGCAGTATATCCGCCCTAACCTGACATGACAGCACCAGAGTGCGACGTAAGCCGCTGAACTCTGGCGGGCCTCGCTTCCACAGTGGGAGATGGCCGACGCTGACGGTGGATAGCACCCAAGTGTTCCTGGTGGCCTTCTCCCACTCCGGCAGGAATAGAGAGAGGCGGCCCCCCACTGGGATGTGTGGTAGGAGGGCATGATTGGTCCCTTGCAGACAAACTGACTGGGACAGACCCACTGTGACAGCCTGCAGGTTTAACCGGAGGTCGGGGCAGACCCCCCTGCGACCACGAAAAGGCTGATGTGAGCCAGACGAAGAGGACTGCACCTTGCCCTTACCTTTGGCGGGACGGCTCCTCCTCCTACCCCTGCCCAGCGGCCGAAGCCAGCCGGCAGACTCAGACATAGGCTGCGCCTCGGAAGAGGAACCAGCTACGGGAGCGCAGGAGCCAGAAGCCCATGGTAGCTCCAACAAGGCCTTAGAGTCCTTGAAGGAGGTAGCTATGGCAGCAGCCTCCCTAATGACCTGCTGTGCCCCCGGAAACAACGTAGACGCGGCAGACCGCAAAGAGTCTCGCGCCAGGTGGGCCTGCACTTCGGACAATTGGCGAAGCAGAACAACATGCGGGGAAACGTCCCCAGTGCTCCCTTCCGCCTCCAGAGCCGACCTTTGAATAGAGGAAAGGTAGGCATCATGGATCACCACCCACACCTGCTGCATGGCATTCCGGTAGACTTCCTCATAAGTCCGGTATGCCTGGGGTGCGCCCACTAGTGTAAATGGTGGAACTAAACGCCCTTGCTTGGCAGCCGGGGCTGCACCTGAGGAAGCTGAGCCTCCCCCCGAGGGTGACCGAAGTGAACACGCACTTGTCAACCACCGGCACAAAGAACAGAGAATCGTCCCCCAGCTGGTACCTCTTAACGAGTTCGTGTAAATTGAACCGGAGGCGTGTCCCAACCAGGAGGGGATCCATCACGTCCTGCACCAGGGAAGGCAAGATACGGAGAAGTGTCTGCGAGGGTTGCCTCGGGGGCGGGGTGGCGCAGGGACCAGAACCCCAGGAATCCTCAACGGACCCTGCGCCAGCACCAAGAGGGGGACTGGGAGCGAACCCTCCCCCTCCGGGGTAGCCGAGGCATCTGAACTCGAAGCCAAAGGCAAAGGATCGACAGTCGCCTCCAGGCTATGGGATCGAGGCGGGCTCGGCGATCCCAACTCCGGACTCTCGGTCCCCTGTTCAGAGTGGGCGAGGAACTCCTGGTGGAGGCCTCCAACGGACTCATGAACAAGGGACTTCACGGAGTCCATATGCTGCTGAAACAATTGAGTGATTATTGGCATATCAAAACCACTAGATTGGGATGATTGGAAATGCGACTTATGCGAAGAACTAGTTTTAGCTTGTTTGGCTTTTTTGGCTTTGGACAGGGGGACCTCCTGGGTAAGTTCCCCTCCCGCCTCTCGCAATTCCTTATAGAAAAGGAAATCCACCGCCCTTCTCTTCTGGGCCCGGGAGGAAAAGGCCATACAGAGGTCGCAGACATCAGGGTTATGTCCCACCTTCTCTAAGCAGCACAAGCATTTATCATGCTTGTCGGCTCTAGGTTTTTTTGGCCCACAGACAGAACACCCAGTAAACTCCTGAAAGCAAACACGCAAGCATGTAGCTAACAGTAGAACCAGCAGCAGAAATATACACGTACAAAACATTGAAAATTACGTGAATGCGACCACAGGACATAAAATACTTGGTTAATAACGCAATATGACAACCACGTGGCATGCTAAACTTCCCGTCATGGAATAGCAACATGTGTATAAACCAAGGGAAAGCGAGCGTAAACGTTTAATACAAAATCACAGAAATGAGAAATAACAGACTGTAAAGTCAATTAAACTGTTCTTTTTCTTGTGCAAGAACGAATAAAGACCATACATACAGTTGTTGAAGTCTCAGACATTCTTCTACACGAAGTAAATCAGTTTGTAACTCAGGTTGTAAACACGTGTGAACACTTCAGTGACAGCAGAAGGAATGATGATACGGGCCTAGGTGCTTACCTGGTTGGCTGCGCATGCGTAGCAGGGAGGTAACTCCACGTGGTGGGGCCGTATAATAGATAAAAAAGAATTTTATTTATTGTACAGTATTTTTATTAAAACATTGATACAATTGTCACATGACATTTTCAGCCGCAGAAAATGCATATATGTACCCCAAGGACGATCTCTATGAAAAAAAATTAACATGTTTAAGAATCCTGTGGAGGTGACAACTCAACAAACAAGTGCCTTCTTGATGGTTCATATTCTGATGACACATATGGAACAATTTGAAGCCATGGTGAGCAAATGACACAAACTGTAAGACTACATGAACCACTAACCACAAACTCACCATACATGAGTTAGAGTAAAATTAATATTTTATACTTATCCTGACTCATGCTTATTGCTTGTCTTCTTCTTCTTGCGAACATAGTGGAACACGTGTATCTCCCAATTGAAGTTCCCTTCAATTAAAACATCACTAATTAGTACTCACCACGAGTTACCTCCCTTCCACAAGCGCGGGAATGAGGGCGCCACCTGAACCCATGTGCCTCACTCTCTCCTTTTGTTTCGAGCCCGACACTTTATTTTTCCGAAGAAATCCAAAGTGTTAAGTGGGGAGGACGGGAGGGCTTACCTCATGAGTCAGGATAAGTATAAAATATTAATTTTACTCTAAAAATTTCATATTTTTCCTTATCCTGACTCATGCTTATTGCTTGTAGAATCCGACAGAAAAGGAGGTGGGAATATATATACTTTGGATTTTAATAATTAGTGATTTGAACTGTGATGATTGTAATAACCCTATGGGAACTTCATAAAGGCACTGAACTGATGAATTCCTGCTGTTTAACTTATCAGCTGCCATATAAAGGTTATTACAATTTATAGAATATGATAAAAGTATATACAACATTAATGTAAGCTGAAGCTATTAATGTGATAATATAAACTTCTGTGAGTTTATAGTGGATACTTTTATAAATTAACCAAAGTATTAAGCTTAAGATATGCATATATTTAAGCTATAATAGTATAGTACTGTGCTTAAGATATAATTATAACTTAAGCTGTATAATAGTAACCAACTCCTTAGAGTTTGTTAGCTAATACATTTATGCATATGACCATATGACTGAGCTTAAGGATTGATGAAACTTAAGCTGAACATATATATATAGTAGCAAAACTCCTAGGAGTTGTAAGCTTATATATAGTATGATATAAAAGCCATAGTACTGAGCTTAAGATAATAAATTAAACTTAAGCAAAATATATAGATAGCATGTAGCTATTAGTACTGTTATCAGATAAGTATAAAATCTGTAAGATAGACTTATCTTCTCCGTGGAACTGTCAACTGTTGAGCGAGGACCATGGGACCCGAAATGGTGGATACCTGAGGCGTCCTCGGTGGTGATATCTCTCAGATAGTGGTTGGCAAACACCATATCGGATCTCCAGAAACGCCCCTCCATTATGGTATTCAACGAGCAATTCCCATGTAGAGCGAGAGTTGGCTAAGCAGCTCTAATTTCGTGAGGATTAGAAGCTCTTGGAGGGTCGAGTCCTGCAGCCTTGTAGGCACGTAGTATGACAGTTCTGATCCAGATAGAGATCGTAGTACGTGAGACTTCCGTCTGCGTAGCTGTAGATATAGGGATAAATAATCTCTTGAATTTCCCTCTGCTCTGTTTGGATCGTTGGAGATATATTTTCAGTGCCCTCACTGGGCATAGTGATAGATCCATCGTATCATGCGGTCCAAGTATGGATGAGAGAGCTGGGACGTGGAATAATCTGTCTGGTTGACCTGGCAGTTGGTTTTTCGCTATAAAATCCCAGCGTAGTCCCAGATGTACGATGTTATGAATATCATCAAAGCGTGTTCTCTCGTAATCCAAAGCGTGAATCTCCGACATCCTGGCAGCCGTAGCTAGCGCTAACAGGAACAAAGTTTTCTGGGTCAGTGATTCAAACGATGTAGATAGCAATGGTTCATAAGCCTCACTAGTGAGGTGTTGGAGCACTATATTTAGATCCCAGGCTGGAGCGTGAAACTTCCGTTTCTGATCCTCCAATCGGAACGCTCGTAACAAAGCGAGTAACTCTGGTGTTTTTGTTAACTTGACGCCCGATCGCATAGTTATGACAGAACTTATAGCTGCAAGATAAGGGGACAAGGTTGAGCCTTTTAGATTCTTAGTTTGCCGTAGATAACATAAGAAATCTGCCACTTGAGGATGTGTAGCATATCTGGCTGTAAATCCTTTCTTAGCGTAAGTAATTGACAAAACTGTGCCATTTGTCATCGTTACAAGTTACGAGTTGAGTTACGTAGTGCAAGCTTGACCGCTTTAGCCGCTCTGGCAGAATAACCTCTCTTATTCAGACATGCCTTGATACAATCCATACGTGAAGTTGGAATGCTTCTGGTGTTTCGTGCACTTGTTTGGTGTCGCGGATGTATCAATAGATTGGCGTTGTGGGGAGCTGAAGAATTGGTTTTCCCATTACTTGAATGAGATCTGGAAACCAAGTTCTTGCTGGCCAGTAGGGCGCGACTAAAATCAGATGGAGGCTCTGCGTTTGACTGATTTTCTGTAAGACTTGTGGGATCAACGCTGGAGGCGGGAAAGCGTACGCGTTGAGTCTCTCCCACGATATGCTTAGAGCGTCCGTTGCCCATGCTAGTGGGTCTGGCACTGGCGACACAAATGTGGTCAGTTGCTTGTTGAATCGAGTGGCGAATAGGTCTATCAATGGAGATCCTATTTCCATGATTATTTGATTGAATATCTCTGTGTGGAGCATCCAATCTGTCGGCGACGGTTGGTGTGGCCGAGAGAGAGCGTCTGCTAATACATTCTTTGCTCCTGGAATGTGGCAAGCTCTGACGTGTATGTTTAGATTGTCGATTAAATCGAACAGTCTGAAACATCGAGTCAGTAGGTTCTGTGACCTTGTTGAACCTTGTTTGTTCACATAAAACGCCACTGTTGAAATGTCTGTGTGAACCATCAACTGAGCATTCTGTAGTATGTTGCTCCAGTGACTTATGGCGTTTATGACTGCTTGCATCTCTAGCAGATTTATGTGACATTTGCTCTCTTGATTGCTCCATAGGCCTGGCGCTGTCCTGCCAGCAAGGTGGGCTCCCCAACCTTGTAGTGGCTGAGCGTCACGTAGAGATGTGTGTTCGATTCGGCTCTACTAAGGAGACGCCTATGCAAAACATTCAATCTCTTGGTCCACCAGAGTAGATGTGGTTTGACATAATCTGGTAGACTGAATGGTAGAGGTCCCTCGAGATGAGCATTGATGAGGACTTGTAGCGGACGTAATTGAAGCCTGCCTCTGACTGTCAAGTCTTGAGCTGATGTGAGTAGTCCCAATAGGCTCTGCCACTGTCGTGAGTGGTAGCGGAGAGAGTAGGGCTTGAGGAATAAGTTGTTGGATCTTGATCCATCTGTCCTCGGGACTACAATACGATTCTGAGCTGTTAGAAATCGTATACCTAGAAATTGCAGATCTTGCGTTGGTTCTAGGTCCGACTTGAGTAGATTTACTAACCATCCTAATTGTGTTAGTAGCTTGATTATAAAGTTCAGCTGTAGTCTGAGACGCTGTGGATCTGGATCCACTTGTATACCGTCGTCTACGTAAAAAGCGCTGCGAAGACCTTGACGATGTAGGTATGAGACAATAGGCTTGGTCACTCTTGTGAATACCCAAGGGGCCGATGTGATTCGAAGGGAAGAACCTTCCATTGATAATGTTTCCCGTCTAGGATAAATCTTAGATATTTCCTTGAGTTGGGATGAATCGGAATGTGTAGATATGCGTCTTGCAAATCTATGCTGGCCATGTAATCTTTGGGACGAATTAAATGCGAAGTTGCGGTAAGTGTATCATGCGAAACGTTGGAGGTTTGCATAGATATTCTCTGTTGAAGATGCTCATGTTGTATATGAGACGAAACTTCTCCTTGGAATTTTTCTTCGGCACTAGGAAAACTGGGGAGTAGAAACCTGGTACGATGTTTCGTTGATCCAGAACTTCTAAGGCCTGTTTGTTTAGTAGAGTAAGTACTGTTTCTCTTAACATAGGTAGTTGTGCCGGTTGAACGTTGAACCCTGGGGGGTTGACTGTTAACGGAGGCTTCGCCTTGAGTTGTATTAGATATCCGTGCTGTAGGATGTTGGATACATATGGATCTTGTAGTATTCCCCAGGTTGTACTGGAACGGCTGGGGTGGAAGACTCCAGTCGTTCCGAACCTGAATTTCATCGTCTAAATCCACGGGCACCTCTGGATGATCTGCCTCTAGCTGATCCTCCCCTAAATTTGTTGTATGGGCGACGAAAAGAATCCTTGGGATCTTTAGCTGCAGCTAATTTCTTGTCCCGTGCTTTCTGTAGCCCCGAAAACTTAGACTTGCCCGAGTATCTCTGTGTTGACTGTTTAATGACGTTCGCTAAGGTGTCCATGGATCTGATCATAAGAACCTCTCTTGAGTCTTTAGATACTTCTTTGGAGACCTTGTCTATGTTGCCACCAAACGGTAAGGGCGATGACCATGGAGCTGTGTATAGAGATTCTGTAAATTGCTTATCCCAAGAGCAGGAGGCTAGTAAGCCTTGCCGATGACGAGCCATGGTAGTAGTTTCAGTAAGCTGATAGGTGCTCTGTAAGAAATTGGTGGTCTCTTTTCTGCATGAGTAGAGCTGAGTAGATCATTCTATCTTCCTCCTCTGTAGAATTCTTGAACTTGGTGATGAGAGTTTCATTAATCGTTCTAGATCTATTCAATCCAAAGAACATCCTCCTGGCGATGGTATCTAGTTGAGCGAATTTGCGATCGTCTACTTTGTAACTTCTGGACTTGGCATCGCTGATTAATTTAAAGTTGTCATCAATATCCTGGGCCTAGAAAAAGGGTCCATATTGTGTCCAGCAAATTTCTTGGCATTGAAGACCGGAAATGTGTAGATTGGACTTTTGAAGATTTGGAACAGGCTGTATCCAAATTAGCTGGTACCGCTGCAATCGGATCAATAGGAGGTAAGGTGATATTGTCTACATCATCATCCTTCATCAGGTAAGTCTGAGTTGAATTTTCGTTCTTCGATGGGGAAGCAAGTTGTAACTCATTCACCATCCAGTATCTGATCTCAGCATCTGAGAAAATGATACCTTCTTCCTCTGATGTAGGGTCACATGTCGGAGTCCTAGATCCGTAGGAAGATCTATGAGAGGACTGTGGTGAACGGACTGACGAGTGGCTAGTGTAAGCAGACCTTGGAGGAGACATCCTCGGCGAACGCTGGGGACTTCGCGAAGCTCTTCTAAATCTTCTGGGCGAGGTAGATATGGAGCCACTTAGCCTTCACGACCTTCGCGACCTTCGCGAATGTATCGAGTCAGTGTCGAATCGACATATGAGCGCTTGCTTCGCGAACGACCTCTGTGTTCTACAGGGTGTGGGCTCGGCGCGCTCCTTCTCAGCGATGTCCCTCGCCCAACTGGATAGGCTCTAGCTTCTTCGCGGAGGCGCCTGGGACTTCCTTTGCGAAGTGATGATCGCTCACGGGCTGGGTTGCCCTTGGAGGAGGCGTTTGTGGCTCTCTGGGGCCCCTCGCGAAGCCAAGGTGGGCTCTGGGGCCCTGTATGACTTATTAAGGGTTGGGCTCTGGGGCCCGTGGCTCTGGGGCCTCTGTAAACCGTAACGGTCCTCCATCAGTCTCATGATTTGGTTAACCAGGTCGTCTGGGACGGTCTGCGCTGGCGTTGAGGGTGGCCTCTCTGTGAAAGTGACGGGACCCTCAATCGTAAACTCAGGCGTCAGCGTAGGCATCTCTGGTTGCGTGTTTATCTGCGCTGTAGTGACGGTAGCAGATACTGGACGTTTCTTATGACGTACATCTGGAATGATAATCGGAATGTCATCATCATATAAACATAATTCTGAGACAGGTAGAATATTGGAGGCAAAATTAATTGTAGTTTTCGTAGATTTCCCTTTTGATGAAGTTGTGGACCTGGGGGTTCGAAGCGTACGTTGAGATGATGTGGATGCTTTCCTAGTCTTAGACTGTGAAGACGGATGTCTTGAGATGCAGGTCGCTTCTTGGACATAGCGGACTGCGTCCCATGCTTATCCCCCGAGGGAAACTCCGGCATGTCACCAGCCGGTGGCGGGTCGTCAGTCAACAGTTGACAGGGTATAATAGCTTCCGATCTATTAGCCATGACTGAAGATTGTTTGCGAGATTTATCTGCCTTCCGTTTCAAAACGGAACATAAATATTTATCAAAGGCAGAAATTGGTAAATTAATACATAATTTACAACGAGAAACAATAGAACATGGAGTAATGCAACTAGGGCATTTTAAATGTGGATCGGTAGCGGAATAATGTAGTTTACAACCTGTGCAGATTCTCATTAACGTAAACTGCTGAACAAACACAGCGAACCGTGAATAAAACAGCAGAAACACGACTAATAATCAATGCAAGTTGAATAAGGATACTAGTTACACCTCTATAACTGAATATAAGAGGTACTAAACTAAATATAAATAAAGGATATAGTGTGTTGGGAGACACAGGCGCTTAGAGTAAAATTAATATTTTATACTTATCCTGACTCATGAGGTAAGCCCTCCCGTCCTCCCCACTTAACACTTTGGATTTCTTCGGAAAAATAAAGTGTCGGGCTCGAAACAAAAGGAGAGAGTGAGGCACATGGGTTCAGGTGGCGCCCTCATTCCCGCTTGTGGAAGGGAGGTAACTCGTGGTGAGTACTAATTAGTGATGTTTTAATTGAAGGGAACTTCAATTGGGAGATACACGTGTTCCAATTTTCATTTTCATTCCGTTCCTTGTACTTTTAATTCCTTAGCATTATCTCAAATTTTTACTATTACCTGCAATTCAAAGTCACTGGTGTCAAAGGTCTCATCCTTGTAGTAAGCCTGTTCTATCGCTGCCACAAGCTCCTGATCTTCATGAGGGTTGCTCCGGTATTCTGGCTGATGATAAAAGTCAATCTTCCAGAAAAAACACATTATATGACACAAATTGGGAATTTTAACAATAAATTGTATATTTATATACTTAGCCTATCTCACGTCTTGTACTCTCTCTCTTTATTTGACCAGCTGAATGGAAACGAACTGCAAACAAAATCCTAGGCCTCTCTTGTCCATTCGCCCGTGCACTCCATGCTGCTCCCCTTATTGGACAGCCTCTGTGTCTCCTGAGAAGCATGCAGCACGCTCCACTACCTGCTCACGTGACCACCCCTCTCGGATCATCCTCGCTCTTTGAGCAAAGTCGTAATCTGAGTAGTGGGGAGGCTGTGCGGGCATCCATCGCTTGAGATAGGATAAGTATATAAATATACAAATCATTGTTAAAATTTCCAAATTTGTAAACTTTCCTATTTCATGCCTTGTACTTATCCCACAGTTGGACGGCGGGTGCAGATTACCCTGGGCCTAGACAGTGCAGACAGCTGGTGCCAAGTAACTGTAGACATAGCGATGCACAAGTGAGGCCTGTTACGAAACCCAAGACTACATTACCCTTATGGTTGTGCTAGGTTCTCCGGAACCCCTTGGCGTACTAAGCACAAAACTCCCAGGGAGATGGGTGCTCCTGGTTAATGTGGTTTTCTGCCGCAACCTTCGTGCGAGGATGAAAGGAAGTAGCTCGGCAAGTAAACCTCGCCTCACTGCAATTTACAGAAAGCCCCAGTAAATTAAGACATCTCAACCTTAATCTGGCCAGCCCCTCGAAGCAGGGGAAAGCACTCGGAAAGCTCACTATTTTAATGTTCAGTTACGAACAACATCGAATTACCCTTGCACCTTTGCCTAAGCTTAGTCAAGGATGTGTCCATCAAACTTCACTGGAATTCGGTAATTCAAACTTCACAGATGTAATTGCTCCGAAGAGTAAAGGACAGTAAGCATGAGTGGCGATCACCTCTGCAACGTAGTACAAGATTATGCCTCAAAGTCTATGAGGAAGTCACGTCCGGTGGCCATACTCAATGCCCTAGTGTGTAACTAAGCGAGGTGAATCTAAGCACATAAAAGAGAACAAAGAGTGAAGAAGAATTCAAACGTTATTCAGTATGTACAAGGAAGTAATGAACCACACGGGGATCAAGTGCCTTCATCTGCATTGGTGGGCCGAAGACAACTGCTCTGAGAACACCCAAGGTCCGAACTGGTGGAGTCCCTCGACATCTGTGACTGAGAGGTCTCATAGGTAGTGCGATGAGAAGATTGTATCTGACCTCCAAAAGCTCCATCTATGATCGACGCCAAGAAGCAGTTGCTATGCAATGCCATGGTTGAAGCCAATGCTCAAGTCTTGTGCTGGTTAGAGGCGGCTGGAGGAGGTAGGCCGGCATAGGTATAGGCTTGAAGTATCATGGAAGGCATCTAGAAGAACAGGGTAGTCCGGGAAACTACGGCTCTGGAGGTTGCGGAGAGTGGAATGAACAACCATTTCCGACATTTCCTCGCAGAGAGGTAGACCTGATGCGTCCGAACAGGACAGAGCCCCAGATCTTCAGTGTCGTTAGGAACAAGAATAGTGGACAATGGAGGGGAGGTAAACAAACAATCTTCTTCGAAACAAAATCCCATTAGAGACCAAGAAGAACCTTGCAATGCTTCATCTGCTCAAACATTAACATCCAACGTGTCGAATTATGATATTCAAGTCACAGTAGCCAAAGCTACTGAGAAGAAGGTCTTGAAAGTAATGCATTCAAACTCCTTCTCATGCAGTGGTTTATAATCACTAGAGACAAAGTCACAAAGGAGGATGTAGAGGTCCCAAGCCGGAGGCCGGAATTTCCTCGACTGGTCAGCCAATCTATATGAGCGTGAAAGATACTGGAGTTTTGGAACGGAGGAAACCTTGACGCCAATATTCCTGGCTAACACTGTGTTAACAGTAGACAAACATGCAGATTTAGCGTCTTAGGAGATCCGTGGTAACGATCCAAGTGAGGATGAACCAGAAGGTCATCTCGGCTGGGTAGAGGTACGAGGTTTGGATCGGCGAGCCTTTGGAGGTCCAGAAACCAACTTCTCACTGGCCAAAAGTGTGCAACCAAAACCAGAGTTATCTCCTTGGTAGTCAGCGACTTCTGAATTACTCTGGGCAGTAGAGCTGGCGGAGGAAACGCGTAAGTGTTGAGACCCTCCAAGAAGATCGCTAGAGCGTCCTGGTCCCAACCCATCACGTCTGGGATGGGCGACACTAGCTCTGGAAGTGGATCGTTGAATCTGGTCACGAATAGGTCTATCAGAGGTCTGGTGATCGGGTAACAGATCGACCGAAAGATCTGAGGATACAGCTTCCACTCCGTCGGTGACGGACGATCGAATCAACTCAGGACGTCGGCGATGAGGTTCTTGCTACGATGTAGAGGGAGTGTTTTAGCCAGAAGAACTGTATTGTCCACTCCAGAAGATGGGACAAGCCAGTCGATCCGAAATGATTGATGTATCAGACCATGGTTGATTGAATCAGAGTGAGTGAGTGAGTTAAGATTTAAAGTCACATCGGCAATATTTCAGCCATATCATGAAAAAAACAATAAGGTCTAAATTCATAATACATACATATAATATATAAAACCCTGTCAACGAAGGACAGTAAAATTACTAGATAATCACAAAATGAGTTAGAACTAGCTAGCATATATCTTTAAAAGTAGAAAACTAATTTTGGACAATACAATGTAAAAATGGGCTATAGATTACCAGCAACTGAAGGTAGATCACCATACTAGGGACCATGGGGACTTACAATGCCTTTGCTACCTACATGGACCCTAGCTGGATTTACACCATCCCTTCAGCCACTGACGACTGTAGTCAAATCTGGCCATAATTTAAATTTACAAAATACTACGTTTAAAGAATCTGGTAAGTATAAATTTACCTTGAATGTTTTGGGACTTACTTACCCCCACAGGAGGACAATAATTTTACAATACTTCGACCCCCTGTGAGTATACTGCCACTAACAATCTAAGTTGCTAATTTAAACTACCCAAAATAGAATATAGATCTATATACAAATCATATCAATCAAAATTTATCAAGTAATTCTATTTCTTTTAAAAATTCAATAGTTAAATGATAATTAACATTATAAATAAGATCCTTCAATGTTTTGACATTGAAATATTCATCCCTTGTGATGGAAAAATCTATACAGTCAAGCAGGACATGCTTGACCGTGATTCTTTCAGCACAAGGGATGCAAAATGGAGGATCTTCACCTTTTAACAAATATTCATGAGTATACCATGTATGGCCAATGCAACATCGACACATGATGACCTCTTCATATTTGGACTGACAACCCAAATAGTTGTAACCAATATAGGGTTTTATTGCATGTAATTTGTTAACGCCTACTTGGACGTCCCACTTATTCTGCATTAGATTACGGATATAAGATCTATTGACAGCTTTGCAATCGGAGTATGGGATCAGAAGTGGTGTCACAGATTTGTTGAGTGCGATTGAATCAGAAGACTGGTTGACCAAAGGTCTTGCGCCCAAAGTGTTATGGCGAAGATGTCTGCTTTGAACTCCAACTTGTTGATGTGCAGGGCCTGTTCATCGGGCGACCACTGCCCTGCTACCTGACATCTTTGAAGGGACGCATCTACGAATAGATGATGAGAGGGTTTGAACAGCATCAAACAACACACTCCTCCACAGACGTTGAGTCACAAACGAAGGAATGGATGTAGAGACAGTGCTGGTTGGATCAGCTCTTGGGGATCGTTGACACTGAGGTACGGCCGCAAATATCTCTGAAAGGGTCGCAGTAGTAGTTGGCTTCTGTAAGTGAGGGCTTGAGTTGAGGTGAGGAAACCTAGCAACTCTTCATTGAGAGGCATTTTAGAAGTTGGATAGATGAAGGAAAACCGAGTTCTATGGATAGACAACTTCTTTATTGCAACGGGTGGACGTTTCGGTGTAGGTACTAACACCGTTATCAAGCAAGTGATAGAAAGAGTTGTAACATGTAGAATATATACATAGCTGCATGGTGTGGCAACTCTTGCCACTGACACAGGGATCTCTCCTGAAATAAGAACGTTCAATTTGTCGAGCTACCATGAAGTTACTGATGGAGTGACAAATGTAGTAGGATCTGCTCATGGGGATCATCGATCTACAGGAATGATCACATTGTAGATGGAGTGATGAAGGTCGTACGATCTGCAATCTCAGGAATGTTTGTTTGCGAATGGAGTAACAATGGTAGTAGAATCGATGCATGGGGATTGTCAGTCTACAGGAACGTTCGCAAAGTAGATGGAATGACGAAGGTAACAAGACTGGTGATCCCAGCAACGTTCGTTAGAGTGACGATGGTAGTAGCATCGGCATATAGGGATCCGCGAACCTCAAAAGCAGACGTAGAAATCTTGGATAGGACGCAGTTGTAGTGACCACTGAACTGAGGGCTAAGGCTGATGTTAGAAAACCGAGTAACCCTAACCATAGTTGAAGCGTTCTTGGGCGTTTTCGTCTAACACCCTCGGTAAGCTGTCTCACTCAGCTGGCTGACAAGTCCCAACACAGTCACTCTTACCAGCAATGGGACCATTCATCGTCACTGGCAATTAAAGGCTGGGATTGTTTTCCGCCCCAGAGAGACCAAGAAATATCTGTCAAGGCCCTTCCTAATCACTCAGATCATCAAATTCCCAGGTAAACAAATAATAGTCCACCATTTGCATGCTAATACCCACGATGCAACAGTGATAAAAAATCCAGACAACACAGTCATCAGTTATCTGGGCGAGTCTCATGACATTAAAATCAGGGCAAGGGATGCTAACTACTTGACAAAACATCACTACTGGTACCATGAGATGAATCTTGACCCACCTGTCCAGTAACTTGGTGATGATGTTTAAAATACAATGGTGAAGATGACGAACCAAGCCATGATTGCACCCAGCGATACACCAGAGCAATGTTACCAGTTGTCAGGACTCAGTGAAGCGTCCGTAAAATATTCCTGGATTGTAAGCTTATCTAGTAATGCACAAAAGGTGGTTGTAGAGCTGATATCTGCAACGAAAGGTAGGTTCGTTGAACTGAATCGTTCGTCAAAGGTGAGGATGGTTGTCTTAGTTGTCTAGATCTGGAACATACAAGCCCCAGCCACGAAGGCGTTTCAAAGATCCGGGTCCATCAGGGGGCCTTGTGCCGGGCGTAACCTTAAATGCCTGCGCTACTGACATAGCTATTGCCTCTGTTCACCCAACAGAAATAGGTACCCGATGGAATAAGTCATGTGACTAATAATCTTCTAGTGCCTCACAGGCAGCCTGGGTTATCTGGAGTAAAAATAATCAGATTGTAGTGTTTGAGCATGCCACTCCAAGATGTTGAATTCAGCGCATTACAAATGCCTTTAAATATAATCGTAGATACCTGGTAGGGTTCATCGAATGACCATATTTAGATGCAAGTTCATGCTCATCATCTATGGTAGAGGGGCCGCCAAGTTTCAAATCTATAGGCGTGTGCAGTAGTGATGATAAACTTTGGTGAAGAGATGCCATCTCATACTCTCTTGAGATACTTAAACGCCTTATCTAAGTAACCCGCCAAATAGGTAAAACAGGCAGGAGGAGGTAAAATCAGAGTCGACAAGTCCCGATCCTTCATGTAGAACGCAGTAAGTATCTTGCTCTTAGATAGCCGCAGGTGATCGGCAAAACAAGCAAACGTGTGTCAAATCTACTATTGCTTGACCTAATTTCTGCATCCTCAAAGGTGGCTGGCATAGCTTGAACCATAAAATCGAGTGTCTTGGGAGGCACCCCAGGCACAAGCACCAAAAGGCCAGGTAGAAAACTGCTGTCCAAACGTCTGCATAAGTGGGGTAGGGTTCAACGAACCTAACAGATTCGCTGAACCAGAGGATGCTGAGGAGTAGTTCGGCGAAAGGTTGTTGCATCTGGTTCAAGGCTGCCAAAATGGCACGAACTATCATATCAAAGTAAAAATTGCTTCGGTGAAGTGTCTTGCGATGGGGTTTGGTCAGAAGACTGGGGACGATCAGGTGAATAGGGCCGCTCCGCCAAATAGGAGCGGTCCAGAGAGCAAGGTTGATGCGCAAAATTGGAAGTAGCACAAGACGTCAAAGGGTCATTCTCCGCGTTGAGCTGATTCGGTGAACTAGTACTAGTAGAGTTGGTAGGCAAGGTCCGTGGAACGGATCCACGATGCAGATAATATCTTCTTACATTGATTGCAAAACTTTTTTCCTTAGATGAGGAATCTGTTTCCCATAGTGACAAAAAGATGTGAAGAAAAATCCCTACTGTTTACAGGTCATCTGCACAGCTGTGCGACAAAAAAGAGAATGATCAGGAATAGGTGGTCACGTGAGCAGGTAGTTGAGCATGCTGCATGCTTCTCAAGAGATACAGAGGCTGTCCAATAAGGGGAGCAGCATGAAGTGCACGGGCGAATGGACAAGAGAGGCCTAGGATTTTGTTTGCAAGATAATTTAACCCTTCTACTACTTTCAAATTTAATTGTTAATGTTCATGTTGTCCATGTCAAACAATAATTTATTTATTTTTTTCATATGAAAACTAATAGCAGAGTAAAAAGTAAAAATTCAAACAATTTTTGATTACCTTAAACTTTGCAACAGCAGGTTCTTGCTTGAATGATTCTGAGCTGATGTTCTCTTCTGTTGGAGAAGTAACAATCTCCTGGAAATTACAAATATGTCACTTAACATTATAGATTTTCTTGTCAGGTGTACCCATGACATGTTTACTACACCTTGTTAATATGGTTGATGCTAAACATTCTAACATCTCACTTCATTTATCTTCATTATTTAGTTAACATGTTGACTGCCACCACGAGTATACTCGTAGTATCAATGTCTGGTCTAATTTGTCACTACGACCCGAGTACGAGTTATCTCGTAGCTACATCAGTGGTATTTTAAAACAAGTTTCACATGTTGCCAAAACAGGTACAAGAAGCAATGGTCTCCTGGCGTTAACAAACAATGCCAGGAGACGTGTGTTTAAACTACCACTGATGTAGCTACGAGATAACTCGTAGTGGCAAATTCGGCCAGAATTGATACTACGAGTATACTCGTGATAGGCAGTCAACGTGTTAACATATATACTGCCAAAGAGTAATCAAGTAATACAAACTAAACATAAAGTAAAATATTTCACTGTTCCCCTGGGTAAATCATGATGACAAACACAAGAAACACCATATTCAATAGCAAACAAAATGTAATGCTAACCACTGAATAGAAAGTACACCAAAACGATGCTCATGATCGGACTATAGAAGTTGTTCTTCCACATATCTTATTCTAACTTAGCAACAGTAGTGTTATACTAATAACATGGACTTGTCACTCCACAGAGAGAGAGAGAGAGAGAGAGAGAGAGAGAGAGAGAGAGAGAGAGAGAGAGAGAGAGAGAGAGAGAGAGAGAGAGAGAGAGAGAGAGAGAGAGAGAGAGAGAGAGAGAGAGAGAGAGAGAGAGAGAGAGAGAGAATGACTCATTACATTACTTATCTAAAATCGATTACCTGCAGACCTTGATATATGTCATATATGACAATTATGACAAAGGCGTTAAACGCTAACACCCCGGTTCATTTTTCATTAACGGTACCTGATGATTAATCATAATTTCCAGAGTTGACTTTCGGCTCATCCGTTTGACAGAAATTGACAATGTTGTTGTGATGCGTTTGCAGGGAAAGGGAATACATGAATCTATGATACACTATGGCGCATAACGTGTGATAATTACCTGTCTCCCTATCAGAGACTTTAGTCTTTGCTTTAAGTCCATTTCGACAATAATAACCGGTTAACTTCGTTCAAAATATTGATATTTTCTTTTGGCAGACATCTTGGACGGCCAACATTTATGCCATCTGTCGGTCGATAATAAGTCAAAGTTATCTTCCCTTACAACATGTACAAGCTCGTACCCAGTGCGTGACACTTTCATATTATAGATAAGAGGGCGAACGTGCTATCGCGGCGAGGAGCTGTGTGGAAACACAAGACCCATGCAGCGACGAATGTAATCGCACTGTAACTGTTTAACAGTAAACATGATGCATGGAGTTCGCAAACGATTCCGCTGAGTTTGTTGTAATTGACAACTAATGAAAACTGCCTGAAAGAAATGTCCTTAATGGATATACCTGACGCAATAGATTCGGTAGAAGCACTTCAGGAACTAGGATGGGGTGGTCAGTATGACAGTCTGTTATTAATACCACAGGAAGTATAGGCTGGTGCACTGAACCGGGGTTCATTAGCCATCAGACCGCATCGCGGCTCTCGGCTAAGGTACAGTTAGTGTTGGTTATCAGTGAATAAAATATAGCCCACCGTCCTTGACAGTCTGTTTTTCTGAAGCACGGTCTCTTAAATAAGTAAGGCCGTCCTTTGGTCAGGGAAATATTTGAAAGATTAAACTTAACTTGGTTTGAATGAAGAGTTTTAGTTTTGGGGACTGGCTATGCTTTTTCAGGACAGGTAACTATTTGGACAGCCAGTCCTTGGACAGGCCACTTTTCAAAACTATTTGATACACTGAGGTTATCGATAATTATCGATGCAGATCGATTGTAATCATAATCCCACTACAAAACTAATATGGGCACTAACAGCATATTGTTCAAACGAAACAGGTGTAATCCTGTTGAAACACGCATGTGAATATGTTGTTTACCATGTTTACATTGTAGTTTTACGTGTCCGGAAACTGCTTCAGTTGTTTTTGTCTTGATTTAACAAACATAACCGTATTTTTAATGAATCTCGATTTGTCTCCAGACGCAAGCGATTGACCGATTATTCGATCAGTTGTGCCAGCACTATGTTCCAGTGCTGAAAACTAATTGTTGTACACATCCTTATTGATAAGCATTGTTGAACATTAGCCATTTCGAAATCGAATGTACACTTTCATGCTTCTTCTCATTATATATCTCCATGTAGTTAAATGTGTTCATCATTATGATTGTTTTGATCATGTTTCATCAACCACCAGCCTTGTAATAACACGTCACATGAGATTAGCCATGTGCTAAAATAACACCCAAACTTCAGAGCGTACCGCTTGTCGACCTCCTGAGCCTTATAAAAAATCCAAAGGTCGGCTTCCTGAGCTGACACCTGACTATACTCATAAAATAAATGCTTAACCACACTGAGATGATTTAAAGGAGAATATGAACGAAAACAAAACTTTTGATTCCGTGATTAAAATTGAACGAAAAGTTTGTAAAATAGCAATAAAACACAAAAACGTACTCGTATTTCTGCCTATTACGGAAACACCCGACAGTTAATGAGCAGAGGGGGTATCACGTGACCTGATGCCATTAGTGCCTGTTGCTGATGGCTTCCTCTTTGATTTTACCTCACAACTTAAAAGTGTCCGTGGATGCTGAAGCAGTAAAAGATGTTCCTGATGTCATTTCTGAAATGGATGTTTGACCATATCAATACGATCCGATTTTACATCTTGCAAGACAATCTTCCACTGAATATGAAGAAGAATCAAGCGAAGCGGAGGCACCGCTTGAGGTCAAAATAAATTTAAAAATAGACCATATCATTTAACAAGATTACTATTTGTCAGCAAAATGTCATACAGTTCCAGCCAGCAAACTCACCCCTATAAACATATGACCAGTCACTAAGAATTTAAAAAAAAAAAATGTGATTACAGTTCATTTTGTGTCATATGGGTGACTGTAAGGTGTCTGGGAATTAAAAACAAAATAATTATGCTTCAGACGAGGGAAAATAAATATTATCTGCTTCAAAAATTACACTGGAATTATTTTGTTGAAAAAAAATTAGGATCCTAGTTCTCATTAATAATGTATCAAGTCTCGATACAAGATCCCAGCCTGGTCGATCAGAGATAATATTCGTGACGCAGATAAGTTATTCCCCGAAAACTGGTGAATTATAAAATACTAGTCAGGACCATGTATGTTTCCCCTTTGTTTGGTTATGGAAATAGTTATGGTACTCGGTCAAAGCCTTAGAATGACATCCTGTCAGCCAATGAGAATACAGAACAACTTTCACGGCACACACTACTGACAAATAGCGAGTCTGCTGACGACTTGCGTAATTGGACAAAATGGAAAACAATGAAAGCAACAAGTACTTCGTGATTTGCCGTTGTATTCGGCAATGTTTCGAGTTGACTGCATCATTTAGGGCTCCAAACCGAAAAGAACGTTATAGCGAAACATTTTCAAGCTCATGTGAAATCTCTTACTGATTTTGATAATATATACCAGTCGAACCAGTCGAACTGCCTTAGCTACAAAATGCCCCAGCAAATTTGGTCTTTCATTCTAATTTGTTCAAATTTATTTATAATGATTGAATATATGCCGTAAATGCATAGTTTTTGTCAACTTATTATGATATTATGTTCTTCATATAAAAGTTATTAGGAATATCAGTTATTTCTGATAAATGTTTCATTAGTAAACTCATAACTATGTATACACTTATATATGAAGAACATAATATCAAAGTTGACAAAACTGTGCATTTATGGCCTATATTTATTCATTTTAAATAAATTGGGGCATTTTGACTACCCCACTGGGGCAATTTGACCTTTGCTGGGGCATTTTGTAGCGGGGGCAATTCGACTGGCAATGGGACTTGATTTAATTTATGTTCAAAATACCACTGACAGTAAGTTGTTACAGGGAATTATGGAGTATAAATGAATCTCGTGGGTACTTTTTCCTTCTTCAGCCTAGCTTGGGGATTTCCATACCCCATGCGTGCATGTCTCTTTCATATGCGTCAGACTCTGAATGATCGGCGCATTTCTCCTGCCGAAATCTGTCATTTCACTTGGAAAACGGAAGAAATGGTGGTTCTTTCCCATGTTCGATGATTCCGTGTATCCCCAGGCAACGCAATACACCATTGTACCATTTAAAAAACCGACAGAAACAACACAAATTGTACTACTGTAGCGCTTGGTCTTTGACAATATGGCGGACTCCAGGCACATTTGACGTCACGAGCGGAAAGGTCACGTGGGTTCCAGCGAAATATGCATAATGCCGAAGCTGAGATTTACAGAAACTGTTTTCGCGATTAAAACATAATTATACATAATTTTTAATTGAAAATTTGGGAATATGTTTCTGATGACTTTATCTTTAACCCAGCAAATTATTGCAATTCACTCGTATTCTCCTTTAAATAAACAACACTGAGACACTCTGAGATGTTTAGGATTAGAACTACTGCAACAACATGTAATGAATTTCTTCTAATCTTACTATTTGCTAAAAGTTTGGCCCTTTTGACTTTAATCTGTGGCCCTTTTGACTCTCCCTTGGCCCTTTTGACTTTCCCTTGGCCCTTTTGACTTTTCCAGTTTTGGTACCTCATTAGAACATGTAGAATATCATACATATCACGAGTCATTAGATTACTGTGTTAGAATAAACAGTTCTCTTGTCAAGGCCTGTCTTCTCTTCCTCAGCAGTGGCTGAGGAAAGAAGATGACAGCTACCGGTACATCCATTAGCTTGCCTGCCCTATAGTGGGAATAGCTGTTTATAAACTGTTTTCAGCATATTCAGTTGAAGACTGGCATGTTCACTGAGTATGTTCCACTTATCTCACAATAAATATCTCCAAATTCCATTCCCTGTTTCTTCACCAAACCTCATGCCATGAATGTCAGCTGAAACAGTGACATCTATGTTACAAATAGCCATGCTCCTTGGAAAAATTCAGTTTAGTTAGGCAACAATGTCCAATCGAACAACACATTATTGCTGATCATTTCAATAGAGTATGTTGCTTTTGTCTGCTTAGTAAGCCAACTTAGATGAACACAAGAGTGTCAATCACTGTATTACTGGTTAGTGCTTTGAAGCTTTGTGCAACTCATTTCACCATTCCTCTTGTCATGTGCATAATACATACCATGCGATACATTCTCCACATTACACCTTTTCATAACCCAATTTTAGATTGAATAATTATGCCACACATGAGATATGTCAATTGCAAACCCTCAGACTAGAGGCAGGGGTGAACTTTATTGAGTCATTTTCCATAGTCTAGTTAAGCTGTGTGCTGTCACTACTGATGAATCCATCACACCAAAGACCCAGGTTCAATTCCCCACATGAGTACAATGTGTGAAGCCCATTTCTGGTGTCCCTATGCCCTGATATTTTTCCTTATCCTGACTCATGTTAAATGCTTGTCTCCTTCTCCTTGCGAATGATAGTGGGAAACTTGAAATCCCTGTGAAGTTCCCTTCTAAAAAGCGGGTGTAAAATAATCACTCACCCACAAGTGGCATCCCTTGCCTCCTTGGCGCCCTTTTGGTCACATGACCAGCCATGTTTTGTCACTCTCTCCTTCTTTGCCCTTGAGGACAGTTGTGAGAGCACCTGGGTCCCTATACGGCACATATCCTTTCTGTTTTGGACCTTTACATCAAAATTATTGCTGTATACAGCTTTTAGGATTGTATTCTACTATATGGTTTGAAAATTGATCTAAATTATACGTTGTTTGACGTGTTTTTTCATCGTGTTTACATTTGATGAAAACTTGTGTTCGTTGTAGGTACCGACTGTCTGCGGTTGACCCACATTTATTATGTCCTGATTGCACTACTTCATGTTCTTTCAGCTTTCGCTGTGAACATTGTCTGAATTTAACCACTTTTGAATTTAATAACTACCCTTTTTCCATTCAAAGACGTTCAAAGGACTGGGTAAGAAGGTATTCACAAGTCATGTCTAAATCAAGTGATTGCACTGACAACCGTGTGTTAACTACTGCTGCCGATATTCATAATTCCAGTGAATTGCCGAGCGTTTTACGGGGGCAGGTCGCTGTTCCAGTGATGAACTCTGGAGCCAATAAGAGATCGTTGTCAACGGAGCTGACCTCTTCGCAGACAAAGAAGACTAGATCGTCTTCAACACAGAAGAGGAAGGCTACTACACCTAAGACTTCATTCATCGAAGTCTCTACACAGCTCTACGCAGAAGACGAGATCCTTCAGGTCGTCTTCACCATCGGACTCAGAAGCACATCGGGAACCTGCACGCAGGCACTCCACATCTTACAGAGGGGAGACTACACCTAAGAATCAACCTTCACAAAGGCCTAGAGAGGTCTCAAGACTCCAGGAAGGATGCACGATCACATCGGGATTGTTCACCTGCGCACAGTTCGTCATACAGATCTTCACACAGAGAATCTCGTCTTGGATCGTCAGAGCGGGAGATGTCTAAATCAGAGGAAGAAGGTGAAGTCATATTCTCCGATACGGAAGTAACCTCATGGATTGCTAATGGCCTGGACCTAGCATCTCCTTCCAAGGACATAGACGAAGCGTTTACATACAAGATGTCCAAAGATGATTTCGACACACTCACCTTTCCGCCTATCGACTCGATCTCCCAAGTACCGGACAGTCTCAGCTCAGCCATTGATAAGGCTACGAAGTTCCAGAATCAGCATATTCCGACGTTCAGCGCCAGGAAATTCCCCCTACATCACATGGAACCCTTCCTGAAGGCACCAGAGATTGATGATGACTACAAGATCATCATCGACTCCCGCTAAAGAACTTACAATATAGAGGACAAGAAGCTAGTGCAACTGGATACGACTACTAGATGTACCTTCTTCGGACCAGCCAGGTCTAGGGCTATCAACGAAGCACATCTCGGAAGTTCAAGAACAACACCACCGAAGACCACCAGATGATATATTCTGCTCTAATAACTCAGAAAAAGGACCACCAGTGTATGTCGGAGCATCTAGCATCCACATCAGCGGGCCTGACTCTCCTGAGGAGACAAGGATTATTGTCATCGTGCACCTGGAGTGAGCAGTTCACCAAGACCTTATACAGAGCCCCATGGTCAGCATCATCCATCTTCGGAGGAGGAATTGAAGAAGTCGCCAAAGAGGTTACACACGAATCAAGGGAGGTCATGATGATAAAGTCCATAGATACCTTGGCAAATGTGATTCGCCAGACGTCCCAGCGCTACTCCAACAAATCCAAGTTTGCAGGAGTCCAGAGAGCCAGAGAAAAGAAGTATTCCAGCTCAAGAGAAGGAAAAGGTTCTTTTCGTTGCCCAACTGGAGCCCCCAGAAGTAACCCCGGAAGAGGCTGAGCACCCAGGGGTGCCAGGGGAACCAAGCGCCAAAGGACAGGTTTGGAACGACTGGAGTCTTCCACCCCCCAGCTGTTCCTGTACAACCTTCGACAGTGGGTGGACGTCTTCAACGGTACTGGGAGAATTGGGGAATATTACAGGACGACTATGTATCCCAGATACTACGCAGAGGGTACAAGATACAGTTGGAAGCCACCCCCGCCACTTACAAGCAGCCCGCTGGCCTTCAACTACGCAGCCGACCAGACAGAGAAACTGGACGACGCAATCAAGACTCTACTCGACAAAGATGCAGTAGAAAAGATAAATCAAGATCTCATCATGCCCGGTTTTTACTCCCCAATTTTCCTGGTTCCAAAGAAGATTTCCAAGGAGAAGTTTTGGCTCATCTACAACATGAGGAAGTTTAACCAGGAGTACCTTCGCAGAATTCGCAAAATTCAAGATGATACATCTTCCTCAGCTCTTTTACACCTGGTCACAGGTGGGCTCGATCCCGGCACCTCAACCTCGCTGGATCATTAGCCTGGCACCTTAGCCAGCTCGCCCACTGCGCATGAGTCGATGTTGTGTCAGAATGAACCTGGCTAATTATTCTTGACACATGCTAGTGTATCTTTGAAAACTATAGGTTACAGGCAGTACAAACACTCAACTTGGTAGCCTGTTTGATTGTCAGTGCAGTTGCACTATATATATGTGCTATGCTGCTATAAATAAATATGTTCAGAAACATTTGATCGTTGATTTTGTAGCCATTCTGTACTGTAGTCAAATTAATGGTCGCCAAGGCCCGATGTAGTCATACTAGTTGTAGCCTGCATTGATATTGGTTAGTATGGCCACTCCGATACTGCTTGGACTGGCTGAAAACTCACACAGACATCTTGGTTGTTGATTTGATATTTTCTGTAACTAAATAACATTTTTGTCTTTAAAAGCTGCTTTCTTTTTGCTACTAAGAATAATGTAATACATTCAATCATCTATTATTTGTCAGTGTTATTGTTTGTGTACAGACCTCCCATTGCGTCCATACCAGCTTGAGGGAGTGAACTGGCTGATTAACTGCTGCCAGCAAGGTCATGGCTGTATCCTTGGTGATGAAATGGGCCTCGGAAAGACGTGTCAGGTAAAGTTAATGTTCATGTTTTCTCATGCAGATATGTCATAGTTAGTTCTATCTTTCTTTCCAATGTAACTGCTGAACAAATGGAAAACACCATGAAGCAAATATTGTAAGTGATGTATGCTATGTCCATTAGATATCTCGTACCATATGATTGAGCTGACGACTTTCTAAATCTTCTGATGTATACCATGTAATGAGTGATATTGGCTTGTCTTGAGTGATGTTTCCACGTGATGTGATGTTGGCAGGTGAAATTGTGATATTGATACATGATGAGTGCTGTTTTGAGGTGATGAGTGATGTTGTTATGTGATGAGTAGTAATGTTATTTGTGATCAGTGATGTTGGTATGGATGAGTGGTATTTATGTTGATGTATGTTTCAGACTATTGCACTGCTGACATATCTGAATGGCAGCCAATCTGGCCCCCACCGCCCCCACCTGGTGGTGTGTCCTCGCTCGGTCTTGGAGAACTGGGACATGGAGTTCAGCAGGTAGTCACCTTCCTATACTCACATCAGTCATCACCTTCCTATACTCACATCAGTCATCACCTTTCTATACTCACATCAGTCATCACCTTCCTATAGTCACATCAGTCATCACCTTCCTATACTCACATCAGTCATCACCTTCCTATACTCACATCAGTCAACACCTTCCTATACTCACATCAGTCATCACCTTCCTATACTCACATCAGTCATCACCTTCCTATACTCACATCAGTCATCACCTTCCTATACTCACATCAGTCATCACCTTCCTATACTCACAACAGTCAACACCTTCCTATACTCACATCAGTCATCACCTTCCTATACTCAGATCAGTCGTCACCTTCCTATACTCACAACAGTCATCACCTCCTATACTCACATCAGCCATCACCTTCCTATACTCACAACAGTCAACACCTTCCTATACTCACATCAGTCATCACCTTCTTATACTCACAACACAGTCATCACCTTCCTGTACTCACAACAGTCATCACCTTCCTATACTCACATCAGTCATCACCTTCCTATACTCACAACAGTCAACACCTTCCTATACTCACATCAGTCATCCCCTTGCTCTACTCACAACAGTCATCACCTTCCTATACTCACATCAGTCATCACCTTCCTATACTCACAACAGTCAACACCTTCCTATGCTCACATCAGTCATCACCTTCCTATACTCACAACAGTCAACACCTTCCTATACTCACAACAGTCATCACCTTCCTATACTCACAACAGTCATCACCTTCCTATACTCACATCAGTCATCACCTTCCTATACTCACAACAGTCAACACCTTCCTATACTCACATCAGTCATCACCTTCTTATACTCACAACACAGTCATCACCTTCCTGTACTCACATCAGTCATCACCTTGCTCTACTCACATCAGTCATCACCTTCCTATACTCACAACAGTCATCACCTTCCTATACTCACAACAGTCATCACCTTCCTATACTCACAACAGTCAACACCTTCCTATACTCACATCAGTCATCCCCTTGCTCTACTCACAAGCAGTCATCACCTTCCTATACTCACAACAGTCAACACCTTCCTATGCTCACATCAGTCATCACCTTCCTATGCTCACAACAGTCATCACCTTCCTATACTCACATCAGTCATCACCTTCCTATACTCACAACAGTCAACACCTTCCTATACTCACATCAGTCATCACCTTCTTATACTCACAACACAGTCATCACCTTCCTGTACTCACATCAGTCATCACCTTGCTCTACTCACACTCAGTCATCATACTCACATTCCTATACTCACAACAGTCATCACCTTCCTCATACTTCCTACTCAACAGTCATCACCTTCCTATACTCACAACAGTCAACACCTTCCTATACTCAATGTCACACAACAGGTCTTTCCTATCAGTCATCACCTTCCTATACTCACAACAGTCATCACCTTATACCTATACTCACATCAGTCATCACCTTATGCCTCATGCCTTCCTGTGCTCACAGTCATCACCTTCCTCTACTCACAAGAGTCATCACCTTCCTATACTCACAACAGTCAACACCTTCCTATGCTCACATCAGTCATCACCTTCCTATACTCACAACAGTCATCACCTTCCTATACTCACAACAGTCATCACCTTCCTATACTCACAACAGTCATCACCTTCCTATACTCACAACAGTAATCACCTTCCTCTACTCACAACACAGTCATCACCTTCCTCTACTCACAACATCACAGTCATCACCTTCCTCTACTCACAACATCACAGTCATCACCTTCCTATACTCACAACAGTCATCACCTTCCTATACTCACAACAGTCATCACCTTCCTATACTCACAACACAGTCATCACCTTCCTCTACTCACAACATCAATCACCTTCTTCTACTCACAACACAGTCATCACCTTCCTCTACTCACAACATCACAGTCATCACTTTTCTCTACTCACAACAACACAGTCATCACCTTCCTCTACTCACAACATCACATAGTCACCATCTTCCTTTAAAACAACACAGGCTTCATCTTCCCCTAGTCATAACAACCCAGCAAAAGTTCACCCCAACTCCCACATTCATAGGTATGGCCTTGATTTCAAACCCACACATAGGCAATCAGACGACAATGTTTAAAGAACGTTATGCAGGTCAATGAATATATTGTGAATGTGTTGTGTCTATGGATCTTTGATGTTTTATGTGAAAGGGTGTTTGTTTTTTATATCTTTCAGATTTTCACCCCAAACCAAAACTCTGTGTTTTGTTGGCGACAAAGATGTCCGAAATGACCTGTCAAAGAAGATAAAGGCTACCAAAAAAGAAAAAGGGACGTATGAATTTGATGCTCTTATAACAGCGTATGAGGTAATATTTCTACATGGCCATTAGTGTAGTGTTGCATTACTATCACTGGTTTGGCAGGAATGTCCCCAGCATGTGCTAAGTTATGGCATTCCTTTGTGGAGTGAGTGAGTGAGTTTAGTTTTACGCTGCTCTCAGCAATATTCCAGCTATATAGCGGCGGTCTGTAAACAATCGAGTCTGGACCAGACAATCCAGTGATCAACAGCATGAGCATCGATCTGCTTAATTGGGAACTGATGACATGTGTCAACCAAGTCAGCGAGCCTGACCACCCGATCCCGTTAGTCGCCTCTTACGACAAACATGGGTTACTGAAGGTCAATATTCTAACCTTGTGGCAGTGATGGTTATAACTTGTAGTGTCTCCATGTAACAGTTGTTGTAGTGTCTCCATTTAACAGCTGTTGTAGTGTCTCCATGTGGCAACACTGTTGCATCATGTCCATGTATAAATACAGTTGTAGTGTTTCCATATATCAACATGGTTGTAGTGTCTCATATAGCAGCAGTGTTGTAGTGTCTCCATATAGCAGCAGTGTTGTAGTGTCTCCATATAGCAGCAGTGTTGTAGTGTCTCCATATAGCAGCAGTGTTGTAGTGTCTACATATAGCAGCAGTGTTGTAGTGTCTCATATAGTTCACTACTGTAGTGTCTCCATATAGCAGCAGTGTTGTAATGTCTCATATAGTTCACTACTGCAGTGTCTCCATATAGCAGCAGTGTTGTAGTGTCTCATATAGTTCACTACTGTATTGTCTCCATATAGCAGCAGTGTTGTAGTGTCTCATATAGTTCACTATTGTAGTGTCTCCATATAGCAGCGGTGTTGTAGTGTCTCATATAGTTCACTATTGCAGTGTCTCCATATAGCAGCAGTGTTGTAGTGTCTCATATAGTTCACTATTGCAGTGTCTCCATATATAAGCAGTGTTGTAGTGTCTCATATAGTTCACTATTGCAGTGTCTCCATATAGCAGCAGTGTTGTAGTGTCTCATATAGTTCACTACTGTAGTGTCTCCATATATAGCAGTGTTGCAGTGTTGTAGTGTCACTCATTGTAGTGTCTCCATAGCAGCAGTGTTGTAGTGTCTCATATAGTTCACTATTGTAGTGTCTCCATATAGCAGCAGTGTTGTAGTGTCTCATATAGTTCACTACTGCAGTGTCTCCATATAGCAGCAGTGTGTAGTGTCTCCATATAGTGTGTATCCATATGCAGCAGTGTTGTGTATCTCATATAGTTCACTACTGTGTCTCCATATAGCTGCAGTGTTGTGAGTGTCTCATATGTTCACTACTGCAGTGTCTCCATATAGCAGCAGTGTTGTAGTGTGCTGTAGTGTACCCATATAGCTGCATATAGTTCACTGCTACTAGTGTAGTGTGTCCATATAGCAGCAGTGTATGTGTGTCTCATGTGCTGTAGTGTATGTGTGTATCTGTGCTGTAGTGTATGTGTGTATCTGTGCTGCAGTGTATGTTGTATCTGTGCTGCAGTGTATCCATATCTGTGCTGCAGTGTATGTGTGTATCTGTGCTGTAGTGTATGTCTGTATCTGTGCTGCAGTGTATGTGTGTATCTGTGCTGTAGTGTATGTGTGTGTATCTGTGCTGTAGTGTATGTTCATCTGTGCTGCAGTGTATGTCCATATCTGTGCTGCAGTGTATGTGTGTATCTGTGCTGTAGTGTATGTGTGTATCTGTGCTGCAGTGTATGTGTGTATCTGTGCAGTGTATGTGTGTATCTGTGCTGTAGTGTCTGTATCTGTGCTGTAGTGTATGTATGTCTGTATCTGTGCTGTAGTGTATGTGTGTATCTGTGCTGTAGTGTATGTGTGTATCTGTGCTGTAGTGTATGTGTGTATCTGTGCTGTAGTGTATGTCTGTATCTGTGCTGCAGTGTATGTCTGTATCTGTGCTGTAGTGTATGTGTGTATCTGTGCTGTAGTGTATGTGTGTATCTGTGCTGCAGTGTATGTGTGTATCTGTGCTGTAGTGTATGTGTGTATCTGTGCTGCAGTGTATGTGTGTATCTGTGCTGCAGTGTATGTGTGTATCTGTGCTGTAGTGTATGTGTGTATCTGTGCTGTAGTGTATGTGTGTATCTGTGCTGTAGTGTATGTGTGTATCTGTGCTGTAGTGTATGTGTGTATCTGTGCTGTAGTGTATGTGTGTATCTGTGCTGTAGTGTATGTGTGTATCTGTGCTGTAGTGTATGTGTGTATCTGTGCTGTAGTGTATGTGTGTATCTGTGCTGTAGTGTATGTGTGTATCTGTGCTGCAGTGTATGTGTGTATCTGTGCTGTAGTGTATGTGTGTATCTGTGCTGTAGTGTATGTGTGTATCTGTGCTGTAGTGTATGTGTGTATCTGTGCTGTAGTGTATGTGTGTATCTGTGCTGTAGTGTATGTGTGTATCTGTGCTGTAGTGTATGTGTGTATCTGTGCTGTAGTGTATGTGTGTATCTGTGCTGTAGTGTATGTGTATCTGTGCTGTAGTGTATGTGTGTATCTGTGCTGCAGTGTATGTGTGTATCTGTGCTAGTGTATGTGTGTATCTGTGCTGTAGTGTATGTGTATCTGTGCTGTAGTGTATGTGTGTATCTGTGCTGTAGTGTATGTGTGTATCTGTGCTGTAGTTATCTGTGCTGCCAGTGTATGTGTGTATCTGTGCTGTAGTGTATGTGTGTATCTGTGCTGCTAGTGTATTATGTCTGTATCTGTGCTGTAGTGTATGTGTGTATCTGTGCTGCAGTGTATGTGTGTATCTGTGCTGTAGTGTATGTGTGTATCTGTGCTGCAGTGTATGTATATCTGTGCTGTGTATGTATTATTATCTGTGTATGTGTGTATCTGTGCTGTAGTGTATGTGTGTATCTGTGCTGTAGTGTATGTGTGTATCTGTGCTGTAGTGTATGTGTGTATCTGTGCTGTAGTGTATGTGTGTATCTGTGCTGTAGTGTATGTGTGTATCTGTGCTGCAGTGTATGTCTGTATCTGTGCTGTAGTGTATGTCTGTATCTGTGCTGTAGTGTATGTCTGTATCTGTGCTGCAGTGTATGTCTGTATCTGTGCTGTAGTGTATGTGTGTATCTGTGCTGTAGTGTATGTGTATTATATCTGTGCTGTAGTGTATGTAGTATCTGTGCTGTAGTGTATGTCTGTATCTGTGCTGTAGTGTATGTGTGTATCTGTGCTGCAGTGTATGTGTGTATCTGTGCTGTAAGTGTATGTGTGTATCTGTGCTGTGTGTATGTATCTGTGCTGTAGTGTATGTGTGTATCTGTGCTGCCAGTGTATGTGTGTATCTGTGCTGCAGTGTATGTGTGTATCTGTGTGTGTATGTGTGTATCTGTGCTGCAGTGTATGTGTGTATCTGTGCTGTAGTGTATGTGTGTATCTGTGCTGTAGTGTATGTGTGTATATCTGTGCTGTAGTGTATGTATCTGTGCTGTAGTGTATGTGTGTATCTGTGCTGTAGTGTAGTGTATCTGTCTGTATCTGTGCTGTAGTGTATGTGTGTATCTGTGCTGCAGTGTATGTGTGTATCTGTGCTGTAGTGTATGTGTGTATCTGTGCTGTAGTGTATGTGTGTATCTGTGCTGTGCTGTAGTGTATGTGTGTATCTGTGCTGTAGTGTATGTGTGTATCTGTGCTGTAGTGTATGTCTGTATCTGTGCTGTAGTGTATGTGTGTATCTGTGCTGTAGTGTATGTGTGTATCTGTGCTGTGTAGTGTATGTGTGTATCTATGTGCTGTGTAGTGTATGTCTGTATCTGTGTGTATGTCTGTATCTGTAGTGTATGTGTGTATCTGTGCTGTAGTGTATGTGTGTATCTGTGCTGTAGTGTATCTGTGCTGCAGTGTGTGTATCTGTGCTGCAGTGTATGTGTGTATCTGTGCTGCAGTGTATGTATTATCTGTGTATCTGTGCTGTAGTGTATGTGTGTATCTGTGCTGTAGTGTATGTGTGTATCTGTGCTGTAGTGTATGTGTGTATCTGTGCTGTAGTGTATGTGTGTATCTGTGCTGTGTGTATCAGCTGTATGTGTGTATCTGTGCTGTAGTGTATGTGTGTATCTGTGCTGTAGTGTATGTGTGTATCTGTGCTGTAGTGTATGTGTGTATCTGTGCTGTAGTGTATGTGTGTATCTGTGCTGCAGTGTATGTGTGTATCTGTGCTGTAGTGTATGTGTGTATCTGTGCTGTAGTGTATGTGTGTATCTGTGCTGTAGTGTATGTGTGTATCTGTGCTGCAGTATGTATGTATGTGTGTATCTGTGCTGTGTGTATGTATGTGTATCTGTGCTGTAGTGTATGTGTGTATCTGTGCTGTAGTGTATGTGTGTATCTGTGCTGTAGTGTATGTGTGTATCTGTGCTGTAGTGTATGTGTGTATCTGTGCTGTAGTGTATGTGTGTATCTGTGCTGTAGTGTATGTGTGTATCTGTGCTGCAGTATATGTGTGTATCTGTGCTGCAGTGTATGTCTGTATCTGTGTTGCAGCTCTGTATGAAGGACCATCTGTTTCTGAAGACCATCCCCTGGAGCGTATTGGTGGTGGATGAGGCTCATCGACTCAAGAACCAGGATTCTCTGCTGTACAAGACTCTGGAGGAGGTACACTTATGCTCATTGCCTCCTCTCTCCTACTGACCACTGATGTAGTCGGCTAACACTAAAACATCAGGAGGATACTTGAGGCTATAATTTTGGGTAGTTTTTCTGTATTAAGATTGACTTGACCTGACTTAATAGTTACGATTGTTGTCCTGAGTAATGATAAAGAAGACCGAACATTTATGATTGTTGTCCTGAGTAATGATAAAGAAGACCGAACAGTTATGATTGTTGTCCTGAGTAATGATAAAGAAGACTGAACAGTTATGATTGTTGTCCTGAGTAATGATAAAGAAGACCGAACAGTTACGATTGTTGTCCTGAGTAATGATAAAGAAGACTGAACAGTTATGATTGTTGTCCTGAGTTATGATTGAAGTGAACCTGAGTAATGTTGTCCTAAAGATAGACTGAACAGTTATGATTGTTGTCCTTATGAGTAATGATAAAGAAGACTGAACAGTTATGATTGTTGTCCTTAGTAATGATAAAGAAGACTGAACAGTTATGATTGTTGTCCTGAGTAATGATAAAGAAGACTGAACAGTTATGATTGTTGTCCTGAGTAATGATAAAGAAGACTGAACAGTTATGATTGTTGTCCTTAGTAATGATAAAGAAGACTGAACAGTTATGATTGTTGTCCTTAGTAATGATAAAGAAGACTGAACAGTTATGATTGTTGTCCTGAGTAATGATAAAGAAGACTGAACAGTTATGATTGTTGTCCTTAGTAATGATAAAGAAGACTGAACAGTTATGATTGTTGTCCTGAGTAACGATAAAGAAGACCGAACAGTTATGATTGTTGTCCTGAGTAATGATATAGAAGACTGAACAGTTACGATTGTTGTCCTGAATAATGATTTTGGGGACTGGATCTTGTGTTTTCAGTTGTGTAGCTATTGCGGTTTTATAGTAAACTTATGAAGTGAAAGTTTGAGAGATGTCAATCTATGTAGGTAAACTGTGACTTGATTATTAGTTGTTGTTGTAGTGGGACATCTCCTGCAGCGTGCTGCTCACCGGAACTCCCGTACAGAACAATCTGAGAGAGCTGTATGCCCTGCTCAGTTTCATTGCTCCCAGGATGTTCCGGCTGTCTAAAGTGGACAAGTTTGTGGAAACATACAGCAACACAGAGAAGGAAGAAGGTAGAGAGGAATGCACTTGCAGTAGATCTTATTCCAAAATTTTCTTATTTTTCAAAAACAATACTTCTTTAATATCTGTTTTGGTGTTTGATTCCTTCTAATGCTTTGTGTGTTTGAGCAGTGACGTATTCTGTTGCAGGTCTTGAGGAGCTGCATGAGCTGCTTAAACCCTATCTGCTTCGGCGCACCAAGAACAATGTTCTCTCAGACCTGCCCAACAAGATGGAGGTGGTTCTGTACCATGGAGTGTCCAGTCTCCAGAAGAAGCTATACAAGGGCATCCTCACCAGGGATCCAGGTACCTATGAAGATAACAGTGGGTGTTGGTATAAGAAGTAGTTGTGTCATCTGACTGATTTCAGTGGTAGGGAGCACTGACATACCTGGTTGTGTATTGCAGAAGCCTTCCAGAACACTGGGATGCAGACTGCCCAGCCCCGCCTCATGAACATCCTGATGCAGCTGAGGAAGTGTGTCAACCATCCCTATCTCTTTGATGGTAAGGGGGGCAGTATTGTGCTGCTGCAGACATTGCTAATTCAACATTACCAAACAAGTTAAAGGTCTTTTGTTTTGGAAACTAGGGCATAAATTAGTAACATATGTATTAATATGTGAATGATGGTGGGTTACAGGATGTAGTGTTTGAGCAGAGCGATATTGATATATGATGTTAGTGATGTACTGGGTTCATATACATGTATATCCTTATGTATGATGTTAGTGATGTACTGGGTTTATATACATGTATATCCTTATGTATGATGTTAGTGATGTACTGGGTTTATATACATGTATATCCTTATGTATGATGTTAGTGATGTACTGGGTTTATATACATGTATATCCTTATGTATGATGTTAGTGATGTACTGGGTTTATATACATGTATATCCTTATGTATGATGTTAGTGATGTACTGGGTTCATGTACATGTATATCCTTATGTATGATGTTAGTGATGTACTGGGTTTATATACGTGTAGATCCTAATTTATGATGTTAGTGATGTACTGGGTTTATATACATGTATATCCTTATGTATGATGTTAGTGATGTACTGGGTTTATATACATATAATTTCGTGCTTTCAAGTTTACACAGATTCCCGAACGTTGGTTGGTTGAGAGAGCGGTCATGTGATCTAAATTTCAAGGTTCATTACTCTTGAACCCCTCTAATCGTTCATACTTGTGTAAACACCGTTCATACGTGTGTGAACGTTTTTCGCTTCGGTTTCAAGGACCCCCAATAAAACGAACCTGTTTCAAGTCACCCCAAGTTTGGCAATGTCACTACCAAACGGATTGCCGAACATTGTCCCTTTTCACAGGAGTTTAATGTCTCGCAGTTTGCTGGTTCATCCGGGCGTTTTCTGCCCCAAGGTCTGTTTAACAACTGCTCAATAAATTTCACAATAAACAATCACAAATAAATAGAATACAACAAGATCTGTTTCCTATTCGCCATAAGTCGGTCAGTGTATTATTACGCGGTCAAACAAGGTATTTACAAGTGAAAAGGTACAATGCCAGTTTGTTAAAATGGTATTGTTATTGCTTCTGATATTCGCTTTCTGTTTGATACTGTTATTGATTATACTTATTAAAGCAGTTTCAAACCTCATAATAATTTGTTGTTATATTTTAAAGATCCGAATACTTTGAGAACTATTTCTTCAAGGGTTGGGATACATGTGTAAAAAAAAAAATTCAGCTGTGTATACAAACATGATGTGCAATGGGTCGACGTTCTTGAACCGAATGGCATTACAACATTTTACAGGTCTTAAAACACACTAAACAATGATCATCTACAAGGGTGGAAAGCGTGTGTGTAAACTTCAAAGTCATGAAATTATATAGAATTGAATGTCAGTTTGTGTGTTTGCACTGAATAATGAAACGATGTCAAGCGGTGTTCAAACTCTCGCGGAACTTCATTATCCGTTCACACGGTTTGAACACCGCTTTGACATCGTTCATTTTTCAGTGGAAACACACAAACTGACATTCAATTCTTAAGTATATCCTTATGTATGATGTTAGTGATGTACTGGGTTCATGTACATGTATATCCTTATGTATGATGTTAGTGATGTACTGGGTTCATGTACATGTATATCCTTATGTGTGATGTTAGTGATGTACTGGGTTTATATACATGTATATCCTTATGTATGATGTTAGTGATGTACTGGGTTCATGTACATGTATATCCTTATGTATGATGTTAGTAATGTACTGGGTTTATATACATGTATATCCTTATGTATGATGTTAGTGATGTACTGGGTTTATATACATGTATATCCTTATGTATGATGTTAGTGATGTACTGGGTTCATGTACATGTATATCCTTATGTATGATGTTAGTGATGTACTGGGTTCATGTACATGTATATCCTTATGTATGATGTTAGTGATGTACTGGGTTTATATACGTGTAGATCCTAATTTATGATGTTAGTGATGTACTGGGTTTATATACATGTATATCCTTATGTATGATGTTAGTGATGTACTGGGTTTATATACATGTATATCCTTATGTATGATGTTAGTGATGTACTGGGTTTATATACATGTATATCCTTATGTATGATGTTAGTGATGTACTGGGTTTATATACATGTATATCCTTATGTATGATGTTAGTGATGTACTGGGTTTATATACATGTATATCCTTATGTATGATGTTAGTGATGTACTGGGTTTATATACATGTATATCCTTATGTATGATGTTAGTGATGTACTGGGTTTATATACATGTATATCCTTATGTATGATGTTAGTGATGTACTGGGTTTATATACATGTAGATCCTTATGTATGATGTTAGTGATGTACTGGGTTTATATACATGTATATCCTTATGTATGATGTTAGTGATGTACTGGGTTTATATACATGTATATCCTTATGTATGATGTTAGTGATGTACTGGGTTTATATACATGTATATCCTTATGTATGATGTTAGTGATGTACTGGGTTTATATACATGTATATCCTTATGTATGATGTTAGTGATGTACTGGGTTTATATACATGTATATCCTTATGTATGATGTTAGTGATGTACTGGGTTTATATACATGTATATCCTTATGTATGATGTTAGTGATGTACTGGGTTTATATACATGTATATCCTTATGTATGATGTTAGTATGTACTGGGTTTATATACATGTATATCCTTATGTATGATGTTAGTGATGTACTGGGTTTATATACATGTATATCCTTATGTATGATGTTAGTGATGTACTGGGTTTATATACATGTATATCCTTATGTATGATGTTAGTGATGTACTGGGTTTATATACATGTATATCCTTATGTATGATGTTAGTGATATACTTGGGTTTATATGTACATGTAGATCCTAATTTATCATGCTGGTGATTGTTTGATCAGTATTATAGAATTTGTTGACTCAAGAATAAAACATATAACTTTATGTGTTGTGACAAATCCAGTATGTGTATATACTTCTGAATACTTGGTTGTAGTCACTTGTAGCTTGATGTAAGATAAGATAAACTTTATTGTTCCACAAGGGAAATTTGTACGGATGTACCAGGTTTATGTAGATGAAGATCCATATGTATGATGTTTGTGATTGACTGGATGTATATGTGACATAGGTGTGGAGCCAGAGCCATTTGAGCTGGGTGAGCACCTGGTGGAGGCCAGTGGGAAGCTGGTGCTGATAGACAAGCTGCTGTGCCACCTGAAACAGGCTGGACACAAGGTGCTCATGTTCTCCCAGATGACACACATGCTGGACATCCTCCAGGATTACCTGGGATACAGAGGTCAGTAAGGGAAGTGGTTTACAGAGGTCAGTAAGGGAAGTGGTTACAGAGGTCAGTAACAGAAGTGGTTACAGAGGTCAGTAAAGGGAAGTGGTTACAGAGGTCAGTAAGGGAAGTGGTTACAGAGGTCAGTAAAGGAAGTGGTTACAGAGGACAGTAAGGGAAGTGGTTACAGAGGCCAGTAAGGGAAGTGGTTACAGAGGTCAGTAAAGGAAGTGGTTACAGTGGTCAGTAGAGGAAGTGGGTACAGAGGTCAGTAAGGGAAGTGGTTACAGAGGTCAGTAAAGGAAGTGGTTACAGAGGTCAGTAAGGGAAGTGGTTACAGAGGTCAGTAAAGGAAGTGGTTACAGAGGTCAGTTAGTGAAGTGGTTACAGAGGTCAGTAAGGGAAGTGGTTAGGGAGGTCAGTAAGTGAAGTGGTTATGGAGGTCAGTAAGGGAAGTGGGTACAGAGGTCAGTAAGGGAAGTGGTTACAGAGGTCAGTAAGGGAAGTGGTTACAGAGGTCAGTAAGGGAAGTGGTTACAGTGGTCAGTAAAGGAAGTGGGTACAGAGGTCAGTAAGGGAAGTGGGTACAGAGGTCAGTAAGGGAAGTGGGTACAGAGGTCAGTAAAGGAAGTGGGTACAGAGGTCAGTAAGGGAAGTGGTTACAGAGGTCAGTAAGGGAAGTGGTTACAGAGGTCAGTAAAGGAAGTGGTTACAGAGGTCAGTAAGGGAAGTGGTTACAGAGGTCAGTAAGGGAAGTGGTTACAGAGGTCAGTAAGGGACGTGGTTACAGAAGTCAGTAAGGGAAGTGGTTACAGAGGTCAGTAAGGGAAGTGGTTACAGAAGTCAGTAAGGGAAGTGGGTACAGAGGTCAGTAAGGGAAGTGGTTACAGTGGTCAGTAAGGGAAGTGGTTACAGAGGTCAGTAAGGGAAGTGGTTACAGTGGTCAGTAAAGGAAGTGGGTACAGAGGTCAGTAAGTGAAGTGGTTACAGAGGTCAGTAAGGGAAGTGGTTACAGAGGTCAGTTAGTGAAGTGGTTACAGAGGTCAGTAAGGAAAGTGGTTAGGGGGGTCAGTAAGTGAAGTGGTTACAGGAGGTCAGTAAGGGAAGTGGGTACAGAGGTCAGTAAGGGAAGTGGTTACAGAGGTCAGTAAGGGAAGTGGTTACAGAGGTCAGTAAGGGAAGTGGTTACAGAGGTCAGTAAGAGAAGTGGCTACAGGGGTCAGTAAGGGGTGGGTACAGGGTACAGGGGTGGGTAAGAGGTCAGTAGGTACAGAGGTCAGTAAAGGAAGTGGTTACAGAGGGTCAGTAAGGGGAAGTGGGTACAGAGGTCAGTAAGGGAAGTGGGTACAGAGGTCAGTAAAGGAAGTGGTTACAGAGGTCAGTAAGGGAAGTAGTTACAGATGTCAGTAAAGGAAGTGGGTACAGAGGTTAGTAAGTGAAGTTGGTACAGAGGTCAGTAAGGGAAGTGGCTACAGAGGTCAGTAAGGGAAGTGGCTACAGAGGTCAGTAATGGGAGTGCTTAGAGTGGTTAGTAAGGGAACCAAAGATGTATACACCAGACCATATTACACGAGGGAGAAGTTTATAACGTATTCATTTTACCGCCATGTTAAATGTACAAAATATTATTTTATTTTATTTTGAAGATCGATAAGCCTGCTAACGACTATAGGACATGTAAACAAAATGGCGTCTGCTTCTCGACTGGATATTTATTATCAGTGAAACATAGTCTGACGAGCTTAAAACTGCTATAAAATGGTAGATTATGTTTAAGTTGAGTGTGCAAACGATGAAATGTATAAAACAGTTTAAATAAAGCAGTGAAAGTCGATAAAATCAGAGACCATATAATTATATGGTCTCTGGTAAAATAAATGTGTACATAGTAAACTAAAAAAACAGCTAATCGAACAGTTTTCGAACTCTGTGCAGCACATCCATCATATTATGACGTCATACGATTGTTAGTGATACAGCTTCTCGGTGGAGAGTTTGGCGGTTACCGTGGCAGCGGGTAATATTTTTTCCAGTTGTCACCCTCCTGGGAGGGGTGACACACAAACTTGTTAAAGCGTCATTGACCAATGAAATTAAAGTATTTTACATGAAGGTAAGATAACAGAAGACGTCTTAGTACAGGACGCTTGAAGCATCATCCTAATGTGACTGCTGGTATTGAGATATTTTTGTGATATAGATTTTGATGTTCTGTGTTCCTATTTGTTACAGATTTTACGTATGAGCGTCTCGATGGGTCAGTCCGAGGGGAAGAAAGGTTTCTATCAGTCCGTAATTTCAATGAGAATGATGAAACCTTTGTCTTTCTTCTCAGCACAAAAGCAGGTTAGTCATTTCTTCTATTTTGTAGAGTTGTAATGTGTTAAGTTGGTAAGAACTGATGATGCGTACTGTGATGTATTGCGAGCCTCAGCTATTTCATCACAATGTGTTGTTCAGGTGGTCAGGGGATTAACCTGACGGCTGCTGATACCGTCATCTTCGTCGACAGTGACTTCAACCCTCAAAATGACCTTCAAGCTGCTGCTAGAGCTCACAGGATCGGACAGACGAGGTGTGTTGTGTCAGACTTCAACATCATCACTATTATCACTATATGTCTTTTCCAAGATCTTTACAATCAAAATCCTCTGTACAGATGATGCCCTACTGGCACATGGTGTATTTCTATTGCAAGTTTTCGACATGTGTTCCATTAAACAAAGACTTTAACTGCTTTTGGTCATTGTGCTCTGACAACCTGCCTAGGTCTGTGGAAAATATGTCCTCTAATGTGAATCTCAATAAGGCTATGCTGTATATTTGTGTAAAACTGACAAGTTTATGATTCATCGTGATATGTTACTTCATGTAAGGGTGTTGTGCCATGTACAATGATGCTGAACATTGCAGGCCTGTGAAGGTGATCAGACTGGTCGGGCGGAACACGGTGGAGGAGATTGTTCTGGCCAGAGCAGAGCAGAAGCTGAAACTGACTGACAAGGTGATAGAAAGTGGTCAGTTCACAGCTGGCGGGAAGCACTTACTGTTTGCCGACAACAAACAACAGGTAGCAAATTTGGGATATTTTTGTTGTCTTCTGTTTTCATCAGCCTGTTTGAATTTAAAGTTAATAATAGTTGTTCCTTTTTTATGTGATATTTCAAGCAATGACAGAACTGTTGAAGTTCATGGCGGTGTTGACATGATTGTGAAGTCTGACATCAGAAATATATTTAGAACCACATCCTACTCACATTCAGAAATATATTCAGAACAGCTGCCTACTCACATTCAGAAATATACTCAAAACAGCCGCCTACTCACATTCAGAAACCTATTCAGAACAGCTGCCTACTCACGTTCAGAAATATATTTAGAACAGCTGCCTACTCACATTCAGAAATATACTCAGAACAGCTGCCTACTCACGTTCAGAAATATATTTAGAACAGCTGCCTACTCACATTCAGAAATATACTCAAAACAGCTGCCTACTCACATTCAGAAATATATTCAAAACAGCTGCCTACTCACATTCAGAAACATATTCAGAACAGCTGCCCACTCACATTCAGAAACATATTCAGAGCAGCTGCCTACTCACATTCTGAAATATACTCAAAACAGTCACCATTCACATTCAGAACTATATTCAGAACAGCTGCCTACTCACATTCAGAAATATATTCAAAACAGCTGCCCACTCACATTCAGAAACATATTCAGAACAGCTGCCCACTCACATTCAGAAACATATTCAGAGCAGCTGCCTACTCACATTCTGAAATATACTCAAAACAGTCACCATTCACATTCAGAACTATATTCAGAACAGCTGCCTACTCACATTCAGAAATATACTCAAAACAGTCGCCTACTCACATTCAGAACTATATTCAGAACTTTGAGAATAGCTTTGTGCTGACAATCATAAATCTACTCAGAATAGTTTTCCACCAATTTGTAATTTGTGACCAATTCACCAACATTTTCTCAAAATATATATTAATATTTGAAGGTAATGTGTCACTACTGCTGTACACCCAGAATTGTATCCAGGTGTTGACTGAATCCTGACAGATGATCAAACAGAGGTCATATTGACATACATAACAGCTTTGGTCTATGGTCTATAGTATGTGGTCTTGTGGTCAAGTGATCTATGATTTGTGATCTATTGTCTGTGTCAGCTTCAAGATGTCCTGAGGTTCGGTGTAGACAAGCTGCTGAATGCCGATGAGGAGGACAGTAGTGATATCGACCTGGAGAAGTACCTGGGAGCTACCATTGATGGGGCATGGCAGCTGGAGGAAAAGGTGGAGGAGGAAGAGGACCAGACAGGGGAGGTAATTCTGAACACAATCTTTACTGTATCAAGCTCTGGTGCTTAATGATTGCAATGCCTGGGGTCATTTAGTAACTATTATCCCAATTGCATAGATCACTGCTCATGATGTCCTGGTCTTGACCTGATTATTGACAGACCGTCATCATGCAGCTTGGATATTGCTGAGTGTGGAGTTCGACAACAAACAAAGAAACATTTAGTGTTTAAGGTGTGGTCTTGCTGTGTTATACAGGGCAATATGGGTGATGATGCTCCCCAGAGCATGTATATGTTTGAAGGCACAGACTACTCGAAGGATACCACAGCTGCTGACAGGAAGGCTGTTGAAGATCTTCTTGAGGGTTAGTTGGTTAGGTTTATTTTGATACATTTTATTTAAATTGAGCAGGGGTGGTGGGGTTGTCTAGTGGTTAAAGCGTTGGCTCGTCACGCCGAAGACCCGGGTTCGAATCCCCACATGGGTACAATGAGTGAAGCCCATTTCTGGTGTCCCCCGCCGTGATATTGCTGGAATATTGCTAAAAGCGGCGTAAAACCAAACTCAGTCAGTTAAATTGAGCAGATTCTCATTTAATGGAACAAGCCTTGATGTTTGTAACTTTGATGAGCCAGTGACATAAATATTGAAATCAGGTTCCTAATATGTATTAGTAAAAGAAACTGTATATGAATGTGCAGGTAATCTGTGGAAGTTTTAAAGCAACCTGTGTTGTCTTGTCAGTGGAGCACATTGTACAGTCTGAAATTGCATCTGGGGAGAGAACTCTACGCATGAAGAAGGAGAAAAGTCTCCTTGGCCCATTGCCTGAGCTCCAGCGCAAGGCCCGCAAACAACTGACTCCCCAGGAGCTGGAGGAGCGCAAGAGGAGGGTAGGGACCATTTGTTGTGTGTACAGACTGTCACTGTATATGTCTAGGATGGATTTTATTATGTTTTATCAAATGATTAGTCGTGTAAGTAATGCTAAAAATTAATCCCATAAACGTTTTATCACAGTATGATAAATGCACAAATAAAATCATCTGACAGAAATTTCTTTCAATAAACTTCATATTCAAGTTGGGTGATGGGAATGTTTTGTCTGTTTCGACCCTTTGTTGGTACAGTTGCGTATGAGTAGATATTTCTTACAGAGGATGGAAGCAGCAGAGAAGCGTGCCAAGCTGGCAGAGGAACAAGAGATACGACGAGCTCAGGAGCAGCGCAAGAAGAGGTAAGCTGACCTAATTCAAGTGACAGTCCACCCTATCAGGTGTACACTAGACGGTCCACCCTATCAAGTGTACATTAGACGGTCCACCCTATCAGGTGTACATTAGACACTCCACCCTATCAGGTGTACACTAGACAGTCCACCCTATCAGGTGTACAATAGACACTCCACCCTGTCAAGTGTACATTAGACAGTCCACCCTATCAAGTGTACATTACACGGTCCACCCTATCAGATGGACATTAGGCAGACCACACTATCAGGTGTACATTAGACGGTCCACCCTATCAGGTGTACATTAGACAGTCCACCCTATCAGGTGTATATTAAACGGTCCACCCTATCAGGTGTACTTTAGACAGTCCACACTATCAGGTGTTGATTAGACAGTCCACCCTATCAGGTGTACATTAGACAGTCCATCCTATCAAGTGTACATTAGACACCCTATCAGGTGTATCAGGCAGTACACATTAGGTGCACAGTGGCAGTACACCTGTAGATTAGACAGGTGGCAGTACATTAGATGTGTCCACCCTTTCAGGTGTACACGGTCCAGTACATGATATCTCATGTGTACACAGTGACAGTACATATCTCATGTGTGCACAGTGACAGTACACCTGATGTGTGCACAGTGACAGTACACCTGATGTGTGCACAGTGACAGTACACCTGATGTGTGCACAGTGACAGTACACCTCATGTGTGCACAGTGACAGTGACAGTACACCCTGATGTGTGCACAGTGACAGTACATCTCATGTGTGCACAGTGACAGTACACCTGATGTGTGCACAGTGACAGTGCACAGTGACAGTACACCTGATGTGTGCACAGTGACAGTACACATGTGTGACAGTACACCTGATGAGTGCACAGTGACAGTACACAGTGACAGTACACTGATGTGTGCACAGTGACAGTACACCTGATGTGTGCACAGTGACAGTACACCTGATGTGTGCACAGTGACAGTACACCTGATGTGTGCACAGTGACAGTACATCTCATGTGTGCACAGTGACAGTACACCTGATGTGTGCACAGTGACAGTACACATCTGATGTGTGCACAGTGACAGTACACCTGATGTGTACACAGTGACAGTACACCTGATGTGTGCACAGTGACAGTACATCTCATGTGTGCACAGTGACAGTACATGTGCTGTGTGCACAGTGACAGTACACCTGATGTGTGCACAGTGACAGTACATCTCATGTGTGCACAGTGACAGTGACACAGTACAGTACACCTGATGTGTGCACAGTGACAGTACACCTGATGTGTGCACAGTGACAGTACACGTGCTGTGTGCACAGTGACACAGTGATGTGTGCACAGTGACAGTACACCTGATGTGTGCACAGTGACAGTACACCTGATGTGTGCACAGTGACAGTGACATTGACAATACAAAGACACGAACAGTACACTGTCTCATGTGTACACAGTGACAGTACACCTGATGTGTACACAGTGACAGTACATCTCATGTGTACACAGTGACAGTCGTGTGTACAAAGACACGAACAGTACACTGTCTAATGTGTACACAGCCATAACGGTAGTGTTTGTCATGTGCACATGTTTGTGTTTTCTACAACAGGGAAAAACTGTGGAGGGCCAACAACTATACGTCATGCAATGTAACCTTGAACAGCGAGGAAGAAGACTCCCAGGAGGAGGATGGAGAAGAAGAGGAGGAGGAGAATGGCAGACGACGTGCTATACAGTATGTGAGTGGTGATGTCACCCACCCTAGTGATGCCGGCACCCTCAACAACATCATTGTCCACTGTGCAGGTGAGTCACATCAGCCAGGCATATAGAATTTGCAGAAAGACACAATTCATTAATTAGCTTACTCCAGCTATAGGTCCAACAGGCACAAGACTGGTGTTGTCTTCTGATGTCCCATGTAGTGACCTGTGTTGTACATGTTGCAGACGATGCTGGTCAGTGGGGACGGGGAGGTCTGTTCTCGGCCCTTTCAGCCAGGTCACCCAACCCACAGACACAGTACGAGCTGGCAGGCAAGATGAAAGGTGGGAAGCACTTATGGGGATAATATCAGCTTGACAATAACGTAGAAAACATGTTGGCTTATTCCTATTTGGACAAATAATTTTATCAAATATGTACTCTTAATTAAAAATAACTTTATGGGATTGAAAACACATTTTACTATGGATACATGTCAAGGTTGCAGCTGTGTGATGGATGGAAATATGTGAAGTGACTGTTTTCCATGTCAGTGTCTAGGCGTGGTGTGTTGTAGATCTGGCCCTGGGGGACTGTCACCTGGTGTGTCTGGACGCTGAGGATTGCCATGAGTGGGTGTGTATCACATACACAGGAACAACTCACCCAGCATACAACACCACATTCCACAGCTAATAATTACCAAATGCATGTCTTCATTTAGAGTATTCTTGTTTGTTTTGAAACATTTTTTTGAACATGTATGGTTTCAATATCTATATTTGTGTCGGAATAGTCCAGTTACACCTACACAACACAAGACAAAATGATATGATCAGTATCCATCACAACTTCCAACCTTATCAGGTCAGTTACAGTGGCCCTGTCTGATGTATAGTGGAGTTATGCCCCTTTGTTTAGTGAATTTGTATACCTTCTTGTTGCCTTTCTTTTGGAAAATCTGTTTTCTTTATTGTTCACTTTTTAATTTTTCTACAGAAAAATATTACAGATAAGCTTTCAAGTCTTGTTGATGCCCAGTGCAACAACAATTCACACACAACGTTTAATAGTGTTTAGAACTCATAAAGATCAGAATGAGAACAATAGCTCAACCTTCTTGAGATGAAACTATCTGATATAAAACCTGCTTGTTTCAGTTGACTCTGCTCATAGCCCAGCACAGAGACAAGAGAAACAACCTCTCGGGCATCAAATTGTCAGCACTTCGAGTTGGACTGGAGAAGATTCACTCTGTTGCCAAGAAACATAAAGGTATGACAGTTAATGTCCTTGTTGCATTATCTCATGACAAGCAGATGTATACTCTGGCATTACCACAATAGCTAACTGAATCAAGGAATGTCCACTGTTGTGTTTGTGTTATGCAGCCAGTGTTCACTGTTGTGTTTTTATGTTGTGCAGCCAGTGTCCACTGTTGTGTTTGTGTTGTGCAGCCAGTGTCCACTGTTGTGTTTATGTTGTGCAGCCAGTGTTCACTGTTGTGTTTATGTTGTGCAGCCAGTGTTCACTGTTGTGTTTGTGTTGTGCAGCCAGTGTTCACTGTTGTTTGTGTTGTGTAGCCAGTGTCCACTGTTGTGTTTGTGTTGTGCAGCCAGTGTTCACTGTTGTGTTTATGTTGTGCAGCCAGTGTCCACTGTTGTGTTTATGTTGTGCAGCCAGTGTCCACTGTTGTGTTTATGTTGTGCAGCCAGTGTTCACTGTTGTGTTTATGTTGTGCAGCCAGCCAGCCAGTGTTCACTGTTGTGTTTATGTTGTGCAGCCAGTGTTCACTGTTGTGTTTATGTTGTGCAGCCAGTGTTCACTGTTGTGTTTATGTTGTGCAGCCAGTGTTCACTGTTGTGTTGTGCAGCCAGTGTCCACTGTTGTGTTTATGTTGTGCAGCCAGTGTCCACTGTTGTGTTTATGTTGTGCAGCCAGTGTCCACCTTCCACGTATTGGTCACAACACTCCTGGCTTCAACTGGTACGGCACGGAGAGACTGATTCAGAAACACCTGGCCTCTGCTGGAATACCCACCTTCATGTATCCTTGTCTGGATCAGGAGAACTGTCTCACCCCTTCACTGCTGTAAGAGTTTGTTTTGATTGGACTGCTGTCACCAACACAAATCATGCAGAGTTTGGACTGGAGAAAACATGACATTCATGTCTCTTATACAGCCCAGGAATATACGTCGCGGCTGGGTCACACATCACCTTTCATCACTTGGACCAGGCTATGGTCGGCAATAGTTTTCTAAAATGCTTTTGTACTGAACACTCTATTGTGTTCTGACTGTAGTGGTTATATGAACTAAATACTTACGTGTGGCAGGGGATGACAATCTTTGATGAGTTGGATATACCTTCTATTCATTGTTACATTGATTTCCATCATATTTGATTAATATGCTGGATAACCCTTGGAATGAATACACAATTTCCCTCAGTCATTCATTGTATGGAATAGGCAGCAGGACAGCAGATGTTTTACAGTACCCAAACCATATGTTTGTCCTAGAAAGCTGGTGTTACAGTTATATTTTTGAAACCGGAACTGTTTCATCATTAGAACAGACACGGTGGTGTTCGCATTATGGCGGCCCTTTATTTCTGATAGTTCATGTAGAAAACCCTGAAACAATTAAAACATTCTTTAGACAAAACATAAATATATGCTGATAGATAATATCAATCATTAATATCTTTAAATATAACCATTTACAAAAATTATTGCTAATCTATTCCATATACATTGCCTCAATATTTCATTGATGACACATTCCATTTATACTTTAATTCATACATAGATAGGCATATACATATCATATCATATAGGCAAACAAGCATTTCTTATCATGTAGACATTACACAATGCATATATGAAATATAATAAACCACCAAGTGTGTGGACCTGGGTATAATCAGTACACAACGACAGCTTCACGAGCAATACACCTACATCTGCACGAATAAATGAAACATATATACACACTGTGCAGACTATCAAATGACAGCAATAACAATACAACAAATACGTTTAGTTATTGTTGATTAATGAGAAACATTTAAAATATATATAATGGTAAAACCCTGCTTCATTCTACATTATACATTCATACATTTACACATTCATACATTTACACATTCATACATTTACACATTCATACATTCATACATTTACACATTCATACGACAGCTGTATAGTACTTAAAGATTAAGTTTAACACTGATAAATAGCTTACTGAATTATTGAATTATTTACCGTTTGTAAATAATTAGACTTATAATGCATTACATTCTGCAACACAACTAGTTATCACAAACTACTCAATATTTACAATATGACAAAGCAGCCAAATTATCAACGCATAAACACAATATGCGTATACATCCAATGAGTCACAATGCGCGTATACATCCAATGAGTATGTACAAACTACAAAAAGTATGGAAATAGACTAACCTTCAGAAATGATCTCAAGAGCTCCTATAAATGTCCAAATAATTCAAAACGTGTGAGATTCAAAATCCACAAATGCCTTGTGACCAGTTGACAGTTGAAACGTTCTGAAAACTGATTATAAACTTCAAACCTTAAAACAGGGGACAGTAAGCTAACAAGGTTTATGACAAAGGGACAGTAAGTGGCGCGCTTGGGCAGGCTATTGTGTGGCTCTAGGTGACTGGCTGAGGCAGAAAACTCATGCAGTAAGCTGAGAGAGGGGTTAAGAGAAGCTGAGAGTGAAGTATATAATGTTTAAAATACACTAAACTGAATATTTAATTCAGTTAAAACTAACGAATAAAAACACTAAATATATACAAACATTTCATCCTGTCACATTTTGATTATAAACAAGTTTTACATACTAAAATGTGTTTAATGTTAGTTTTGGTGGATTAACGTAAAAAGCAGAAACTCTATGTGTTTTGCAGCTAAGCATCACAAGATGCATGCAAACAAATCTGCATATCTACCAATGAAAACCTTTGTTATGCCAAATAGGTTTAGTTTTGAAGCAGATTATAGAGCATCTTAACACAGTCTCAAATTGTTATGAAGTTTTCTCTCATTGACAAAATGTGTCCAGGAAAACTGGTATTTGCAACAAAATTGTGATACTTGTTTTCTGTTTTACATGCCCTTGAAGTGTCTGTCTTTATTGAAATGGTATATTGTTGACATCCATGTGAGCCACCGGGCCGTGGCACTATTTGACTCTAGAAACATCCATGTGAGCCACCGGGCCGTGGCACTATTTGACTCTAGAAACATCCATGTGAGCCACCGGGCCGTGGCACTATTTGACTCTAGAAACATCCATGTGAGCCACCAGGCCGTGGCACTATTTGCACTATTTGACTGGCTAGAAACATCCATGTGAGCCACCAGGCTGTGGCACTATTTGACTCTAGAAACATCCATGTGAGCCACCGGGCCGTGGCACTATTTGACTCTAGAAACATTCACCTGCAGTAAACCACAGTTCTAACAAACATGTTTGTAACAACTGATGGATATACCAACTGTTTATTTCTGTCCTGACCACTTGTATATTTTAGTCCAAATGTATATAATTAACTATGGTTATAATTAACTAAAACAAGTTTCCCCGTTTGCATTCGTTATAATGGTAGTATACTGTACACAAAAATTTCATTTCAAATTTTGTTCTTTTTAGATTGAGCTTATCTAATTATGACATGTATACTTTCTGACTGACTGGTTATATAGCAGTAGCTCGTGTCATTTCCTCAACTCTGTGAAGTTATTACTTTCCCCGGAGACAGAAGCGGAAGGCACCACCCCCGCCAGTCCACCGCCATCACCCTCAGCCAGCCCATCCACATCATCATCAGCAGCAGCAGCAGAAAGACCTCTCAAATGTAAAACACATTTATAGATATGATATGAGAAATGCATTGTTTTCGTTATTTCATCTGTTAAAACAATTCATAGAAGCAGATACAGTACTAACTCAAGGAGTTGATTCCCACAGTAAAAGTAACACGTTCTTACTCCAAAACATCTGTGTTATTCTATACCTCTGTAGTAAACATGTTCACCCTTGTTGAGATGTCACCCACTTATACGTAATCTATAAACAACATTGCAGAATGTTGTTGCTCACTTTATAAGACAGTATTCTTTCTAGGTTCAATAATAATGTCATATATATACAGTCAAATCCTGATGAGTCGAATGCCAGTGTCTCGAATATTATGCATAACTCGAAGTACCTGTTGGTCCAGACCATTCCCTGTTATAGTTGTCATCATTTGATTTCCGGTTACACGAATTCGTCTCATAAATACACACGATGACTCGAGAAGAAAATTTGGTCCCATGAGATTCAAACAACAGCAATCTTGTATACATAAGCCGAAGTCAGTCAATGAGAAGTTGATTGGTGTAGCAAACTGATCCAACCAACAAATTTCGGCCTTTGACGGGTGAGTTCAAAAGGCAGATTAGTGATTTTACGGAAATCACTGTCTGTGCTGATCAGACTGGAACTGATAAGGTGCCCCTATTAGTGATAGGGAAATCATTAGATAAACAACTGCTTAGGCGGAGGAATTATGACGGGATCATCTTTTTTTCTACCCTCACAGACATACCTATGTCTCGAATACATTACTTGGTCCCCAGAGATTCAACTCATCGGGATTTGACTGTACATTGATAATGTTAAATATTTTGCACTTGTGCACGAAACATCATGACTTCCCTGATGTTAGCCTGACAATGTACTGTACATCTCACAGTTCTGAAGCGACTGAGTAGTGGGGCATCATCCAGGCGGAGCTCCTCACCATTGCCCACCTACTTCACAGGCTGCTCCATCTACCTCCATGACATCCCAGACGATGACCGCAAGTACTACAGAAGATATATTGTTGCATATCCTTGACCACATCACTTCTGTCACATCTGTGACAGACCTTGTATCATGACTCATCTCCAGAAAGCCATACTTGTTCTAGTAGGTAACTATGTTTGTTGTGAGAGGAGACAAATGGGATCAGGTGGTCTAGTAGACTGACTTGGCTGACAAATGGGATCAGGTGGTCTAGTAGACTGACTTGGCTGACAAATGGGATCAGGTGCTCTAGTAGACTGACTTGGCTGCATGCCATCATATCCAAGTGCAGCATAGATCAATGCTCATGAGACCAGTCAACCGCCTCCGTGGTGTAGTGGTTGGAGCATCCGCCCGGAGAGCAGAAGGTTGCGGGTTCGATCCCCGACCACGTCATACCAAAAGAAGTTAAAGTATGGTACTTGTTGGTCCCTGCCTGGCGCTCAACATTAATGGGTACAACAAAGACTGGTCGGCTCGGAGTCAGTATAAAGTGTCTGAGTGGGGTATTCATGCTTCACTGCGGCATGGTATCTCAGTGGGCTAGCACTATAAAACCAGCTTAAGTCTGGGCTAGTACAAGCAGCCGCACATACACATACACACGCATGCACGTCATCATATGAGTGAAATATTCTCAAGCACAACGTTAATCCCCATGTCACCTCACCTCATGATACCAGTCACTGGATCATCTAGTCCAGACTTGATTATGTTCAGGTGTAGCTGGATATTGCTAACTGCTGTGTTAAACACCACACAAGAACACAATAAGCAAACTTGTCATAAGAGGCGACTAAATAGTGAATTGGGTGGTCAGGCTCAGTGTCTTGTTTGATTGCATGGCATCATCTGACACCAACAGCATGGCAGGTGGTATGATATTCTCAATGTCTGGGTGAGCCACAAGAGGGCTGTATCTTTGTTGAATGTACTTCAGAATAATGTATTAGTTTGTTCCCTCCCCCTGTATGTTCTCATCTGTTGTACCTGTGTGTGGACCTTAACAATGCTACATATGATGGAGACATCCACACCACTGTCAGCTTGGCCACAACACATGTGGTCATCCTAGAGGGAGCAGACAGAGAGGTTTGTGAAAACAATATAATCAGTATCACAGTTGAATCAAGCTTGTTTCGCAGTGGAATATGCAGATGTGTTAGCTCACCTTTTTCATCTACCCTTTCTGCTTTTGGCATTTATATTTTTCACGGCTTCCATGGAAACAATTTGGACTTAGTCTCAAAAAAGGGGTGGATTTCATTTCTGGACCATAACACAAAAACTCTCAATACCTATCAACAAAACTTGGCAGATATGTCAAACAGACCCCAAAGTAGTGCCTTTTGCTATTTGCTTATTTTTGGCATTTTTGTTTTTCTTGACTTCCATGGAAACGATTTGGATTTAATCTAAAAAAATCAAGTTGGACTTTAAGTAACTGTTAGATGATTTGTTCTTTCAAATTTGTGGGGCCAGGGGGGATTTGTCATTTTCTGATGACTCTTGTTTAAATCTTATTTCAGGTATTATGTCCTAGTGTTTTGTTACTTTCAGATATTGAAGGGAGTTGTATGTGAGAACCCTGATGTAGCGATTGTGACTACTCAGTGGATGGCGGACTGCCTCAACATGGGCAGACTGCTGGAGACAGATACATACCAGATACTGCTGGAGTAACCACTGCCTCGTGTTGTCGGGGATGTCAATGGGTCCCAGGACTACTGAGTATTGTGAAGAAGGTAGCACTGTTGTGGAGGCTTAAATATAGATCCTGAACTCAGGTACAACTTTGTTTGCATAACCAGCATGAAGTTTTGTAGTTCCCCAGCTTGTAAGGTTTAATATATCCTGTACCATTTGATGCAAATTACAATCAACACCCTGAAAGTGCTTTGGACCTGTCGGCTGCAGGGATACAGTCAGGCTGTGCCATTGATGACTTGAGTTGATGAACAGGTGATGTCATCATCACCATTCATACATTACGTTTCACGTATAAGACCCGTGAAGATCCAGGTTAGAATTGATCTTCAGTAACTTATGCTTGTCGTAAGAGGCGATTAACGGGATCAGGTGGTCAGGCTCGCTGACTTGGTTGACAGGTCATCATATCACAAGTGCGTAGATCAATGCTCATGCTGTTGATCACTGGATTGTATTGGTCCAGACTCAATTTTTTACAGACCACTGCCATATAGCTGGAATATTGCTGAGTGTGTAAAACTAAACTCACTCACTCACTCTTCACCCGTAAAGTCATTGCCTGTGTTAAGTAAAAGACTAACATAAAGTACTCATCGTCCTGGCTGATTGTGTGTTAGGTTATACCCAGACAATGGGTTTTGTTTCTCACCTTAAAAACCAAATTGCCTTGCACAGTTTCTAGTTGAACCCATCATGTTTGAGGTGAGATGGTCGATACACCTGCACATTGGTCTGATGCCGCTGAATGATTTAGTGTATTCAAGGCTTCATCTGTCGGCTGTTGGTTTATCAACTTCAGGTGTGTGCACATTCACTACCTGCACTTAGCCTGTCTGTGGGTCCTTTTCCCCAATTTAAAACATTTGGATTGGCCAGTATGTCTCATTTTTTACCTTGGTTTATTTATCGCTGTGTGTACATATGACTCTGCATTTCATAAGATAATGACCAGCTGATGACAACCACCCAGAACAAATGACAGACTAAGGTTAGAGTCACTTCCCTTTGATATGGACAGTTGCTCTTGCAGGCAAATAAAATACAATGCATATAGTCAATTGTTACTGCAGCTATATGTAGTTATGCCACTGCTAAAGAAACAGGTTCAGTTAGAACTATATTGGCTGCTGTCACTGTCTGACTGACACCTCACAGGATTATATGTTAATGCCCACATTCCAGTAAAACTTCAGTTAATGTTTGTGAGAGATGAGAAACAAAGTTAAGAATTACATTTTAAACAGGTTGTCCCTGTTGTGTTTGCGATTGTAATTCAGGTTTGCTTACCCCTGAATGAAGCAGATTTCCCTTTGTTATGTTCGGTTGAACTAGTTACAACATGTGAGGCAGAGTTTTGCCATCGTTGAAGCAATACTTAAAACATACCTTACTGTGATAGAAACATGAGTTAGTGTTTTGTTATGGAGACATTAATGATCAACTACATGTATGTGTTTACGGTTGTTTGTTTATGGCAACTCTTCTGTGTAGTTAGAGTATAAAATTGTTGTGTGTTTCATATTCACATTCAAATCATACTACCCAGCACCAAAGTAGAGATATCCTTTCACTTGTCAATCAACCAAATGCCCAGATATTCGGTTGTCTTTTTTCGCCCAACATAAACATGAGAAACTTCGCCTTCTGTATACTTGTTGGGTTGTTAACAAGTCCAAAAAACGATCATCTTGTTGAATTGAACAATTTCATTGATGTACAATAATTCATATTTACAAACCTGACAACCTTTTCTGAAGGACTGCTAAAAGTATTTGATAACTTTAATTCAATGATGCTGAGCCAGTGGCCCAAAGGGTCCTTATCATATCATATCATATCTTATCTTTTAGTTATTTTTAATGAAATAAGATTCAAATAGACAATCACATGAAGAAGTTGTGTACCCTTCTATTCCAATAATACATCTGCACATCATCATATGAGCAAAATATTCTCAAGCACGACGTTTAACCCAATTTCACCTCACCTCCAATAATACATCTGACTGGTTCTGTGGTTTGTTTGTCATTGCCAAAAGAAGGCAAGTTGAACCTTCATGCATCATTCTTAGATAATGGATAACAGTGTTTAGTTAATGTTTTCATTGTTTCGTGTAATTGTTTTAGGTTAAAAAATGTTATTCATTATTAGCTTTTGGAGTCTGAAAGTTTGTCAGTAGTTTTGTTAAAAAATATGGAAATGCAACACGTCATTGAATCAGATCAACAAGCCTCTTTCCAAAGAGGGAGGGGATGGGGATGTTTGGCAATGAAATATTCACCATTTCTTTCATTTTATCGAAATAAGAATCAGAGAAACATACTTCACTTTCTGAAATGTGAGTTCTGAACAATTTCATTTGTTTGTCTTTGTGCAAAGTTTTGATAGAAATACATCTCCCCCATGTCTGCAACCAATGTCAGTAACATTTCCCAAACTATAATTTGACATATCTAGGTATCATCTAGCTTTTCATTAAAAATAACTGATAAGACTGGATTTATACTAAGTCCGCATTTTTTGACGCATGCGTTACTGAGTGCATTTTTTCCAATACACAAGGTGCAATCATCTGTGATATAAGACGGATGAATATAACATGAAGAAAAAATCCTAGCATCTCTGGCAGTTTCTGTGCATGAGGAAGAGAACAGAACAAGGAGATGGTGGGTACATCCCTTAAACCAAGATTACTTGAAGGAGCCTATAATCGTCTTATAAGGGAATTATTAGGGAATTAAATAACATCAATAGTTTATGTGTTTTCGAAATATTGAACTAAAAGTATGTAGAATTTTTTTACTTTCATACCAACATTGTTCTCTCATACACTCAGGCATTACAAATTCCACATATATAGAATTTGAGCAGTACTGACTTCCCTGGGAAACCTAGATCTGAGGGTTCTGTTGACATGAACCAAATTGAGCCTCGTGAAATATCTGGGCCATTTTATTTTTCATAAGACTTTTAGAAGCATCTTGAAGTAGCTTGTTCTGAGAATGATATTTATCAAAGGTTTGTCATATTATTGTATGTGTTATGCACAGACAGGTGCAGAAACACATTATAAATAATATCTCATCAAAAACACAGCCTGTCTGCAATTGGAATCGCATATTTTTATTGAAAGATGAGGAAATAACCTTACCTGATTGTCAACGTGTTGGGGAAATACCTTATTGGAATGACATCATCAGGGGAATTCCTCATGCGAGTTCATTTGCGTTGCGTCAAAAATAGGAGGCCTACCTATCTAAATCGCTTCAGATCACAACGCATGCAAAATTTGCACTTAGTGTATTGTCTAAATGGAAAATGTACTGCTTGTGTTTTTTCGGATGCAATGCATGACGCAACGCAGAGAAAATCGGACGTAGCAGAACACAAGGGACTGTAAATCACAGTTTTGAACATGATCACATTTTTCCCAGTTTGTCTGCCAAGGGCATCTTGTTTGGAATCTAAGATAAATTCATGTATTCCTAATTTTGTACTACTAAGGCTTATGCTGAAATATCAGCCGAAATCAATATACATATTTTTGTTTTTTTTGACTCTATTCTTTTGTGCAAAATCATGTATTAAGAAACTCTTTGAGTGCAACATGGTTCAAATGTACAATTGTTTGCAAGTCATGTGGGCAGATTCTCCAGCATTTCGCAAATAAACAGTGAAAACAATCAGTGCCATGGCTTTTTAAAGTTTTTTATCTTAAATGTTTTTTATACCTTAGCACATGGAGATTGCATACTTGATTTCTGTCCATTGCATCTTTTGTTCATTGTTGTTTGATGAATACGTTTTATAAATAAAAAAATTATACATAGAACTTCTTTTTGTTGAATGTTGTTACTCCATTGTTTTCAACTTTACTATATTGTCATATATGCACGTCATCCGCAAGAGGAATGGATACTCCACATACTGATTGCAGAATAAGTGGTTAACAGTGGTTGATATGGACAGGCTGATAATACTTGTCACCTGAGCACCTGTCTACACAAACACTGGGTGTCTACCACATACCCAGAGCACCTGTCTACACAAACACTTGCTGTCTTCTGCTACCACATACCCAGATGCACCTGTCTACACAAACACTGGGTGTCACCACTGGGTGTCTTCCCATACCCAGAGCACCTGTCTACACAAACACTGGGTGTCTTCTGCACACATACCCAGAGCACCTGTCTACACAAACACTGGGTGTCTACCACATACCCAGAGCACCTGTCTACACAAACACTGGGTGTCTTCTGCCACCACATACCCAGAGCACCTGTCTACACAAACACTGGGTGTCTTCTGCCACCACATACCCAGAGCACCTGTCTACACAAACACTGGGTGTCTACCACATACCCAGAGCACCTGTCTACACAAACACTGAGTGTCTTCTGCCACCACATACCCAGAGCACCTGTCTACACAAACACTGGGTGTCTTCTGCCACCACATACCCAGAGCACCTGTCTACACAAACACTGGGTGTCTACTACACATACCCAGAGCACCTGTCTACACAAACACTGGGTGTCTTCTGCCACCACATACCCAGAGCACCTGTCTACACAAACACTGGGTGTCTTCCACATACCCAGAGCACCTGTCTACACAAACACTGGGTGTCTTCTGCCACCACATACCCAGAGCACCTGTCTACACAAACACTGGGTGTCTACCACATACCCAGAGCACCTGTCTACACAAACACTGGGTGTCTTCTACCACCATACCCAGAGCACCTGTCTACACAAACACTGGGTGTCTTCTGCCACCACATACCCAGAGCACCTGTCTGTCTACACAAACACTGGGTGTCTTCTGCCACCACATACCCAGAGCACCTGTCTACACAAACACTGGGTGTCTACCACATACCCAGAGCACCTGTCTACACAAACACTGGGTGTCTACCACATACCCAGATCACCTGTCTACACAAACACTGGGTGTCTTCTGCCACCACATACCCAGAGCACCTGTCTACACAAACACTGAGTGTCTTCTGCCACCACATACCCAGAGCACCTGTCTACACAAACACTGGGTGTCTTCTGCCACCACATACCCAGAGCACCTGTCTACACAAACACTGGTCTTCTACCACATACCCAGAGCACCTGTCTACACAAACACTGGGTGTCTACCACACATACCCAGAGCACCTGTCTACACAAACACTGGGTGTCTTCTGCCACCACATACCCAGAGCACCTGTCTACACAAACACTGGGTGTCTTCTGCCACCACATACCCAGAGCACCTGTCTACACAAACACTGGGTGTCTACCACATACCCAGAGCACCTGTCTACACAAACACTGGTGTCTTCTGCCACCACATACCCAGAGCACCTGTCTACACAAACACTGGGTGTCTACCACATACCCAGAGCACCTGTCTACACAAACACTGGGTGTCTACCACATACCCAGAGCACCTGTCTACACAAACACTGGGTGTCTTCTGCCACCACATACCAGATACACATACCCAGAGCACCTGTCTACACAAACACTGGGTGTCTACCACATACCCAGAGCACCTGTCTACACAAACACTGGGTGTCTTCTGCCACCACATACCCAGAGCACCTGTCTACACAAACACTGAGTGTCTTCTGCCACCACATACCCAGAGCACCTGTCTACACAAACACTGGGTGTCTTCTGCTACCACATACCCAGAGCACCTGTCTACACAAACACTGGGTGTCTACCACATACCCAGAGCACCTGTCTACACAAACACTGGGTGTCTTCTGCCACCACATACCCAGAGCACCTGTCTACACAAACACTGGGTGTCTCTACCACCACATACCCAGAGCACCTGTCTACACAAACACTGGGTGTCTTCTGCCACCACATACCCAGAGCACCTGTCTACACAAACACTGGGTGTCTACCACATACCCAGAGCACCTGTCTACACAAACACTGGGTGTCTTCTGCCACCACATACCCAGAGCACCTGTCTACACAAACACTGGGTGTCTTCTGCCACCACATACCCAGAGCACCTGTCTACACAAACACTGGGTGTCTACCACATACCCAGAGCACCTGTCTACACAAACACTGGGTGTCTACCACATACCCAGAGCACCTGTCTACACAAACACTGGGTGTCTTCTGCTACCACATACCCAGAGCACCTGTCTACACAAACACTGGGTGTCTACCTGCCACCACATACCCAGAGCACCTGTCTACACAAACACTGGGTGTCTTCTGCCACCACATACCCAGAGCACCTGTCTACACAAACACTGGGTGTCTACCACATACCCAGAGCACCTGTCTACACAAACACTGGGTGTCTACCACATACCCAGAGCACCTGTCTACACAAACACTGGGTGTCTACCACATACCCAGAGCACCTGTCTACACAAACACTGGGTGTCTTCTGCCACCACATACCCAGAGCACCTGTCTACACAAACACTGGGTGTCTTCTGCACACCATACCCAGAGCACCTGTCTACACAAACACTGGGTGTCTTCTGCCACCACATACCCAGAGCACCTGTCTACACAAACACTGGGTGTCTACCACCACATACCCAGAGCACCTGTCTACACAAACACTGGGTGTCTACCACATACCCAGAGCACCTGTCTACACAAACACTGGGTGTCTACCACATATACCCAGAGCACCTGTCTACACAAACACTGAGTGTCTTCTGCCACCACATACCCAGAGCACCTGTCTACACAAACACTGGGTGTCTACCACCACATACCCAGAGCACCTGTCTACACAAACACTGGGTGTCTTCTGCTACCACATACCCAGAGCACCTGTCTACACAAACACTGGGTGTCTTCTGCCACCACATACCCAGAGCACCTGTCTACACAAACACTGGGTGTCTTCTACCACATACCCAGAGCACCTGTCTACACAAACACTGGGTGTCTACCACATACCCAGAGCACCTGTCTACACAAACACTGGGTGTCTTCTGCCACCACATACCCAGAGCACCTGTCTACACAAACACTGGGTGTCTACCACATACCCAGAGCACCTGTCTACACAAACACTGGGTGTCTTCTACCACCACATACCCAGAGCACCTGTCTACACAAACACTGGGTGTCTTCTGCCACCACATACCCAGAGCACCTGTCTACACAAACACTGGGTGTCTTCTACCACCACATACCCAGAGCACCTGTCTACACAAACACTGGGTGTCTTCTGCCACCACATACCCAGAGCACCTGTCTACACAAACACTGGGTGTCTACCACATACCCAGAGCACCTGTCTACACAAACACTGGGTGTCTACCACATACCCAGAGAACCTGTCTACACAAACACTGAGTGTCTTCTGCCACCACATACCCAGAGCACCTGTCTACACAAACACTGGGTGTCTACCACATACCCAGAGCACCTGTCTACACAAACACTGAGTGTCTGGGTGTCTTCTACCACCACATACCCAGAGCACCTGTCTACACAAACACTGGGTGTCTTCTGCTACCACATACCCAGAGCACCTGTCTACACAAACACTGGGTGTCTACCACATACCCAGAGCACCTGTCTACACAAACACTGGGTGTCTTCTGCCACCACATACCCAGAGCACCTGTCTACACAAACACTGGGTGTCTACCACATACCCAGAGCACCTGTCTACACAAACACTGGGTGTCTTCTGCCACCACATACCCAGAGCACCTGTCTACACAAACACTGGGTGTCTACCACATACCCAGAGCACCTGTCTACACAAACACTGGGTGTCTTCTGCCACCACATACCCAGAGCACCTGTCTACACAAACACTGGGTGTCTACCACATACCCAGAGCACCTGTCTACACAAACACTGGGTGTCTTCTGCCACCACATACCCAGAGCACCTGTCTACACAAACACTGGGTGTCTTCTGCCACCACATACCCAGAGCACCTGTCTACACAAACACTGGGTGTCTTCTGCCACCACATACCCAGAGCACCTGTCTACACAAACACTGGGTGTCTACTGCCACACATACCAGAGAACCTGTCTACACAAACACTGGTGTGTCTGCTGCACCACATACCCAGAGCACCTGTCTACACAAACACTGGGTGTCTACCACATACCCAGAGCACCTGTCTACACAAACACTGGGTGTCTTCTGCCACCACATACCCAGAGCACCTGTCTACACAAACACTGGGTGTCTTCTGCCACCACATACCCAGAGAGCACCTGTCTACACAAACACTGGGTGTCTACCACCACATACCCAGAGCACCTGTCTACACAAACACTGGGTGTCTTCTGCCACCACATACCCAGAGCACCTGTCTACACAAACACTGGGTGTCTTCTGCCACCACATACCCAGAGCACCTGTCTACACAAACACTGGGTGTCTACCACATACCCAGAGCACCTGTCTACACACAAACACTGGGTGTCTTCTGCCACCACATACCCAGAGCACCTGTCTACACAAACACTGGTGTGTCTACCACATACCCAGAGCACCTGTCTACACAAACACTGGGTGTCTTCTGCCACCACATACCCAGAGCACCTGTCTACACAAACACTGGGTGTCTTCTGCCACCACATACCCAGAGCACCTGTCTACACAAACACTGGGTGTCTACCACATACCCAGAGCACCTGTCTACACAAACACTGGGTGTCTTCTGCCACCACATACCCAGAGCACCTGTCTACACAAACACTGGGTGTCTACCACACATACCCAGAGCACCTGTCTACACAAACACTGGGTGTCTTCTGCCACCACATACCCAGAGCACCTGTCTACACAAACACTGGGTGTCTACCACATACCCAGAGCACCTGTCTACACAAACACTGGGTGTCTTCTGCCACCACATACCCAGAGCACCTGTCTACACAAACACTGGGTGTCTTCTGCCACCACATACCCAGAGCACCTGTCTACACAAACACTGGGTGTCTTCTGCACCACATACCCAGAGCACCTGTCTACACAAACACTGGGTGTCTCTACCACCACATACCCAGAGCACCTGTCTACACAAACACTGGGTGTCTTCTGCCACCACATACCCAGAGCACCTGTCTACACAAACACTGGGTGTCTACCACATACCCAGAGCACCTGTCTACACAAACACTGGGTGTCTTCTGCCACCACATACCCAGAGCACCTGTCTACACAAACACTGGGTGTCTACCACATACCCAGAGCACCTGTCTACACAAACACTGGGTGTCTTCCACACCACATACCCAGAGCACCTGTCTACACAAACACTGGGTGTCTTCTGCCACCACATACCCAGAGCACCTGTCTACACAAACACTGGGTGTGTCTACCACATACCCAGAGCACCTGTCTACACAAACACTGGGTGTCTACCACACATACCCAGAGCACCTGTCTACACAAACACTGGGTGTCTTCTGCCACCACATACCCAGAGCACCTGTCTACACAAACACTGGGTGTCTTCTGCCACCATACCCAGAGCACCTGTCTACACAAACACTGGGTGTCTTCTGCCACCACATACCCAGAGCACCTGTCTACACAAACACTGGGTGTCTTCTGCCACCACATACCCAGAGCACCTGTCTACACAAACACTGGGTGTCTACCACATACCCAGAGCACCTGTCTACACAAACACTGGGTGTCTTCTGCCACCACATACCCAGAGCACCTGTCTACACAAACACTGGGTGTCTACCACATACCCAGAGCACCTGTCTACACAAACACTGGGTGTCTTCTGCCACCACATACCCAGAGCACCTGTCTACACAAACACTGGGTGTCTGCCACATACCCAGAGCACCTGTCTACACAAACACTGGGTGTCTTCTGCCACCACATACCCAGAGCACCTGTCTACACAAACACTGGGTGTCTACCACATATCCAGAGAATCTGTCTACACAAACACTGAGTGTCTTCTGCCACCACATACCCAGATCACCTGTCTACACAAACACTGAGTGTCTACCACATACCCAGAGCACCTGTCTACACAAACACTGAGTGTCTTCTACCACCACATGGCCAGAGCACCTGTCTACACAAACACTGGGTGTCTTCTGCTACCACATACAGAGAGCACCTGTCTACACAAACACTGGGTGTCTACCACATACCCAGAACACCTGTCTACACAAACACTGGGTGTCTTCTGCCAACACATACCCAGAAAACCTGTCTACACAAACACTGGGTGTCTGCCACATACCCAGAGCACCTGTCTACACAAACACTGGGTGTCTACCACATATCCAGAGAATCTGTCTACACAAACACTGAGTGTTTTCTGCCACCACATACCCAGATCACCTGTCTACACAAACACTGGGTGTCTACCACATACCCAGAGCACCTGTCTACACAAACACTGAGTGTCTTCTACCACCACATACCCAGAACACCTGTCTACACAAACACTGGGTGTCTTCTGCCACCACATACCCAGAGCACCTGTCTACACAAACACTGGGTGTCTACCACATACCCAGAGCACCTGTCTACACAAACACTGGGTGTCTACCACATACCCAGAGCACCTGTCTACACAAACACTGGGTGTCTTCTGCCACCACCACATACCCAGAGCACCTGTCTACACAAACACTGGTGTCTTCTGCCACCACATACCCAGAGCACCTGTCTACACAAACACTGGGTGTCTACCACACATACCCAGAGCACCTGTCTACACAAACACTGGGTGTCTTCTGCCACCACATACCCAGAGCACCTGTCTACACAAACACTGGGTGTCTACCACATACCCAGAGCACCTGTCTACACAAACACTGGGTGTCTTCTGCCACCACATACCCAGAGCACCTGTCTACACAAACACTGGTGTGTCTACCACATACCCAGAGCACCTGTCTACACAAACACTGGGTGTCTACCACCACATACCCAGAGCACCTGTCTACACAAACACTGGGTGTCTTCTGCCACCACATACCCAGAGCACCTGTCTACACAAACACTGGGTGTCTTCTGCCACCACATACCCAGAGCACCTGTCTACACAAACACTGGGTGTCTACCACATACCCAGAGCACCTGTCTACACAAACACTGGGTGTCTTCTACCACCACATACCCAGAGCACCTGTCTACACAAACACTGGGTGTCTTCTGCCACCACATACCCAGAGCACCTGTCTACACAAACACTGGGTGTCTACCACACATACCCAGAGCACCTGTCTACACAAACACTGGGTGTCTTCTGCCACCACATACCCAGAGCACCTGTCTACACAAACACTGGGTGTCTACCACATACCCAGAGCACCTGTCTACACAAACACTGGGTGTCTTCTGCCACCACATACCCAGAGCACCTGTCTACACAAACACTGGGTGTCTACCACATACCCAGAGCACCTGTCTACACAAACACTGGGTGTCTTCTACACCACATACCCAGAGCACCTGTCTACACAAACACTGGGTGTCTTCTGCCACCACATACCCAGAGCACCTGTCTACACAAACACTGGGTGTCTACCACATACCCAGAGCACCTGTCTACACAAACACTGGGTGTCTTCTACCACCACATACCCAGAGCACCTGTCTACACAAACACTGGGTGTCTTCTGCCACCACATACCCAGAGCACCTGTCTACACAAACACTGGGTGTCTACCTGCCACCAGAGCACCTGTCCACAAACCACACATACCCAGAGAGCACCTGTCTACACAAACACTGGGTGTCTTCCACATACCCAGAGCACCTGTCTACACAAACACTGGGTGTCTACCACCACATACCCAGAGCACCTGTCTACACAAACACTGGGTGTCTTCTGCCACCACATACCCAGAGCACCTGTCTACACAAACACTGGGTGTCTACCACATACCCAGAGCACCTGTCTACACAAACACTGGGTGTCTTCTGCCACCACATACCCAGAGCACCTGTCTACACAAACACTGGGTGTCTTCTGCTACCACATACCCAGAGCACCTGTCTACACAAACACTGGGTGTCTTCCACACCACATACCCAGAGCACCTGTCTACACAAACACTGGGTGTCTTCTACCACACATACCCAGAGCACCTGTCTACACAAACACTGGGTGTCTTCTGCCACATACCCAGAGCACCTGTCTACACAAACACTGGGTGTCTTCTACCACCACATACCCAGAGCACCTGTCTACACAAACACTGGGTGTCTTCTGCCACCACATACCCAGAGCACCTGTCTACACAAACACTGGGTGTCTACCACATACCCAGAGCACCTGTCTACACAAACACTGGGTGTCTTCTGCTGCCACACATACCCAGAGCACCTGTCTACACAAACACTGGGTGTCTACCACATACCCCAGAGCACCTGTCTACACAAACACTGGGTGTCTTCTGCCACCACATACCCAGAGCACCTGTCTACACAAACACTGGGTGTCTACCACATACCCAGAGCACCTGTCTACACAAACACTGGGTGTCTTCTGCCACCACATACCCAGAGCACCTGTCTACACAAACACTGGGTGTCTTCTGCCACACCCAGAGCACCTGTCTACACAAACACTGGGTGTCTTCTGCCACCACATACCCAGAGCACCTGTCTACACAAACACTGGGTGTCTTCTGCCACACATACCCAGAGCACCTGTCTACACAAACACTGGGTGTCTTCTGCCACCACATACCCAGAGCACCTGTCTACACAAACACTGGGTGTCTACCACATACCCAGAGCACCTGTCTACACAAACACTGGGTGTCTTCTGCCACCACATACCCAGAGCACCTGTCTACACAAACACTGGGTGTCTACCACATACCCAGAGCACCTGTCTACACAAACACTGGGTGTCTACCACACATACCAGAGCACCTGTCTACACAAACACTGGGTGTCTTCTGCCACCACATACCCAGAGCACCTGTCTACACAAACACTGGGTGTCTTCTGCCACCACATACCCAGAGCACCTGTCTACACAAACACTGGGTGTCTTCTGCCACACATACCCAGAGCACCTGTCTACACAAACACTGGGTGTCTTCTGCCACCACATACCCAGAGCACCTGTCTACACAAACACTGGGTGTCTACCCACATATACCCAGAGCACCTGTCTACACAAACACTGGGTGTCTTCTGCCACCACATACCCAGAGCACCTGTCTACACAAACACTGGGTGTCTACCACATACCCAGAGCACCTGTCTACACAAACACTGGGTGTCTTCTGCCACCACATACCCAGAGCACCTGTCTACACAAACACTGGGTGTCTTCTGCCACACATACCCAGAGCACCTGTCTACACAAACACTGGGTGTCTCTGCCACATACCCAGAGCACCTGTCTACACAAACACTGGGTGTCTACCACATACCCAGAGCACCTGTCTACACAAACACTGGGTGGGTTGTCTGCCACCACATACCCAGAGCACCTGTCTACACAAACACTGGGTGTCTACCACATACCCAGAGCACCTGTCTACACAAACACTGGGTGTCTTCCCACATACCCAGAGCACCTGTCTACACAAACACTGGGTGTCTTCTACCACATACCCAGAGCACCTGTCTACACAAACACTGGGTGTCTTCTACCACATACCCAGAGCACCTGTCTACACAAACACTGGGTGTCTACCACATACCCAGAGCACCTGTCTACACAAACACTGGGTGTCTTCTGCCACCACATACCCAGAGCACCTGTCTACACAAACACTGGGTGTCTACCATACCCAGAGAGCACCTGTCTACACAAACACTGGGTGTCTACCACACACCCAGAGAACCTGTCTACACAAACACTGGGTGTCTTCTGCCACCACATACCCAGAGCACCTGTCTACACAAACACTGGGTGTCTACCACATACCCAGAGCACCTGTCTACACAAACACTGGGTGTCTTCTGCCACCACATACCCAGAGCACCTGTCTACACAAACACTGGGTGTCTACCACATACCCAGAGCACCTGTCTACACAAACACTGGGTGTCTACCACATACCCAGAGCACCTGTCTACACAAACACTGGGTGTCTTCTGCCACCACATACCCAGAGCACCTGTCTACACAAACACTGGGTGTCTTCTGCCACCACATACCCAGAGCACCTGTCTACACAAACACTGGGTGTCTTCTGCCACCACATACCCAGAGCACCTGTCTACACAAACACTGGGTGTCTTCTACCACATACCCAGAGCACCTGTCTACACAAACACTGGGTGTCTACCACATACCCAGAGCACCTGTCTACACAAACACTGGTGTGTTTTCTGCCACCCACATACCCAGATCACCTGTCTACACAAACACTGGGTGTCTACCACACATACCCAGAGCACCTGTCTACACAAACACTGGGTGTCTTCTGCCACCACATACCCAGAGCACCTGTCTACACAAACACTGGGTGTCTTCTGCCACCACATACCCAGAGCACCTGTCTACACAAACACTGGGTGTCTACCACATACCCAGAGCACCTGTCTACACAAACACTGGGTGTCTTCTGCCACACATACCAGAGCACCTGTCTACACAAACACTGGGTGTCTCTGCACATACCCAGAGAGACCTGTCTACACAAAACACTGGGTGTCTTCTGCCACCACATACCCAGAGCACCTGTCTACACAAACACTGGGTGTCTGCTACCACATACCCAGAGCACCTGTCTACACAAACACTGGGTGTCTACCACATACCCAGAGCACCTGTCTACACAAACACTGGGTGTCTCTACCACATACCCAGAGCACCTGTCTACACAAACACTGGGTGTCTTCTGCCACCACATACCCAGAGCACCTGTCTACACAAACACTGGGTGTCTACCACATACCCAGAGCACCTGTCTACACAAACACTGGGTGTCTTCCACCCACATACCCAGAGCACCTGTCTACACAAACACTGGGTGTCTTCTGCCACCACATACCCAGAGCACCTGTCTACACAAACACTGGGTGTCTACCACATACCCAGAACACCTGTCTACACAAACACTGGGTGTCTACATACCCAGAGCACCTGTCTACACAAACACTGGGTGTCTACCACATACCCAGAGCACCTGTCTACACAAACACTGGGTGTCTACCACCACCACATACCCAGAGCACCTGTCTACACAAACACTGGTGTCTTCTGCCACCACATACCCAGAGCACCTGTCTACACAAACACTGGGTGTCTACCACATACCCAGAGCACCTGTCTACACAAACACTGGGTGTCTTCTGCCACCACATACCCAGAGCACCTGTCTACACAAACACTGGGTGTCTTCTGCCACCACATACCCAGAGCACCTGTCTACACAAACACTGGGTGTCTACCACATACCCAGAGCACCTGTCTACACAAACACTGGGTGTCTACCACATACCCAGAGAGCACCTGTCTACACAAACACTGGGTGTCTTCTGCCACACATACCCAGAGCACCTGTCTACACAAACACTGGGTGTCTTCTGCCACCACATACCCAGAGCACCTGTCTACACAAACACTGGGTGTCTACCACATACCCAGAGCACCTGTCTACACAAACACTGGGTGTCTTCTACCACCACATACCCAGAGCACCTGTCTACACAAACACTGGGTGTCTTCTGCCACCACATACCCAGAGCACCTGTCTACACAAACACTGGGTGTCTTCTGCCACCACATACCCAGAGCACCTGTCTACACAAACACTGGGTGTCTACCACATACCCAGAGCACCTGTCTACACAAACACTGGGTGTCTTCTACCACCACATACCCAGAGCACCTGTCTACACAAACACTGGGTGTCTACCACATACCCAGAGCACCTGTCTACACAAACACTGGGTGTCTTCTGCCACCACATACCCAGAGCACCTGTCTACACAAACACTGGGTGTCTACCACATACCCAGAGCACCTGTCTACACAAACACTGGGTGTCTACCACATACCCAGATCACCTGTCTACACAAACACTGGGTGTCTTCTGCCACACATACCCAGAGCACCTGTCTACACAAACACTGGGTGTCTTCTGCCACATACCCAGAGCACCTGTCTACACAAACACTGGGTGTCTTCTGCCACCACATACCCAGAGCACCTGTCTACACAAACACTGGGTGTCTTCTGCCACCACATACAGAGCACCTGTCTACACAAACACTGGGTGTCTTCTGCCACCATACCCAGAGCACCTGTCTACACAAACACTGGTGTCTCTGCCACACATACCCAGAGCACCTGTCTACACAAACACTGGGTGTCTTCTGCCACCACATACCCAGAGCACCTGTCTACACAAACACTGGGTGTCTACCACATATACCAGAGCACCTGTCTACACAAACACTGGGTGTCTTCTGCCACCACATACCCAGAGCACCTGTCTACACAAACACTGGGTGTCTTCCACATACCCAGAGCACCTGTCTACACAAACACTGGGTGTCTTCTGCCACCACATACCCAGAGCACCTGTCTACACAAACACTGGGTGTCTACCACATACCCAGAGCACCTGTCTACACAAACACTGGGTGTCTTCTGCTACCACATACCCAGAGCACCTGTCTACACAAACACTGGGTGTCTTCTGCCACCACATACCCAGAGCACCTGTCTACACAAACACTGGGTGTCTTCTGCCACCACATACCCAGAGCACCTGTCTACACAAACACTGGGTGTCTACCACATACCCAGAGCACCTGTCTACACAAACACTGGGTGTCTTCCACCACATACCCAGAGCACCTGTCTACACAAACACTGGGTGTCTTCTGCCACCACATACCCAGAGCACCTGTCTACACAAACACTGGGTGTCTACCACATACCCAGAGCACCTGTCTACACAAACACTGGGTGTCTTCTGCCACCACATACCCAGAGCACCTGTCTACACAAACACTGGGTGTCTTCTGCACCACATACCCAGAGCACCTGTCTACACAAACACTGGGTGTGTCTACCACACATACCCAGAGCACCTGTCTACACAAACACTGGGTGTCTTCTGCCACCACATACCCAGAGCACCTGTCTACACAAACACTGGGTGTCTACCACACATACCCAGAGCACCTGTCTACACAAACACTGGGTGTCTGCCACCACATACCCAGAGCACCTGTCTACACAAACACTGGGTGTCTACCACATACCCAGAGCACCTGTCTACACAAACACTGGTGTGTTCTGCCACCACATACCCAGAGCACCTGTCTACACAAACACTGGGTGTCTACCACATACCCAGAGCACCTGTCTACACAAACACTGGGTGTCTTCTACCACCACATACCCAGAGCACCTGTCTACACAAACACTGGGTGTCTTCTGCACACACCCCAGAGCACCTGTCTACACAAACACTGGGTGTCTACCACCATACCCAGAGCACCTGTCTACACAAACACTGGGTGTCTTCTGCCACCACATACCCAGAGCACCTGTCTACACAAACACTGGGTGTCTTCTGCACCACATACCCAGAGCACCTGTCTACACAAACACTGGGTGTCTCTGCCACACATACCCAGAGCACCTGTCTACACAAACACTGGGTGTCTTCTGCCACCACATACCCAGAGCACCTGTCTACACAAACACTGGTGTGTCTACCACATACCCAGAGCACCTGTCTACACAAACACTGGGTGTCTGCCACCACATACCCAGAGCACCTGTCTACACAAACACTGGGTGTCTACCACATACCCAGAGCACCTGTCTACACAAACACTGGGTGTCTTCTACCACCACATACCCAGAGCACCTGTCTACACAAACACTGGGTGTCTTCTACCACATACCCAGAGCACCTGTCTACACAAACACTGGGTGTCTACCACATACCCAGAACACCTGTCTACACAAACACTGGGTGTCTTCTGCCAACACATACCCAGAAAACCTGTCTACACAAACACTGGGTGTCTGCCACATACCCAGAGCACCTGTCTACACAAACACTGGGTGTCTACCACATATCCAGAGAATCTGTCTACACAAACACTGAGTGTTTTCTGCCACCACATACCCAGATCACCTGTCTACACAAACACTGGGTGTCTACCACATACCCAGAGAACCTGTCTACACAAACACTGAGTGTCTTCTACCACCACATACCCAGAACACCTGTCTATACAAACACTGGGTGTCTTCTGCCACCACATACCCAGAGCATCTGTCTACACAAACACTGGGTGTCTACCACATACCCAGAGCACCTGTCTACACAAACACTGGGTGTCTACCACATACCCAGAGCACCTGTCTACACAAACACTGGGTGTCTACCACATACCCAGAGCACCTGTCTACACAAACACTGGGTGTCTTCTGCCACCACATACCCAGAGCACCTGTCTACACAAACACTGGGTGTCTACCACATACCCAGAGCACCTGTCTACACAAACACTGGGTGTCTTCTGCCACCACATACCCAGAGCACCTGTCTACACAAACACTGGGTGTCTACCACATATACCCAGAGCACCTGTCTACACAAACACTGGGTGTCTTCTGCCACCACATACCCAGAGCACCTGTCTACACAAACACTGGTGTGTCTGCCACCACATACCCAGAGCACCTGTCTACACAAACACTGGGTGTCTTCTGCCACCACATACCCAGAGCACCTGTCTACACAAACACTGGGTGTCTTCTGCCACCACATACCCAGAGCACCTGTCTACACAAACACTGGGTGTCTACCACATACCCAGAGAGCACCTGTCTACACAAACACTGGGTGTCTTCTGCCACCACATACCCAGAGCACCTGTCTACACAAACACTGGGTGTCTACCACATACCCAGAGCACCTGTCTACACAAACACTGGGTGTCTCTGCCACCACACATACCCAGAGCACCTGTCTACACAAACACTGGGTGTCTTCTGCCACCACATACCCAGAGCACCTGTCTACACAAACACTGGGTGTCTCTACCACCACCCAGAGACCTGTCTACACAAACACTGGTGTCTTCTGCCACCACAGAGCACCTGTCTACACAAACACTGGGTGTCTACCACACATACCCAGAGCACCTGTCTACACAAACACTGGGTGTCTTCTACCACCACATACCCAGAGCACCTGTCTACACAAACACTGGGTGTCTTCTGCCACCACATACCCAGAGCACCTGTCTACACAAACACTGGGTGTCTTCTGCCACCACATACCCAGAGCACCTGTCTACACAAACACTGGGTGTCTGTCTACCACATACCCAGAGCACCTGTCTACACAAACACTGGGTGTCTTCCACATACCTGTCTACACAAACACTGGGTGTCTTCTGCCACCACATACCCAGAGCACCTGTCTACACAAACACTGGGTGTCTTCTGCCACCACACCACATACCCAGAGCACCTGTCTACACAAACACTGGATGTCTTCTGCCACCACATGTCAGAGCACCTGTCTACACAAACACTGGTGTCTTCTACCACCACATACCCAGAGCACCTGTCTACACAAACACTGGGTGTCTTCTGCCACCACATACCCAGAGCACCTGTCTACACAAACACTGGGTGTCTTCTGCCACATACCCAGAGCACCTGTCTACACAAACACTGGGTGTCTACCACCACATACCCAGAGCACCTGTCTACACAAACACTGGGTGTCTTCTGCCACCACATACCCAGAGAGCACCTGTCTACACAAACACTGGGTGTCTACCACATACCCAGAGCACCTGTCTACACAAACACTGGGTGTTCTGCCACCACATACCCAGAGCACCTGTCTACACAAACACTGGGTGTCTTCTGCCACCACATACCCAGAGCACCTGTCTACACAAACACTGGGTGTCTTCTGCCACCACATACCCAGAGCACCTGTCTACACAAACACTGGGTGTCTTCTGCCACCACATACCCAGAGCACCTGTCTACACAAACACTGGGTGTCTTCTGCCACCACATACCCAGAGCACCTGTCTACACACAAACACTGGTGTGTCTACCACCACATACCCAGAGCACCTGTCTACACAAACACTGGGTGTCTTCTGCCACCACATACCCAGAGCACCTGTCTACACAAACACTGGGTGTCTACCACACATACCCAGAGCACCTGTCTACACAAACACTGGGTGTCTTCTGCCACCACATACCCAGAGCACCTGTCTACACAAACACTGGTGTCTTCTGCCACCACATACCCAGAGCACCTGTCTACACAAACACTGGGTGTCTACCACATACCCAGAGCACCTGTCTACACAAACACTGGGTGTCTTCTGCCACCACATACCCAGAGCACCTGTCTACACAAACACTGGGTGTCTACCACATACCCAGAGCACCTGTCTACACAAACACTGGGTGTCTTCTGCCACCACATACCCAGAGCACCTGTCTACACAAACACTGGGTGTCTACCACATACCCAGAGAACCTGTCTACACAAACACTGGGTGTCTTCTGCCACCACATACCCAGAGCACCTGTCTACACAAACACTGGGTGTCTTCTGCCACCACATACCCAGAGCACCTGTCTACACAAACACTGGGTGTCTTCTGCCACCACATACCCAGAGCACCTGTCTACACAAACACTGGGTGTCTACCACATACCCAGAGCACCTGTCTACACAAACACTGGGTGTCTTCTGCCACCATACCCAGAGCACCTGTCTACACAAACACTGGGGGTCTCTGCCACATACCCAGAGCACCTGTCTACACAAACACTGGGTGTCTTCTGCTACACATACCCAGAGCACCTGTCTACACAAACACTGGGTGTCTTCTGCTACCACATACCCAGAGCACCTGTCTACACAAACACTGGGTGTTTTCTGCCACCACATACCCAGAGCACCTGTCTACACAAACACTGGGTGTCTACCACATACCCAGAGCACCTGTCTACACAAACACTGAGTGTCTTCTACCACCACATACCCAGAGCACCTGTCTACACAAACACTGGGTGTCTTCTGCCACCACATACCCAGAGCACCTGTCTACACAAACACTGGGTGTCTACCACATACCCAGAGCACCTGTCTACACAAACACTGGGTGTCTTCTGCTACCACATACCCAGAGCACCTGTCTACACAAACACTGGGTGTCTACCACATACCCAGAGCACCTGTCTACACAAACACTGGGTGTCTTCTGCCACCACATACCCAGAGCACCTGTCTACACAAACACTGGTTGTCTTCCACATACCCAGAGCACCTGTCTACACAAACACTGGGTGTCTTCTGCCACCACATACCCAGAGCACCTGTCTACACAAACACTGGGTGTCTACCACATACCCAGAGCACCTGTCTACACAAACACTGGGTGTCTTCTGCAACCACATACCCAGAGCACCTGTCTACACAAACACTGGGTGTCTTCTACCACATACCCAGAGAACCTGTCTACACAAACACTGGGTGTCTTCTGCCACCACATACCCAGATCACCTGAGCACTGTCTACACAAACACTGGTTGTCTACCACATACCCAGAGCACCTGTCTACACAAACACTGGGTGTCTACCACCACATACCCAGAGCACCTGTCTACACAAACACTGGGTGTCTTCTGCCACCACATACCCAGATCACCTGTCTACACAAACACTGGGTGTCTACCACATACCCAGAGCACCTGTCTACACAAACACTGGGTGTCTACCACATACCCAGAGCACCTGTCTACACAAACACTGGGTGTCTTCTGCCAACACATACCCAGAGCACCTGTCTACACAAACACTGGGTGTCTGCCACATACCCAGAGAACCTGTCTACACAAATACTGGGTGTCTACCACATATCCAGAGAATCTGTTTACTCAAACACTGAGTGTTTTCTGCCACCACATACCCAGATCACCTGTCTACACAAACACTGGGTGTCTACCACATACCCAGAGAACCTGTCTACACAAACACTGAGTGTCTTCTACCACCACATACCCAGAACACCTGTCTATACAAACACTGGGTGTCTTCTGCCACCACATACCCAGAGCATCTGTCTACACAAACACTAGGTGTCTACCACATACCCAGACCACCTGTCTACACAAACACTGGGTGTCTACCACATACCCAGAGCACCTGTCTACACAAACACTGGGTGTCTACCACATACCCAGAGAACCTGTCTACACAAACACTGAGTGTCTTCTGCCACCACATACCCAGATCACCTGTCTACACAAACACTGGGTGTCTACCACATACCCAGAGAACCTGTCTACACAAACACTGGGTGTCTTCTGCCACCACATACCCAGAGCACCTGTCTACACAAACACTGGGTGTCTACCCAGAGCACACATACCCAGAGCACCTGTCTACACAAACACTGGTTGTCTTCTGCCACATACATGCCCAGCACCTGTCTACACAAACACTGGGTGTCTTCTGCCACCACATACCCAGAGCACCTGTCTACACAAAACACTGGTCTTGTCTACCACATACCCAGAGCACCTGTCTACACAAACACTGGGTGTCTTCTGCCACCACATACCCAGAGCACCTGTCTACACAAACACTGGGTGTCTACCACATACCCAGAGCACCTGTCTACACAAACACTGGGTGTCTTCTACCACCACATACCCAGAGCACCTGTCTACACAAACACTGGGTGTCTACCACACATACCCAGAGCACCTGTCTACACAAACACTGGGTGTCTTCTGCCACCACATACCCAGAGCACCTGTCTACACAAACACTGGTTGTCTACCACATACCCAGAGCACCTGTCTACACAAACACTGGGTGTCTACCACATACCCAGAGAACCTGTCTACACAAACACTGGTTGTCTGCCACCACATACCCAGAGCACCTGTCTACACAAACACTGGGTGTCTTCTACCACCACATACCCAGAGCACCTGTCTACACAAACACTGGGTGTCTTCTACCACCACATACCCAGAGCACCTGTCTACACAAACACTGGGTGTCTTCTGCCACCACATACCCAGAGCACCTGTCTACACAAACACTGGGTGTCTACCACATACCCAGAGCACCTGTCTACACAAACACTGGGTGTCTACCACATACCCAGAGCACCTGTCTACACAAACACTGGGTGTCTTCTGCCACCACATACCCAGAGCACCTGTCTACACAAACACTGGGTGTCTTCTGCCACCACATACCCAGAGCACCTGTCTACACAAACACTGGGTGTCTACCACATACCCAGAGCACCTGTCTACACAAACACTGGGTGTCTTCTGCTACCACATACCCAGAGCACCTGTCTACACAAACACTGGGTGTCTTCTGCCACCACATACCCAGAGCACCTGTCTACACAAACACTGGGTGTCTACCACATACCCAGAGCACCTGTCTACACAAACACTGGGTGTCTTCTGCCACCACATACCCAGATCACCTGTCTACACAAACACTGGGTGTCTTCTGCCACCACATACCCAGAGCACCTGTCTACACAAACACTGGGTGTCTTCTGCCACCACATACCCAGAACACCTGTCTACACAAACACTGGGTGTCTTCTGCCACCACATACCCAGAGAACCTGTCTACACAAACACTGGGTGTCTTCTGCCAACACATACCCAGAGCACCTGTCTACACAAACACTGGGTGTCTACCACATACCCAGAGCACCTGTCTACACAAACACTGGGTGTCTTCTGCCACCACATACCCAGAGCACCTGTCTACACAAACACTGGGTGTCTACCACATACCCAGAGAACCTGTCTACACAAACACTGAGTGTTTTCTGCCACCACATACCCAGAGCACCTGTCTACACAAACACTGGGTGTCTACCACATACCCAGAGAACCTGTCTACACAAACACTGAGTGTCTTCTACCACCACATACCCAGAGCACCTGTCTACACAAACACTGGGTGTCTTCTGCCACCACATACCCAGAGCACCTGTCTACACAAACACTGGGTGTCTACCACATACCCAGAGCACCTGTCTACACAAACACTGGGTGTCTTCTGCCACCACATACCCAGAGCACCTGTCTACACAAACACTGGTTGTCTTCCACATACCCAGAGCACCTGTCTACACAAACACTGGGTGTCTTCTGCCACCACATACCCAGAGCACCTGTCTACACAAACACTGGGTGTCTACCACCACATACCCAGAGCACCTGTCTACACAAACACTGGGTGTCTTCTGCCACCACATACCCAGAGCACCTGTCTACACAAACACTGGGTGTCTACCACATATCCAGGGAATCTGTCTACACAAACACTGAGTGTCTTCTGCCACCACATACCCAGATCACCTGTCTACACAAACACTGAGTGTCTTCTACCACCACATGGCCAGAGCACCTGTCTACACAAACACTGGGTGTCTTCTGCTACCACATACAGAGAGCACCTGTCTACACAAACACTGGGTGTCTACCACATACCCAGAACACCTGTCTACACAAACACTGGGTGTCTTCTGCCACCACATACCCAGAAAACCTGTCTACACAAACACTGGGTGTCTGCCACATACCCAGAGCACCTGTCTACACAAACACTGGGTGTCTACCACATATCCAGAGAATCTGTCTACACAAACACTGAGTGTTTTCTGCCACCACATACCCAGATCACCTGTCTACACAAACACTGGGTGTCTACCACATACCCAGAGGAACTGTCTACACAAACACTGAGTGTTTTCTACCACCACATACCCAGAGCACCTGTCTACACAAACACTGGGTGTTTTCTGCCACCACATACCCAGAGCACCTGTCTACACAAACACTGAGTGTCTTCTACCACCACATACCCAGAGCACCTGTCTACACAAACACTGGGTGTCTTCTGCCACCACATACCCAGAGCACCTGTCTACACAAACACTGGGTGTCTACCACATACCCAGAGCACCTGTCTACACAAACACTGGGTGTCTTCTGCCACCACATACCCAGAGCACCTGTCTACACAAACACTGGGTGTCTCTTCCACATACCCAGACCACACCTGTCTACACAAACACTGGGTGTCTTCTGCAACCACATACCCAGAGCACCTGTCTACACAAACACTGGGTGTCTTCTACCACATACCCAGAGAACCTGTCTACACAAACACTGGGTGTCTTCTGCCACCACATACCCAGATCACCTGTCTACACAAACACTGGTTGTCTACCACATACCCAGAGCACCTGTCTACACAAACACTGGGTGTCTACCACATACCCAGAGCACCTGTCTACACAAACACTGGGTGTCTTCTGCCACCACATACCCAGAGCACCTGTCTACACAAACACTGGGTGTCTCTACCACATACCCAGAGCACCTGTCTACACAAACACTGGAGAGCACCTGTCTACACAAACACTGGGTGTCTTCTGCCAACACACATACCCAGAGCACCTGTCTACACAAACACTGGGTGTCTGCCACATACCCAGAGAACCTGTCTACACAAATACTGGGTGTCTACCACATATCCAGAGAATCTGTCTACACAAACACTGGGTGTCTTCTGCCACCACATACCCAGATCACCTGTCTACACAAACACTGGGTGTCTACCACATACCCAGAGAACCTGTCTACACAAACACTGAGTGTCTTCTACCACCACATACCCAGAACACCTGTCTATACAAACACTGGGTGTCTTCTGCCACCACATACCCAGAGCATCTGTCTACACAAACACTGGGTGTCTACCACATACCCAGACCACCTGTCTACACAAACACTGGGTGTCTACCACATACCCAGAGCACCTGTCTACACAAACACTGGGTGTCTACCACATACCCAGAGAACCTGTCTACACAAACACTGAGTGTCTTCTGCCACCACATACCCAGATCACCTGTCTACACAAACACTGGGTGTCTACCACATACCCAGAGAACCTGTCTACACAAACACTGAGTGCCTTCTGCCACCACATACCCAGATCACCTGTCTACACAAACACTGGTTGTCTACCACATACCCAGAGCACCTGTCTACACAAACACTGGTTGTCTTCCACATACCCAGAGCACCTGTCTACACAAACACTGGGTGTCTTCTGCCACTACATACCCAGATCACCTGTCTACACAAACACTGGGTGTCTACCACATATCCAGAGAATCTGTGTACACAAAAACTGAGTGTCTTCTGCCACCACATACCCAGATCACCTGTCTACACAAACACTGGGTGTCTACCACATACCCAGAGAACCTGTCTACCCAAACACTGAGTGTCTTCTACCACCACATACCCAGAGCACCTGTCTACACAAACACTGGGTGTCTACCACACACCCAGATAACCTGTCTACACCGACACTGAGTGTGTTCTGCCCCCACATACCCAGAGCACCTGTCTACACAAACACTGGTTGTCTACCACATACCCAGAGCACCTGTCTACACAAACACTGGGTGTCTACCACATACCCAGAGAACCTGTCTACACAAACACTGGGTGTCTACCACATACCCAGGGAACCTGTCTACACAAACACTGGGTGTCTACCACATACCCAGGGAACCTGTCTACACAAACACTGAGTGTCTTCTACCACCACATTCCGAGAGCACCTGTCTACACAAACACTGGGTGTCTTCTGCCACCACATACCCAGAGCACCTGTCTACAAAATCACTGGGTGTCTACCACATACCCAGAGCACCTGTCTACACAAACACTGGGTGTCTACCACATACCCAGAGAATCTGTCTACAGAAACACTGGGTGTCTTCTGCCACCACATACCCAGAGCACCTGTCTACACAAGCACTGGGGGTCTTCTGCCACCACATACCCACGGCACCTGTCTACACAAACACTGGGTGTCTACCACATACCCAGAGCACCTGTCTACACAAACACTGGGTGTCTTCTGCTACCACATACCCAGAGCACCTGTCTACACAAACACTTGCTGTCTTCTGCCACCACATACCCAGAGCACCTGTCTACACAAACACTGGGTGTCTACCACATACCCAGAGCACCTGTCTACACAAACACTGAGTGTCTTCTGCTACCACATACCCAGATCACCTGTCTACACAAACACTTGCTGTCTTCTGCTACCACATACCCAGAGCACCTGTCTACACAAACACTGCGTGTCTTCTGCTACCACATACCTAGAACACTTGTCTACACAAACACTGGGTGTCTTCTGCCAGCACATACCCAGAGAACCTGTCTACACAAACACTGGGGGTCTTCAGCCAACACATACCCAGAGCATCTGTCTTCACAAACACTGGGTGTCTACCACATACCCAGAGCACCTGTCTACACAAACACTGGGTGTCTACCACATACCCAGAACACCTGTCTACACAAACACTGGGTGTCTTCCGCCACCACATACCCAGATCACCTGTCTACACAAACTCTGGTTGTCTTATGCCACCACATACCCAGAGCACCTGTCTACACAAACACTGGGTGTCTATCACAATCCCAGAGCACCTGTCTACACAAACACTGGGTGTCTTCCGCCACCACATACCTAGAGAACCTGTCTACACAAACACAGAGTGTCTTCTGCCACCACATACCCAGAGCACCTGTCTACACAGACTCTGGGTGTCTTATGCCACGACATACCCAGAGCACCTGTCTACACAAACACTGGGTGTCTACCACATACCCAGAGAATCTGTCTACACAAACACTGGGTGTCTTCTGCTAAGACAAGATTAATGGAAATTATCTTTCCTTGACATGGCAAGACATAGCCTTTCAGAAAATCCACGTTGGCTATTTGCATGCATGACGCTGGGATGTTCCACCGCAATACTGGTGCTAACTTGAAAGTTAACTACCAGTAAGGCACACGCTAATTACCACTCACGTGTGATTGTTTGTATACGGTCGGATCATCCGACCGGCTGTGTTGACTGTCGGATTAACGAGTGTTTTTACAATGTATTTACGATAATCAGTTGCTAGATTGGTGTGTCGGAGTCGGAATGCGAGAATGTCGGATTAACGAGAGTAATTATCACTGTTTTAAATGGTTCCCTAAGTTTTTGTCGGATTAACGTGATTGTCGGATTAATGAGTGTCGGATTAACGAGAGCTGACTGTACATTGTTATTAGTCGACTTGTGATGACGTGGCCACCGGTTAAGTAAAAGATCGTTGTCCAAGAGGTGGAAGACGAGTAAGACCACACGTGATCCGCCTGGCAAGAAGTCTGCGGGCATCTGGTCTCAAGGACCGTCGTCCAATCAGACGCCCCTTCCTCACAGTTAGGCACAGGCATTAACGTCTGGCGTGGTGCAGATGCGGGGTTCATTGGTCATTGGTCGCTTTCTTCTCCACGTTGCCGACGCACGTTGTCGCGTATGGGGACGTAGTAATAGGGCATATTACCAGGAGATGACCCATGCAGCTGAACACTATGATTGTGACTCAGTAATGGTGTTGGGTTCTCGAGACGTCTTTGTCTATTTGCAGAACAACCCCAAAGATACATTGCCATGGTCCACAAGGAGCCCCAAATATGAACCCCATCAAACATATTTGGGACTATCTTGGACGCTTGAACTAGAGATCCTCCTGTTCAGATTATGCAGGAACTGACACAGACACTTCACGAGGAATGGCATAGGATTTCGAGGCTAATAATTCGACACTTGATTATTACTATGAAGAGGAGACTGGCAGATGTTATCCGTGCGAGGGGTAGCTACACCAGGTACTGACAAGGTCGCCAGTGATGGTTCATCTCAAACGGGATGGCCTAAAACTTGGGCCAAGAAAAGTCGGGCCTCTTTCAGATGTAACATTGGTCAACCACGTTCACATGCCGCTCGTCTTCCTGGGTTTCGAGCGATTTACTCGTAATAAAGTGATGGTAAACGCGTTTGTGGCTTCTGGTTGATCATTATTAACATGAGTGTATGTTGCATTAATGAATTGTAGGCATGGTTTACGATAATGGATTTATTAGCCAATAATATAGTTGGCCCGCCTTGGCCCGACCCGAGTTTTAGGCCATCCCCATACAATAACAAGAATTATTATCTGAGAACTGTGTGACAATTTCAGTCTTGTATTTCTTAATCGGAGTAAATAGTTATAGTACAGTTACCATTTTAATACGCGGAATTTGCTTTCAAAGCATATACGGCAACATGTGTTTTCGTACGTATATATAAAAAGTGGGTGGTGCTTGATTAATGCTCATGTGTATACATACATTTAGAATGATAATTGCAAAACGAAAACAACAAATATACGTGTATGCCTGAATATTTATCATGCGGGTGGAAGAAGAAAAGTATTTGTAAACAAAGTTTATAATTACCGTAACTACCGTAAATGTGAATTATTTGTATGTGGGCTTAAGGTCTCTATATTATATTTTTTTATTAAGTAGAAAACGGATCAGTGGTGACACCAGGTGTTCGCCAAAAACACACACAAGGAATTGCTTGAGAGTGAATCTGTTCGTGATGTCTTTCAGATAAAGGGGTGCCTATAACCTTTCAAAAATGGACAAACTCGAGGAATGTTATGTGATGAAGTACTTGGAGTAGAGGCGTTTGACACGTACCTTAGTAAATGTCTGTCGGGCCGGACCAAGCAGCAAGTAATACTAAAATGGATAGCATAGTATTAACACAAGTACATATATATTTGCAAATATATATACAGCGTTCACAAACATGTATTATTGCTCAAAGAATCGAATTTGAATCGAAATGGCCACTTAATAAAGTGTTAAGTGTTTATCGAGATAAAGAAAAGCCAAATGGAGGATTGTTGTTTTAACAGTTGTTTTAAACATTTCCCGTAATGACGGACGTCAACGTGTATTTATACCTATAGGGACTTATGCTCAAGCCTTCGTCATTGAGAGGACTCACTTTGGAGGTGGTTCCGTGATGATTTGCGATGGATAGGTGCACGTCAGAGAACTCCTTTAATTAGTTGTTGTTTGACAGGTGTGAGCTACATAGATCATATTGTCGGACCAGTGGCAAATCCGTTTCTTCAAGGTCATGGCCCAGGATTGACAATCCAACAGGATATACCCGTCCTCTGGTGAGAAGGATTGTTATGCCTTTTCTTCTGGCCTCCAAATTCACCGGATCCCCCCTACAGAACATGTTCGAATGATATATACTGACGTCTACGCTGTCTATCAAATAACGTTCTTAATTTAGCTGTAGAGTTGCCGAGAATGTGGTAAGTCATTCCAGAGTTAGTGACATTATCGCTAAACCCTTGCCGGCATTGGACTTGTTACGTCAATGTTACGGACATATAAACTGTGGTGACATCTTCTTAAAATATCAATATCCACCTTTTACAGTTGACATTGAAACTGTTCATTCAACTTGAAAAGAATTTTAATACTTCAGTTTCATGATGTACATCAAATGTTAATTATCTCCAAAATGACGAGTTGACGATAAAGCCATGGTGCTGGTATTTTTTCTCTCTGGTGCAGGTACAGTAGTTGGCCATAAGTGAGTCATCATTAGTAATATTTCCATAGACTTACATGTTAATTAACTGTTGCAAGAATAATTTTCATAAATTGTGTAGAAGTCATTTTATTTTGACATTTTGCAAAAATCTTGGAAATCATCTTCAGCTACGTTTACATAATTTTCTTTCATCTTTCCTTTGATTAGTTATCGAATGACATCTGATTTTAAAAGCACCGCAAGTACAACTTGATTTTAATATATTCCATAGACTGCCATGTTAAACCTGATTGGTATGTCTAATATGTGTTGTTTAAATAGTTGCAGTTTTCTAAATAAAAAACTGAATGGGAATTATGTGTATGTAGCTGAGATGATTTCCCAGCAGGGTAGATAAGTATTGAAAGCAATTCGACCGAAACCAAATTTATGAAAATTATTCTTGCAAGAGTAAATTAAGATGCAAGTCTATGGGAATTTCACTAATGATGACTCACTTATGGCCAACTACTGTTGGCCTAAGCCTGCAGATGTGGTTATAAGTAGCTGCGTCTATTTCCTTTATTCATAACAAATGCTACGGGAAGTCCTTTCCTGACCAGTCGTTTGTGTTCAGCTATTAACATCAACATTTGTTTTCTCTTTTTGGAGTGTCTATGTCCGTTTGTATCAGGGAGAATAGAAGACGCTGTAGATTATCCCTGTTTGTATGAAAGAAATTGACCGATTTTCTTGACATTCGCATTGGTAATCAGTCGTTAGCATGGTCTCTGTCTCTTTCACAACTTGGCGAAGCGCATGGGAAACCGGGAACCAGCTTAATCTCTCACAAGCACCTGTTTCCGGTAGCCTCGCTTTGAAGTTTCGTCTGCTTTGGAAGCACGAAAGTTTCTGCTTCAACATTTTCGAACTGTGGAAGGAGGCAACACGGGGGCTTTGATCTTGTGTATTTTTTATTCGAGAATACACACCGTATGAAAATGTCATGACCGAACGTTATTACACACTTCTGGACATTGCGAGTAACGGAATTTATCGACGATGGCATCAGATGAAACAAGCAAAAGACACCTTCTTGGAAGACAACCGGGTAGGCAGGGTTAATATCACTGCAGTTTATTTCGTTCGTAATCTCACTTTGTTCTCTTAACCCGTGTGGATTCCGAGTACGAATACTGATACTTAGCAACCTTCACTTGTCGTAAGAGGCAACTTGGCCTAAGTGATCATGAATAGGATGGCCAGGCTTCGTAACTTGGTTGATTGCATGATGCAGATTGTCTGGTTCAGACGTAATTACCTACAAATGTCTGTCATATGGCTGGGAAATGTTCTTCGAATTACAATCGATTACGGCATGTCAGACCTAGACCAGTGCATGAAGAATATAATATGGAAGTTGACAAATAATATGCATCTATGGCATATATTTAACCATTGTGAATAAATTGGGGCATTTTGACTACACCCTTGGGGCAATTTGACCAAACCTGGTGTGATTTGACCAAACATCTGGGGCATTTTGACCAAATTTGCTGGGGCGTTTTGTAGCTAGGGCGATTTGACTGGCACCTGACCAGTGCATACAGTGATTATCCGCTTGTAGTAACTATCAATTTGTCATAACCATCCCTTTCACAATGTACAGTACGTATTACGGTGATTTGATACTTTGATGTAAATGCTCTTGAATTCACATGGTTTTCATTTTGCAGCACGATCTATATTGGTTGACATAAGTCCCCCATTTGACCAGCATGTCTGTGACGTACTCTGCGACAGTCTTGAGAACATGTTTGCTGTTGCCTGTAGTCTGGCCGGACCTTCCCGTATCCCAATGGTCAGCATCTTTTTGCTGACAGCCCAACCTGAGGTCAGACATAGCTTTTCTTGTTGTGGTTGTAATGGTTTTACTTTTAATTTAAATCTAATTTTTCCTCTTCTCATATTTTATGTTTTACATGTTGTAAATTAAAACTTCTGATTAACAGTAAACACAATTTTGCATACTGTTCTACTTTAACTTTGCAGCTGTTGCTGCCCTTGTCCAGTTTGAAGGGTAACCTCACACGCATTCAGAATGCTCTAAGGGCAATCAGAACATCTGTATCAGAAGTGGGTAATTGTCTGCCAAGGCACATTTCTTGTATACCCCAGGCTGTACAACAGGCTACTGAGCAGTTCAGGAGACAAGTGTGTACATTCACTCAGGTAATTAGGGCAGTATGGCTATTTTGTAGTGAATGTGAGTGAGTGAGGGGGTTAACAGTATGACAGTGTGTCAGCTTGATGTGGTAGGAATGCCTGAAGTGACCACTTATATGAAATATACGTGTGGATATGGTGCTGACAAACCTAGAAACATAATTGGGGTGAGCCTGGACTGAAACCCACAGTCACAGGGTTTTGCTGGTGTGCACAAAGGATGCACAGCAAATTGCAGCAACTAAGGCGACTCAGTTTCCAGTGCGTTGATCAAAGCAAATGTAAGTGCCTTGTATCTAATCAAGATCCGGGTTAGAATGAGTCTTCAGCAACCCCTGCTTGTCATACAAAAAAACAGGATCGGGTGGTCAGACTCGCTGTCTTGGTTGATACATGTCATTGTATCCAAAATGCGTTGATCAATACTCATGTTGTTAATCACTAGATTGTCTAGTCCAGACTCAATTATCTGAATACTGTCACCAAATAGCTGGGATATTGCTGAGTGCGGCATTAATCAACAAACAAAATGTGTTTGCAATTAATCAAAGTAGGTTTTGAATGACTTGACTCAAACTTGCTTTAACTAAACATGTCTGAGCCTCATCCTCGTTTTCTATAACTTCAGTTTATTTAGTTACTGCTGGTTTGTTTACAGCATAGACATGATGTTTGATTTGTGAAATTTTTTTGCAGATACAGTCGAACACTGTTGTGTCAAATTCTGATAGCTCGATATCTCGGTTGTCTCGATATAATTTCTCGGTCCCGGCAAAATCCTTCATTATTTATCATTATTTGAACCTTTTTAACTCGATATGGATGTCTCTATATTTCGGATATATCTATATGATTTCATGGTCCCGACAAGCAAAATTACCCTGTTAACTCGATATTTGCACGTAAAGTCGATATACACCTCCTACCTGTATTTGAAAAGTTTTGATAAATTGATGACGTATGTTATTTGCTGTACAAATATTTTTGATGATGGAAAATGAAGTATACTGTTGATAAAAGACTTTGTACACAAATCCAACTTTCTTAGTTAAGTGCCCTTTATGCCACAAACCATGCTATAGAAATATTTATGTATAATATTAGGATGTAAGCGTACACATTTTTCCTTGGATTTGTACAGAAAATTAATTAGGAAAACCATACAGTGGAAACCTTTTCAAAATATCCTAATGGATATCATGGGGCATTTTCTCTAATAGTTGCCCTTGGACATAATCCCAGATTATTACTTGTATGTTCATTTTTAGCCAGGCCTGTCAATGAATCAGTTGGAGGTGATTATTCTTGGCTGTCGTAGTGGAGAGTTTGTATCCAGGCAGATTGAAGCTGTGGCTGACACTGTACATATTCAACACCTCAAGGTAATTTCAAATGAGATTGAGTGCATTAATCTAGCCAATATGCTTTGAAACTGTTCTTATCAGACTATTAAATGATTAAAAGGAGCTCAGCAGTAAAAGATCAATTGTCATGTAATTCATGAACAGTTCCTTTAGTGAAAACAGAATCGAACTAATCATTGACCAGTCACTATCAGTTGACACAAATATAAAATAAACTGCTGGGAATGACAATGTGTTGTCTTATTGTTCCATGAAATCCCAGAAGATCATGTTTTGTATTACCATTTACAGTAGAACACGGATATAACGAACTCCAAGGGACCAAGAAATTTAGTTCGCTATATCCGTTGTTCGTTATTCACATTTGACCGCCATCTTGGATTGTAGAGATGAGGACATTCACAGACATTACCTGTATCATGTTGATAAATATGAAGTTTATTTTTATAATAAAATTGAAATAATACAACTACAACTTAAATAAATTTATTTTATTTTTTAATGAAAATGCAAGGTTGTTGAATGGGTTAAACACGATATGTTTGTTTTGTTAATTAATTAATGACCATCAATCAATGTTGATTCACCGCCAACAAGATTGATGTATACTGTACCGCTAAGTGGCTGAGCTGACACTGAGTGAGTTCGCTAATCACGTCCTTAATTGGGTCTTGGGGGTAGTAAATCAGTTCGCTATAGCCGTTAATTCGCTACTCACGAGTTCGTTATTCGCGTATAATTTTAATGATATTATAAAGGACTGTTGACGGGACTTTTAAATTTGTTCGCTATATCCGTTTGTACGCTATATCCGTGTTCGCTATATCCATGTTCTACTGTATTTTGTGAAATTAATGCCCAAACACAATCCATGTTTCTAAATCTTTCTGAAAGATACTGAGAAGTTGGCAAAGTTTGTATTATGTCAAATCACACAGTTTTGCCAGTTCATCTATGAAGGGTATTTCCTGCTTCTTAGCGTATTCTATGTGTGACGTTGACCCCCCAACTGTATGGCAGTGAGGATGGGTTGCTGGATGTGTCCAGTCAAGGAAGTAGTATATCCTCCACCAGCATGATCACAGGATTGATGGATACTCTAACCCTTGATGCAGGTAATTCTGCTGAGTGCAGTGATTTTGATTGCTTTCACAACTAGGCATCGAAGTCAAGGGACCCCGTCTACACATCACCCCTCAACTAAATTGAATAAATTCAAAGATTACGAGCATCCTCACAATTAAGTACTAAAGCAGTTAATATCAAGGGGCCTTCAACCCTCGTAATTCTGAAATTCTATTTTGTATGTCCCAGCTAGGTGGTAGTGTTCAACATGACACAGCCAAGTACTTCCAGATTACCCTAGTAATCAAGATTACCCATGAAGGTGTTTGTATTCCAGATTACCATTACATCTGCTAATGTTGTAAACAACCAAACTTAGTGTTAGTCTTGCAGATTACCATTACATATGCTAGTGTTTCAAATAACCACACATAGTGCTAGTACTGCAGATAACATTTACATGTGGTAGTGTTCTAAACAATCTTGCTTAATGCTAGTACTGCAGATGACATTTACATGTGCTAGATAATCCTCAAGATGACCCTAAAATGGTGCTAGTGTTTAGACAACGTGCTTAGTGCTTGTTTCAGGTGAATCTAGTTAGTGCTAGTGTTCAGACAACCCCAGTTCGTGCTAGTGTTCAGATGACCCCAGTTAGTGCTAGTGTTCAGATGACCCCAGTTAGTGCTAGTGTTCAGACAACCGCAGTTAGTGCTAGTGTTCAGATGACCCCAGTTAGTGCTAGTGTTCAGATGACCCCAGTTAGTGCTAGTGTTAGATGACCCCAGTTAGTGCTAGTGTTCAGATGACCCCAGTTAGTGCTAGTGTTCAGATGACCCCAGTTAGTGCTAGTGTTCAGGTGAATCCAGGTTAGATGACCCCAGTTAGTGCTAGTTTAGATGACCCCAGTTAGTGCTAGTGTTAGATGACCCCAGTTAGTGCTAGTGTTCAGGTGAATCCAGGTTAGTGCTAGTGTTAGATGACCCCAGTTAGTGCTAGTGTTCAGATGACCCCAGTTAGTGCTAGTGTTAGATGACCCCAGTTAGTGCTAGTGTTCAGATGACCCCAGTTAGTGCTAGTGTTCAGATGACCCCAGTTAGTGCTAGTGTTCCAGGTGAATCCAGTTAGTGCTAGTGTTCAGATGACCCCAGTTAGTGCTAGTGTTCAGATGAATCCAGTTAGTGCTAGTGTTCAGATGACCCCAGTTAGTGCTAGTGTTCAGGTGAATCCAGTTAGTGCTAGTGTTAGATGACCCCAGTTAGTGCTAGTGTTCAGTTGACCCCAGTTAGTGCTAGTGTTCAGATGAACCTGGGTTCCTGACAACAGTGCTTAGAGCTCAAGTTCAGATGACCCCTAATAGTGTTCGGGACAACCATGCTAATAGTTTGTATTCCAGATGACCCTTGTGGGTGCTGTTGTTTTAATATGACACTGCTTAGTGCTCGGTTCCACCTGTCCTAGTGCTTAGTGCTAGTGATCCAGACAAGCCTATGTACTTCTAGATTTGGGATGGTTCGAATTTGCAAAAGACAGATTGTCTGGGAAACATCTTGAAATAAATATTTAAGCTTAAAGTGTTTTTGAAATATATTATCTAAGCTAATAATTTTAATTGAACTGGTTTTTCATCATTCTGTGTTTTGAACATCCTGTTTCCATAATCTCAGCACTCCGGCCCTGGAGTATTGAATAGTTGGTTCCTTAGTGCCTGTGGACCAAGTAGTACTGCTTAGAGCTCTGTTCTGAAGTGGTCCTGTATTTATCTGTGATTTATTGATATTATTCATTTTCATTATTCTGTCTTTCAAGCTTATGTAATAAAGAATCAAGAATTGATATTTCAATGAGAAATCTTTTGTCACCTTTGTCATTTAATTTTTTTAGATTGTGTGAGTCTGCAGAATTTCTTCCATGGTTGGCTGATGGATTGCGGCAGTGACAGCGAACACCTCCACATCGTGCTGCCATCCAAGAACACAGGTGAGGACAGCTTTACAAGCAGTCCAGGCATGGACCTGTCAGGATTTTATGACTGCTTCATGCTTGTTAAAAATATTTCTTTTGTAAAAATGTAGTTGCTATTAGTGTAACAACCACTCATAAAATGTTTTTTCCAAGGAACATAATAGCATTAATCTTTATCTTGCAAGCATAATTCTTGGTGAGGACACTGATTGGCGCAAGGAATTGTCTATAGAACATGTTAAATGGAAAAGCAGTGTAAAGGCTTAATAATATAGTATCAAATGTTTCTCCTAATGGTCTTTATTTGGATTTTGAAATACAAACACCAATTATCAACTGTGAGAAATCATATAGCAAAAAAAAGACCATTTGTGAAACAGTGTGAATTATATATGAAAAATGTTTTTTGTAACTATTAATTTGATTTAGCATTATTTAACTAAATCGGTAAGTGGTCACAGATTACTGGCAACTATCAAGTAAGTTTTGTTTACAAACACTCCCCTGCCTCATTATCCCACCAAACAATAGTACTCCCCCTCATAGCAACCATACGTCATTTGTTCACATCACATCACTAACTAGCGCAGTCATGACGTCACCATCAGTCCACTGCTACGCAACAGTAACACTCATGGAAATATTCTCCCCCCTCCCCCTCAACTCTTACAGTAGGTTGCACTGGTGCAGGCAGGGTCAGTAGTTAAACAATAGGTGGGTGTTGGCATGATACTTGGTTGCCTGCTAACTACAGCAGGAGCCCAAATTCTTCCACCCACTGCTTCAGCAGGAGGAGTGATAGTATCATTTCTTGGATCCTGTCTGCCAAGCACGGCGGAGGGACAGCTTGACCTGCGATAGGGTCTGTAATTTGTATGGGGCGCCCAGGTCGGACCTCCTCATGTAGAAACCATTTCTAATTTGTTAAGATTTATTTTCATTAAGATTTTTGCCAATTTTTTTTTCAAAAACAGAAACTTTCTTTTGAAGCTGTAAAGCATTGTCAAATACTGATGAGAAACATTGGCCAAACATGATAAAAACATATCAGAAATATGAGGAGATGCAGAAACATCTCACCTTCTTTCTTTAACACTGTAGCAAGCTGGTTAATCATAATGATGGCTTTTGGATCTTAGGATACATCTTTGACCGGTGACCAATATTACATTTGAAGGATGAAGATAATCCAGAATCAGCTCTTACTCAAGCAGATAATGAGGAATACATGTTCACAACAAACTTGGAGAATTTACTTACAACACCAAGTTTACGAGGTTTTTGAATATTTAAAGATCAATACTAAACAGCTTTTGAGATGTCAATGAAAGATGGTAAAACCTTGCATTTTTCTTTGATAAATATGAAGCAATATGCAATATAACTAGTAAATTGTAGGAATATTAGTTGAATAAAAGCTCTAATTCTGTAATTCTGTTGTTATTTTTAAACCAGTGTTGCAGTCTAGTCAGAATCTTGCATCATTATCCTTTGAGTTAAAAAATAATTATCCTTGTTTGGGACTGATTTTTAAAAAGTATTCATTTCATATAAACATTTGCTGATATTCATCCAGAAAGTCCTGTCTTCTCATTTCTTCTGAGGTCCCCCTATACTCAGTTGAAAGGATCAGAAGCTTTATTGTATAGTTTGATAATAGTGTTTGAACTCAGTTCTATATTTTTATCTATCTGCATGTTAATATCTGCATCACAATAAGATAAAATGTTATCTTTAAAATAAAGTATACCGGTACTTAAATTGCTGAAATCTTGAGACTTTAATCCATCATTCTTGAACCATTTGTTATTGGTTATCTATCCACACAGTCATTAAAATAAATCAATTTAGAACAAACTGAGGTTAAAATGTATCTGAATTGATTGTAAAACATGTTTTGGGGAACATTTTCCTAGAGAGTCTTAGGAAACTGAAGGGAAGTTCATCAGAACCACACAATATCATTCTGCTACAGTAGCAGTTACAAGTGCTCTTCATAAACTGTAAATGTCATATGATGTTTTCTGGCTATAAACATATCCAGGGCACACTTTGCAGCTAAGATCCGTTGGTATTTCTGTGAGAATGCTCTTAGTGTGTGACTTCATTGTTTGCACCATATTCATTATTCATTTATTGATGGTTGCTTCCTTCGTCAGACGAGAGATTAATTCTAGCCATTTCAGAGTGCATTGTTTGTTGTCATTCTAATATAAATGTTTATCAGCTGTATTAATGAATGACTATTTGCCTATCCCTTGTACTGTCTGATTGCACATTGATCATGTCAAATGATGTCATTTCCTATCATGACAGCCACATTTTATCGTCAACTGCAAGTGGTAAATGGTAGAGCTGTGGTGAATCCACTATGAGGCAAATATGATACATACAATGAATATTGGGTAATGAATATGAATGTTGGGTAATGAAAATGAAAACAGGTCATCATTGGATGTATCAATCAATAAATTTAGTGAAACATTGACAAAATAATTATTTGACATGTTTTAGTCATGCCGATAGTGTTAACTTATCATGACAATGACCAGTGACCACAAATTAAATTTATAAGACTGCTGGCTATTATCCTGCCTGGCTTGGATATAATCCATTCTATATCTTGTATTTTGATAAATACCACCAAAATCAAGTGATTGTGATAAACTAATTGCATTCATGAAGGAATACCGTTCAATTCAAGGAATATGCGAGTGAATCATAACAGCCCTACTAAATGGCAGTCTGATGTGAAGAAAGAAATTCAGTTAATCCAATAACAGTCAATCAGAACAAACATTTGTTCGTTCCTGTAAAATTAATCAAGTTATGTAAATCATAATCATGTGCTGGAAAATGAGATAGATACATTTATTTTAATGTTTGCAAACCTACTTAATGCTTTCTACCAGTCCGACATATTTTGGTAACTGCAGATGATATTAATAGCATGAGCAAACGATTTTGACAAGAGATATTTTAAGTAAATATATGTGATTATCATTTCAAAGATAGGATTATGGAAGTGTGGGATTAGAAGAGATATGTCTTATTTGTTTTGTTACAATCCTCAAGGAGCCAGTGTCATTTAGTTGTTGCTTGTAGATGTTAATGGTGTATTGTGTTTCAGATGGCTCGAGACTTGTGGTGAAGTGTGATCTGCATGAAGGAATCCTCAACCCTGCACAGTTACCATATAACACAGCATTTGTAGGGGCACCTGCAACTTTACAGCATAATGTTGTTGTTTACACTACACATCAGTTGTAGGGGCGTAATGTTGTTGTTTACACTACACAGCAGTTGTAGGGGCACCTGCAACTTTACAGCATAATATTGACCTTCACACCACACATCAGTTGTAGGGGCACATACAGCTTTACTACATAATATTGACCTTCACACCACACATCAGTTGTAGGGGCACCTACAGCTTTACTACATAATATTGACCTTCACACCACACATCAGTTGTAGGGGCACATACAGCTTTACCACATAATATTGACCTTCACACCACACATCAGTTGTAGGGGCACATACAGCTTTACTACATAATGTTGTTCTTCACACCACACCGCAGTTGTTGGGGCACCTGCAGCTTTACTGCATATAGTTGTTTTTCATACCACACAGCAGTTGTAGGGGAACTTGCAGCTATTCTGCATTTTGAAGGAGCACCTGCAGCTTCATATACACTTCATAAATTGCCAAAAGTAAAATACTTTTAGTATTTAAAAGGAATATTACTTTGGTGATTTTTTTTTTCTCCTGAGAACAAAAATCCATGAAACAAGAAATATAATTGGTCTGGCCTCAGGTTACAAATGCATCCAAGTTCTAAATGCCTATAAAGAGTTTTATGAAGAAATCTGCATTAAGAAAACAGTATTTATGTGATTGGATTTCATGCTAATATAGTGTTAATTCCCTGGCAGACCCTGCACCCTGAGAGTGCCAACTGTAAATTGGTGTTTGCCAGCACCAGCAAAGCAGCTGGTATCACTATTCCAGTACACAGCATCTACATCTCAGCGCTGATTCACACAACAGCAGTGTGTGAATCCATTGTGTTTGGCATGGTATGTGTGACACCCTTTACGGCCAGACACTTAATTAAATGGCACCTGTCGATAATTGAGTGTGATTCCCTACTTTTATGTTGGCCTGTCATTAACCAAAGTAGTTTCAAATATGATATCAAATCCCTGATCTGTGACTGGTACAAAATTCATTCTAAAATGCAAAACAATGCTTGCATATGTACTAGATTAGATTTTCTAGGCAATGTGACTATGCAAGTGTGATATTGTAGAGGATGGATCACATTGGTTTTGTTGCAGCCTCTGATAGTTCAACCGACATCCTGCTGGAAGGTAGACTGGGATGAATTGGAGAAAAATCAACAGAACTTCAAAGCTCTATGTCATCTACTTTACAAGAAGGTATATTGCAGGCATACATATCATGTATTCCAAACAGGCAGCACAGGTCTGTCCCAACAGAGTGTAGAAGGGATAATAACCAAGGGAAACTATTCAATCAAATGTGGACCCTTTGATAATTGGATGAAATCTGTAGGCAAGAAAAGAAGTAACAACTTATAATTTGTGCTCAACCACATATAGGTTAAAGAGGAGAGCTTGTGTTAGTAAGGAAGATTGGCCACCTGTAGGAAGCACTTACTACTTCTAGGACAAACGTTTGAAAGGTAACACTACCACTTGCACAGATTTCATTGTCCTTGGTATTTGATGAATAGATGAACTGAAAAGATACCAACAAAGTTATCATTTACATAAACTGAACTCTTTTTAATTTAATTTGAGGTCATTTGATTTGTATCATTTTTACTTAAACCAATTATATGAATAAATTAAAACAGAGTGTCAAAATTGTGTCAAAATCATGGCCTGAAATTGCACTTAAAAACCCCATTGATTCACATAAATCTTGTTGGACCCTCAAAAATGTTTAGGCAGGTCAGTGTAACCCTAATTTATGAAGCAAGGGAAAATCCTGTCTGTAATGTGATTACAAAACAGTAGGGCCACAATTACAGTCAGGATATAGTGACTGTCTATGGAAGAAGAAAATCTTGAGTAATGAGTGTATAAGGGCTATCTGTTGAAGAGGAAAATCCTTAAAACTAGCGAATAATTATATAAGGGCTAGAGGTTGAAGAGGAAAATCCATATAACTAGCGTAATAAGGGCTGTCTGCTGAAACGGTTAATCTTGAAAAACAAATGTATAAGGACTGCATGTGTAAGACGAAAATCATTAGGAACTAGTGTATGAGGGCTATCAATGGAATAGAAAAATCCTTAAAACTAGTGTATAAGGGTTGAAGAGGATAATCTTCAGAAATTGGTTTATAAGGGCTCTCTATGGAATAGGATAATCCTTAAAATTAGTGTGTAAGGTGTATCTGAGGATAACCTTTAGAAAAAGTATGTTAATATCTACCGCTGTAGAGTGAAAAGGATGATCCTTAAAACCAGTGCATAATATACAAGGGCTATGTGCCTATAATCTATGCAGATTCTCCCATAGCAGGACAACTTGTCATGTACATGCATATCCCTTTTGCTAGACATGATACTAGTTGGTTGGAAGTATCACAGGCAGGAAATGAGCTTGGACCAATTCTAGGGTATTGGGACTCTTTGTAGGGTAAAAGACCGCTTATAGAGTATGTGAATCACTGTAACACATACTGAACTTAAAGTTCACATGCAACGTAAAACACAACTTTGCAGATTCTGATACCTTTCGGTATGGACTTACCCAAACAAATCGTCAAAAATGCAAATTCAACTTATAAAGTTAAAAAATAACGCGATGAAAAAAAACGCGCGAAATCGGAGTTCAAACGTTTCACTAATTTTCCCCCGACTTTTCTGGGGAAAACTGGTTTCAACAGCTGGGCTGCGCTCATAGCAAGTGCGCAGTGAAATAGGTTCGCGCAGCTTGGAAGCTGGTTGTCGGGTGAATACTCTGTGAAGGCTTTGGTGTGAGCTATTTTTCTAATGTTTTGTTGATATCTCACAGGCGCGAGCTTTTTATATGTTATGACAGTAAATTAACTGTTTACATGTATATAATTTCATTTGTCTATTTCACCACACGTTCTTCTTACTGAGTCACTTTCTCAGTTCGATACTTAAAAGCAATGTCATTATTTAGCGTTGTACAGAATTTCTAACTGTGATATAGATATGTCGTTGTCACAGACAAAACTCAATGTCTTGTTTTATTGACACCTGTGTGTCTGCCTGCCTGTCTGACAATATTCAATACACAGCTGCTATCACTGACCACATGCAATTTGAACTTAACACCAATCAGGCTATACACCATAAACAAAATGCATTGATTTATGGCCCGAGTTTGGTCTCTGTCACATTATGTAATTACACAGACAGGCAGGTGTGATACTTGAACACATGACATGTTATGATGTCTGTTGATTGCAAAATGTTATACACAAAAAATGAGCATGTATTTACAAAACCCAACATCTCTATATATACACACACAATGAGCCGTGAAGGCATCTGCAAATGAACCAGCCGTTACACTTGAGTGCACACCCACCCACTGGGTTCGGTATCCCGGCTGCTTCGTTTCTTGGGAAGTAAACCCAAGTACACAATTTTGCACTTTTGATTTGCGATTGTATGCTTATAATTTTGTTTATATGTTTTTTCATTACCAGCAATGTATATTATATGTCATGAATAAGTGATAATTGTGTTTTAATTATGTTTGATTTTTTGGTTGCATGTGACCTTTAAGTATCCCGGTAAAGTCCTGGCATATGTTCTCTATCTGTTTTAGAGCACAAGCAATTACTCACAAACTGTACTGCAGATTCCACTCCCATTCAAAACAGAGTGAACGATTTTATGTATACTGTATAGTTCATCCCATTTCTGTAAACTGCGTACTTTACCGTACCTTATCAACATACAAATGTAGACCAACAAATATAATAGTGACCACTGATAGGACAAAAATATTTGCTTGTGCTCAAAATGTAGGTAAAAGCTGACTAGAAGAACCACAGGTATGGTAGTAGGGCCACAGGTAGGTTAGAAGAGATACAGGTAGGGTAGAAGGACCACATATATCGTAGTAGGACCGGAGGTAGAACTACATGCAGTGACAGGTCTCACATTGTTCTCATGTGGGAAATTGAATCTGGATCTATTGTGTGACTACCCACTAATAGGAAAGTTGAGTTGAGTTGGGCTTTACGTCACATCGGCATTATTCCAGTCATATAGTGACGAGAACAAGTCTGCATTAATAAACATTGTAAGTACAGAGTAAAACTGAGTTTTATTTCAAAAACATATATTCATTTCATTGTCATTTGAAGACAGAAAAAGGCAAAGCATTAAATTTAAAGGCAGGCAATTTGTAAGTGACATTACACAGTTACAATTTATGATACAGATCGACTTCCCTCAGGTAGGTCACTATCAGATGAGCACTCACGCGGGAGAAGAGATCTTTCAGATTTGTTGCATCATAGAGCGAGTCCCTTGCAGACGATAAGTGCACACAGTCAAGCAGAATATGCTTGATGGTGAAAACCTCATCGCAAGAGACACACATGGGGGGTCCATCCCCTCTCTTTTTTTAGCTGATAGTCATGTGTAAACCGACTGTGGCCAATACGACATCGTCGTAAAATTACCTCATCACATCTTGACTGACAACCCAAGTAGGTATAACCAATTGTTGGCTTCAGTTCATACAGTTTATTTCTTCCTACTTGAGTGTCCCACCTCTTTTCCATGAGGTCCCGAGTATAGCTTTTGATAGTGGGTTTGAAGTCACTGTACGGGATCAGCAGTGGAGGTAAGGGCTTGTCAAGACCTGTTTTAGCTGCAGCATCGGCTTTTGTGTTACCTGCTATGCAGACGTGACTCGGCAACCAGCAGAGGACGATGTCACATTGGCCAGTAGAAAGGTCGTTGTAAAGTTCTAAAATGTCCAGAATGATTGGGTGACTTGAAATAAAGTTTTGAAGTGCTTGAAGGCAAGATGATGAATCTGTGAAAACGATGAAGTTTTTGGAATGATTCTGCTGTTTAATGTAGGTCAAAGCTGAGAAGATAGCTTTGGCCTCGGCAGTGAAAATGGAACTGTTGTCGGGAATCCTAGAGGAGACTGTCTTGGATCCAATGACTGTAGCACTGGCAACTTGGCCATCATCTTTGGATCCGTCTGTGAAAATGGATCTGTGGGTGTCATACTTGGAACGTAACTGGTTGTATTCCTGCTGGAACACCAAAGGATTTGTTTCAGACTTTTTGAGTTTAGTGAGGGTAAGGTTGACCTGTGGTTTCACCATCTGCCAGGGTGGCTAAGACAGAGTCGGTAAGGTGCTATGATATTGAGATTAATTTTAGCTGCAGATATGTGTGGTTGAATTTTGATTCCAAGTGGTGGAACCAGGCTTGGCAGTTTAGGAAACAGGTTTTCATAGAGAGGGTTGAAAACACAATTGTATGCTGGATTGGACTGATTTGAACGTAATTTAGTGATATACTGAGTTTAATGCGTCGTTGTTCAAGGGAAGGTTCGTTAGCCTCTGCATATAGACTGTCTACCGGAGAGGTCCTAAAAGCTCCCAGGCAGTGCCTCAAGCCTTGGTGGTGGATACAATCTAATTTTTCTAAATTGCTTTTGCAAGCTCCACCATAAACAATGGAGCCGTAGTCTAGTTTAGAGCGAACCAAAGATCTGTACAAGTGAAGGAGAGTAGTCTGATCCCCTCCCCACTCTGTATTTGGAAAGACTTTTAGTAAGTCCAGATCCTTCAAGCACTTGGTTTTCAGATATTTTATGTGTGGTAAGAATGTCAGGTGACGGTCGAATATGAGTCCAAGGAATTTGGCCTCTTCTACTACCTTGATGGGAGTACCATCTAAAGATAGGTCAGGATCCTTGTGTGGTTTGTATTTACAAGAAAAGTGAATACAATTTGTTTTGGATTTTGAAAACTTAAAGCCATTTTCATTGGCCCATTTTTGGATTTTGTTAAGACAGAGTTGTAGCTGCCTTTCTATGGTGTGCATGTTCTTACCACGACATGAAATATTGAAATCATGCACAGAAAAGGGACCCATCAACACAACTGTTCAAGACGTTAGTGAGGCTGTAAATTTTGATGCTAAAAAGGGTGACAGACAGGATGCTGCCTTGAGGGACGCCCTGATCTTGGTGGAAGTAATCAGACAATGTGGAACCTACCCGTACTTGAAATTTTCTGTTGTTTAAAAACTGAGATATGAACTGAGGTAATCTGCCCCTAAATCCAAATTCATGTAAATCTTTTAAGATACCATGTTTCCACGTTGTATCATATGCTTTTCCTAAATCGAAAACAGTATGCTGTTTGTTGACAATGGAATTTTTTATGAAAGATTCCAGACGCACCAGATGGTCACTGGTACTTCGGTTCTTTCGGAAACCACATTGGAGGTCACTAAGGAGGTTATTGGTCTCCAAGTGCCAGATTAATCGATTGTTGACCATGCACTCCATGGTTTTACAAACACAGCTAGTTAGTGATATAGGACGGTAGTTTGAGGGATCAGTATGATCCCAGCCAGGTTTTGGTATAGGGATGAGAATGGCATTGTGCCACGAAGGAGGAAAGTTGCCGGTTGTCCAAATGTCATCAAATATATTGAGTAGTGTTTCCAAACTTGAATCAGGGAGGTGTTTGAGGAGCTGATAATGAATCTCATCAGCTCCTGCCCCAGGGCAGTGTGTAATTCATGGAGAGAAAACATTTCATTGTAATCCTCACCATTATCAGAGTTAAAATTGACTGATCTCTTTTCTTGTTGCGTTTGGTATTTCTGGAACTTCGGGTTATAATTTGTGGAAGAGGAGTGGTTTGCCAAATTTTCGCCAAGTTTATTTGCAATTTCAAATTTATTTGATAAAAGAGAGTCACCATCTTTGAGATGGCGAACACCAGATTTGGATCCTTTGCCCTTAATCTTTTGAATCATGTTCCACACATTGGACATGGGTGTGCGGCAGTTGATTTTGGACAATATATCCTCCATGACCGGTGTTTAGTTTGTTTAAATGTACGTCTTGCCCTGGCGTTGGTCATTTTAACGGCATTCAGGTTATGCACAGTAGGATGTTGTCAGAAATATTTTTCCGCCTTCTTCCTATTTTTCGTAGGACCACATGAAGGGTCTGGGAAATATTGTCTCCTGGGACAGAGGTGCTATTTGAATGTCATAGATATCATTTAAGTAGCACACTGTTGTGATAGGAGGAACACTTCTCACATAGAAGGAGCAACTGTATGATAGGGAGACTGGAACATATGGCAGAACTTCTGCCTCGTCATGTCATCACGAGAGACACACATGTTAACAATAACACTGTGCTTATTTTATCTCAAATAAGGACATTGACTCTTCCAAATGTCAAATTGAAATGGAAAATGCCTTGTTTTCTAGTATTGAATGTTACAGTGTAATAATATGGAACATTCTCATGTCAAATTTTCAAATGATGGTTTATATACTACTCACACTTTGCTAAGGATCACAAAAATTCACAACTTTACTTCAACGTAGATTTATAATTTGAAATTGTATCCATTTAAAACTGGATAAATAGTAATATGGTAACCCCTCTTTAGGCAAATAGTCTCTTTAATCTAACCCTATGCACTTGATACATGAGTAACCATAAAAATGGTTTGCATGGCACCAAACAACCATTTTGCAAATCATGGAATGAGTCATTGATAAGTACACAACACCTGTCAATATCAGGTATGGGTTACACAAGATGAAATGACAAACTGAAGCCTGGGATCCTTACTTATAATAAGCTTAGATATTTCAACCAAATTTGACCCCACATCATAGTTTTCTGTTGAATCCATGATTTGATGCTTAGCAAAGTGTGAATAGTATATTTAAAAGAGCATTTCTTATAATACCATTAAAATGTAACCATTTGCCTTGTACGACTTAAAATTTTCATTCCCATTCGCATACTTTTCCATTCAGTGATGCTCAGCTGGAACAACCTGCATGACCTAGTGTGGTTTTGTGTGTTTGTTTCAGGGGAAAATACATCAAATTAACGGAACATACAAGTTACCGTTTTGTGTCAATGCCTGACACCCGTTACCTTTATGAATGAACAATGCGCAATCATCAGTATACAGTGGAGGATATGTTCCTTGTCATGAGATAAGCAGCAAAGCAAATGAAGAAAGTTATTCTGGACTGGACTGAGTTATTTCTAGCTCCATAATGTTTTTAAATATTAATGTCCCTGTTGTAACTTGTCTTCATATAACTGTTTCACTGCAAAGTGCAAATAACCATTGTAAGTTAGGAAATAAAAGTATCTCCCAATACAGAGCATAAGGTAATGTTTTCAACTTAGTTGTTTTGAAGAAACCTTAATGACACTTATGTACCTTATTTAAGTAAAATGCAAAGGAAGTAGGAATTAAGGTATGAACTTCACATAAACTTGTGTCTTTGTGTACAACATGAAAATGGGAAAAAACAATGTTCAAATGCAACATACCAGATGATGTTGTTTTAGGAATGTATTCATTTGAAAAAACACTTTTAATATCCCTGCAGTTTAAACTGAAATCTCTTCTGTTACCTTTATCATTATAATAGGCTATAGCAATACCACAATAAAAAGATTGAAAAAGTTATGCTTAAATAATATTTTGGCACACTTTGTTGTACCTGTTTGGTGGAGGCACCTGTTTGGTCTTTTTAAGCATGAGCATTATGGATGAATAAGAGCTGTAAAAGTTTGAAGGTATATCAAAATGCGAGGGAAACATTTTAGCATTCAGTACACAGTGACTCCCCACCCATGATATGAAATATATTTTCAGGATAAAAATCAAATCACCATTTGAAAGGCAGAATTTACAAATGTCATGTTACTTAAAAGAGCAAAAATTTGGGGAGCAACAGTTCTCTGGCTGCTAATGAGAGGGACAAAGCAAATAACCAGTACAAATATAATTTTCTGTCTGATATATGAACTAAATCAATCAAGAACAGCTATGATTGTTGATGTTAAATGTCATTTATCATTAAATCGACATTAAATTCCAATTTTTCTTCAATTTACTTTTGATGGGATGAAATTACAACACTGATGTTTCTTCTCACGAACTACCCCTCTTTTGCTTGTGTTTTGCCCTCTCTATCATGTTGAGGAAAATATACTACCGGCATTGAAACTTGTAGAAAAGGTGTAATTCCATTATATCCAGTGAAATAAATTTCAAAAATACGAAATGCACAAGAATTCTCACATTTTCACAGAATGTCCCACACACATTCTAACAGTTCGTCCCCAAAGAGTCATATCTTTGTCTGTATTTACCTATATCCTCTTTGGGAATACTAACATTGAGTATGTTTGTGGCAGGACATGGTGATGTTGGGTCAACTAGAGCAGCCAGTGCAGCCTGCAAAGGGCTCTACTAATCCACGTCCCCCATGTGGGTGGTTCATTCTCCTGCCTGGCCCCAACCTCTCCCTGCTCTTGAAGTCTGTGGCAGTGAGTGAACTGTTGCTGCCAGCTGGGCCGGGTCAGGGGGGTGTAGATCTCGCAGAGGACAGTGTGGACTTGCTGGCTGGAGTTCTGGATCAGGTAACAAGCTTTCACAAAGAGTCTTTCTTTCTTATGTGAGTGAGTGAGTGAGACCACAGTGGTTGCAACTGTTAACAGCAAATTGGGCCATCCATGACAGTTGATTGCTGATAGTTTGTACTTGAACATATGCAGGTTAACTTTGCTATCATAACAATCTCAACTATACTCAGCAGCAAAAGAAAAAACGTCAATACAAATTCAAAATTAGATAGGCACTGTAATCAAATCATTACAGAAATTGACAATAAGCGGATCAAACACATTTTTTGTGTACACTATCTTGTTGATACATCAATGAATAACTCAGCAGAGTTTCAAGACATTACGTGAACGTTTGCAGTCCATTCAGGCTCTTGACTTCAGTATCTAGTGTGACCACCACGAGCGGCAATAACTGCAGCACAGCGTCTATGCCTGGAGTGCACCAATCGATTGATGAAGGCCATTGACACCTGGAACCACACTCTGAGAAAGGCCTGGCGCAATAAATCGGCTGTGTTCGGCGTAGGTATGACATTATTCAGTCTCCTCTGAATTTCATCCCAAAGATGTTCAATTGGGTTTAAATCAGGACTAAGGGCTGGCCACTGCATAATGTTGACACCGTTCTGCTGTAGGAAGTCCCGTGTAGCTCTGGCAGTATGGGCCAGGGTGTTATCATGCTGGAAAATGTTGTTTCGGTGACGTGCGATATGTGGTATGACGTGGGGTCTGAGAGCTTGGTCGATGTAGCGCACCGCTGTGATGCCGCCTCCTCTCCCTGGACCAAGGTTCTGGAACACCACAGGACCCACTCTCTGGTTCCGGCCTATTCCACCCCATACCATGATGCTTGCACCTCCCCATGAGTCTCTTTCCATAACACATTAGCCTGAGTAACGCTGGCCACCTTGTCGCCATATTCATGTTCTGCCATCTGTAGTTTTTAAGCAGTACCAACCCTGTGAACAGAACAGTTCTCCATTGCCTGTATCGCCAGTTTTGGTGTTGTAGGGCAAACTGTAGACGTTCGCGCCGATGACGAGGGGTGAGGATAGGTCCATGGTAAGGTCTACGGCAATGGAGGTTCCCACTGTTAAGAGGTCGGCGTACTGTATCAGTACTGATTGGTCTTCCATGTGTTCCCATTGTCTGGCGTACTGTTTCGGATGCCTGCATGAAGGGATTCTGTACATGCTGTCGCACAACATGGCGGTCTTGTCGTCTTGTGGTCACCCTTGGTCTGCCAGTACGGGGGGTGATCATTTGTGGTGTTGGTGGCCTGGAAATGTTGCTGCAGCCTGTAGATGGTCCGAACGTTGACCTGGAAGTGATTGGCAACGGCTTGTGCAGTCTGGCCAGCTTCAAGTCTTTCTAGCACCTGGTTCTTCTGTGCTGTTGTGAGTCACAGCATCCTGCTGACATTGTAATGTGAATGTTTCAACCAGGTTTTGGCGTGCATTTTATAGGGCTGGTCCTTGTGAACAGCACGTGCAGCATGAATTGCCTGAAAAACATGGAGAACATCGTACCATCTCCGAGATCAGGTTGCGTTTTTGAGACCATTTCCTGGGTTCCATTCTGAGATTGGGAAGGAATGTCTTTGCTCAGGTACAGTTGGAGATGTTGTAAAAATATACAATCAAAACATTAAATGAATTTACAGTTATCAGTTTCTGCGAAGGAAAATTCCAAAGTTACGTTTCTTTTGCTGCTTAGTATACTAGTATTATATAGTTGAAAGAGTACTAATCAATTAATCTTTCCTTGGGCAGAGTTCATGACATCCAGAAATCATCAGGGGAGAACATATGTCTTAATTTTCAATCTGTACACCTGGGCCCTAACACTTCACATTTCTGGAAATTACTGATGTTTCCCATGTTGTTAATGACAATGTTCAATGTATCACAAACGACAGTTTCTGGGGTTTTCAGCTTTGTCAGGAGCACAATATTTTCCTGATTTTGTGCACTGTATGGACAACATAACACCACGTGAGATCATCCAAGATCAGAGAGAACCAGCATTACCACAGACGCCTAGGATTGTTACATCCTGTTCCTTCACTTTTGAAAACGGACACACATTAACATACGCTGCAAGACAAATGCCAGGTTTATGTCCCTTATCTACACATACTGGATGTAACTGTACACGCTGACGAAATGTGAGAAAGGAGGTTCTTCGTTGACAGTATTGTACCACCTCGCAATCAAGCACAACCACTGCAGTAGCGTGGATGTCATCATTAGTGGTTCTGTCTGTTTCAGCTGAGCTAGGGCCATTATTGATGGCATGAGGACACCACTTAGGGGTGGTACTCTTATTCACAAACTGTTTCAAATACATATATAAAAAAAGCTTTCTCACTAATTTTGTCACAAAGCACCTGCAAGCGAGAGCAGGTGTATGTATGGTATATACAATAGCATTAATATGATTCCATTGTGTGATTTCTTTGGATGATTGTTCTGTCAGTTATCCAATAACATATGAGCTGATGTTAAGAGGCACATTCTAGCAAGATTGCTGCAAATTTGTTCCAATTGATTAATACTTCAAACAAATTTCAAACGATTGTCAGGGACAATTAATTGTACATATCAGTGCCTTGTCCGATGTATGTTGATCAATATGTCCCAGGAAATTGGGATAATGAAAATCTAACAAACATGTAGGCTTATTTACTTCTTATTAAGTTCAATTAGACATGATTTACTTTTATTTGCTCGAAAGAGTAAGCTTCATAAGCCATCTTGTTCATAAAGATAATTACATTATCAAAACATTCTAATTATTGGGTACTTTGGCAAGTGTTGAGTTTCATCCCCTGGATATTTGAGTGAATAACATTGGACCTACAGCCTTGGTGTAGTGTTTGCTTTAATGACAAATCTTGTTTCCTTACTTCGTCCTGGCTCACAGCTCTAAGTCTTTGCTGACTTCCAGATGGCTGAGAACAATAATGTTCTGCTGTGCCTGTCAAGCTCGCTGGATCCCTGTGTGATGAGCAAGACATTAACCTAAACGAGGATCACAGAATCTACGACACAGAATGATGCCAAACTCTTGGGCTGCCATTCCTCAGGCTGTCATCAGCAGGCTTTTGGGTTCCGTACGTAGGAGGTGTTGTGCATGTATTCAGGCCCTCGGTAGAAACCCATTCTACAGAGCCCTACAACTACTGTGGTGAATGTAGCACATAACCAGCACATGTGAAGTCTCCTGAAGGTTTGATGAAGTCAAAATAACCGCATGTCTTGTTAATTCCTTTTAAAGCTTTGTAGATGTCACAAAATGAATGTCTTTTGGGGATTATGTGATGGTCAGTTGTACTGGACAGAATATATACCCAAAGGCAATGGTTATTGCAAGACGCAAACAACTAACAGAATCAACTTTTATTGCCACGAATGAAATGTTATTACATGGAAAGACAAATGCAAAAGGTATGGTATTAATGATCAACAATCCATAAGAACAGCACCCCTGCCAAATGCAAATGAGCCAAGCAAGTCAACACAGTCAGTAGAGGAGTGACCACCTTTTCCATTGATGCACACTTGGTGCCTTTGTCTCACTGAGGCCATGAATTAAACGTTTGGGATTACACTTTCTTAGTAAAGTACAAATTCTAGTACTTTTTTGAGTTGAGCCCCCCATCTGGCTTTCGAACTCACACCCTCAGAGTCAGGCACCTAATCGCCAGCACATTAAGTCAGCCTCGACTTCCACAAAAATGGAAGTCAGACAACTGGTAGTCTAGACTGCTGGCTTTGTGTACCCCTCTGATAGGTGTTAATTGGCACGGCTCCCACGGCCGAAAGCTATGATTACACAATGCCGTTTAGAAAGTGGTCAAATGTAACATATGTTATGTTTGGGATTACACTTTCTTAGTAAAGTACAAATTCTAGTACTTTTTTTAGTTGAGCCCCATCCGGGATTCGAACTCACACCCTCAGAGTCAGGCACCTAATCGCCAGCACACGAAGTCAGCTGCCCAACCCGCTCAGCTACCGCGCCTTCCACAAAAATGGAAGTCGGACAACTGGTAGTCTAGACTGCTGGCTTTGTGTATGAACATGTGATAGCTTGCAAGCTAAAGCAGTTGGTAGCTGTCCTGTGAGATACAATCATCCCTCCAACCATCAGGAACAACCCTATGTGCCATTTTTTTATGCCAATCAAGCTAGGCTTACCATGGTCTACTGCTGCATTCCATTCTGTACTGTTAACTGGATGTGGAGGCCCAGCTGTTCCCCATAGAGCAGGTTACTGCTGGATCCAAGATGCATTGCAGGAGCTGCCAGAAGAGTATTTAAGACAGCACCAGATTGCCTAAGGGACTTCCTCTCCCAAAATGCTTTAGGGGTTTAATCCATGAGACTTCTGCATCAATGGGTATACATCCAGGGTGGCAGGAATTTGAATATTTCTTCTAAAGAGCATCCAACCAAGATTATCGACCCCTCTCTGCCTAAAGCATCTGGTTTTGGAGCTCCTGATAACCCCTTCAATCTGAAAACCGTCAGCTGTGTAAAGGCCAGTAGCTTGACTGTCAACGGTTATTGGAGGCCCAATTCTTTTACGTTTGAAGGTTGTCCCAGATTTTACAACTTGTCTTTGTCACGTCACAGTTTAATTCTTGATATTTGAATACCCACCATGTTCTAGAGAAGGACAACATTTACAGCATTGGCTCATCATGCCAAAGACCCGGGTTTGATACTCAACTTAGGTACAGTTTGTAAAGATATTTTCTGGCGTAGTGATATTGCTCGAATACTGCTGAAAGCTGTGTAAAACTATGCTCATTCACTCGGATGCTTGGGCTTGGATGAAACTCAATCTTGGTCAGAAGTATAACAAAGCATGAAATTGAATTCAGAAAATGTTCAGGCTGTTAATTTAATAAGCCTTTGCAAAACACATTGTGAAAGAAGCAAATATGACAGACATGTTGAGCACAAATCCTGAAGGATTTCAGGTTTATTTGTTATTCTTTACATATAAACATGGGGATTTTAAAAAAAAGATCTGCTTTGTTGAGAAACCAAAGTGTATTATACTGCTCAAAGTTGCAGAAGGATCAAATTTTGATAATATTGGAAAATATTCCCACAAATTTAGATACATGAGGTCACAGGCACACAAGGTGCTTCTTGAAATCCTGTGTTTGGATGTATTGTTTCTGCTCATCTTCAGAAAGCAAAACAATTTGCAACATTTGCAACAACTGAGTGCTCTTATGCTCCCTCAGCATGATAGATGTCATTTGATGACAAAAGAATTTGGCGGATGCATGTATGCTTGAAATTGGGTCTACACATGTTGCAACATCTTTGGTGTCAGCCAAAGTGTTATCAGCAGGTCATTGAAACGACGTTTGGATCTGCTACTTGCAGGCTGTTGACAGCCTTCCACCCCACAGACAAAAAGATAGATTTCTCCTGATTGCGGCCAAGTTTCTACTCAAGACAGTGTGTAATGGTCCCTGCTCACAGTGGTCATGCATTTGCATCCTGCCCCTAACACAAGCAGCCAGATCTGGATTGGGGTGAAGATCATGTCCGCAGGACAGACAGCGACTTGACTATGCTACTTTTAACCGATGACTTGATATACTGTCTGCTTCATGGATTCTCATGCCCAAGTTGGGGCCTAAGCATGATTTGGAGTGAGACCAGGAGAGCTGGAAAGACTGATCTCCATGTCTTCCAGTGGGTTATGATGACTATAGAGATGACATTCTGGATGTGTAGGTAAGACGGTAAGACTCAACTTGAGTCTTAAATGAACGATAACCTTGTTGATGATGGGGCAGTTGATGCAGACTTGGAGTAGGAGACAATTTTCCACATGGACTGGCAAAGCCTGCTCACCAGACCTGAACGCTATAAAACACGTGGAATGAGTTGGAAATCACCCTCCCACAATGCCGTGACCTGGCAGATGTACAGGAATCCATCAATGATCAAAGAGTGAGCAATCTCATTCCCTTGGCTGTGATTCCATCATGTGCATCATATATGCACCTACTGACAATGTTCTTAAATGATTTTGTTTTTCAGGAGGTTTATAACATTAAAGTTTTGGTGAGGGCATTTCACTGATGATTGGTGATATTGTTTGTTAGCTTATTTCTGGCACATGGCAACAGACTATAGTTCACTATGTCCTCTCACAATATTGTGTTTGGCTACATCAACAGATGCACACAGAATGACATGTTACCTGAAAAGGTGATCCTTAGCAAATTTTGAGTAGAATCAATTATTTTGTCTCGCCAGAATGAAAGGGATGTAACGGTATAGGCTGGCCATCACATGGTTCAGATTTATCACAGACTGTCTGTAAGGCACATCTTTCTTCTTATTTCAATGTGCACACTATGACCTACTGAAGTATTTCTAATTAAATTGCTGTAATTACTTGAAAGAACCACATTTGATATGTATATGTGTTAGTTTATCTTATCTGATAATGGTGAAAACATCTGTACGTACCCTCCATCAAACACTAAATGAGTGAGGTACTACAGCTATATCATGTCAAGGATCTCATCATCTCATCTATCCCGTAGGCTTGTGGACCATTGGGGCGCCACAGGTGATCTGGCAACCAGCATCCTCCAATCCCCGGTTTTCTGACCTCCTGATTGTATCTTTCAACCTCAAGCCCGTCCATTCTGGGATGTTGTCCTCCCATCTCTTCCTCTGTCTGCCTCTCCTTCTCCCTCCTTGCACTGTGCCCTGCAGGAATGTCTTGGCAAGCCCTGATGATCTCATGACATGGCCATACCATTTGAGCTTGCGTCTCTTGACCAAGGTCAACAGGTCTTCATAGGGCCCGACGACTTGCCTGATTCTGTTCTGAACTTCTTCGTTCGTGATACGATCTTTGTAGGAGATGCCAGGAGTCTTCGAAAGCATCTCATCTCAGTGGACTGTATTCTCTTTTCTATCTCAGCTGTTAAGGTCCACAATTCACATACATTCAAGAGTATTGATGTCACCAGGGTACGCATCAGTCTGATCTTTGAGCCAAGTGCAATGTTCCGGTTGTTCCAGATGTACCTCAGTTTTGTGAGCGCTGCTGTCGCCTGTGCAGTCCTGGAGAGTACTTCGGGTTTGGATCCTCATCTGTCACAATTGTTCCCAGGTATTTAAAGCTGTGGACAGTTTCTATACTAGGCACATAAAGAAACTGCATACAAAAAATTTAAAATCTAAATTTATCAAACCTGTGTAGACACATAAGGATTTAAACTCAGAGATTAGTGACATGTATCCAAAATGCATGCACGTGCCACGTTCCGTGACGTCAGTGGGTTCATCCTTGAGACGTGCAATACGTTGTTGCACGTCAAAGTGCCTATAGATGCGTGGGAGAACGTTATGCACAGGCCTGTGTCATGCTGTGTCATGGAGAGGAATCGCTTTGGTGGTGGTTCCTTATGATTTGGGGTGGAATAACAGCACGCCAAAGAACTCCTTTGGTGATTGTTCAGGGCAACTTAACTGGTGTGGGCTACAGGGATCAGATTCTTCGACCTGGGGCAATTCCTTTTCTGCAACGTCATGGCCCTGGGTTAACATTCCAACAGGACAATGCCTGCCCTCATACGGCAAGGGTTGCTATGGATTTCTTGCAACACCACAACGTTGACTTACTGCCTTGGCCTGCAAATTCACCTGATCTCTCCCCGGTAGAGCATGTTTGGGACGAGATGGATCCACGTCTACGCCGTCTTCCTCATCCGCCAGATAACGTCCTTGACCTTGCAACAGAACTTGAGAAAATCTGGCGTGACATCCCACAAGCCTTCCTTGCACGTTTGATAGGCTCTATTTGTTGTTGATGCACTGCTGTTCTCAATGCCGATAGTGGACATACCCGTTATTGAGCTTGTGACATGGTCGTTTGACCCCTGTCCCGCTTGTTGACTCGTGACGTCATTGTGATTGACTTTTCAATTGAAATTCTCCCGACTTGTTATGGTCTCATGATCCCTCCATTAAAGTTTATATGTACCTTTGACATTGTTATCGTACTTATCAACTGGGATAGGGGCGGTGGGGTAGCCTAGTGGTTAAAGCGTTGGCTCATCACGCCGAAGACCCGGGTTCGATTCCCCACATGGGCACAATGTGTTAAGCCCATTTCTGGTGTCCCCTGCCGTGATATTGCTGGAATATTGCTAAAAGCGGCGTAAAACTAAACTCAGTCAGTCAGTATCAACTGGGATAATATTTTGACAATGCACAGTTTCTTTATGTGGCTAGTATAGCTTCTGGCCATCCACTCTTATGTCAGTGCTGATGCCATTGGAGTTGTTGGTCATCAGTTTAGTCTTCTCTGCACTGATCTGCATACCATAGGCTCTAGATGTTTTATCAAGGTGGTCCACTAAGCTAGCTAGCTCCTCTTTTCCTGCTAGGCCATCAATATCGTCGGCGAAACGTTAGTTGGTGACTGCTCTGCCTCTGATGTTGACTTTTCCTTTGTGGTCTTCAAGTGCATCAGTCATGATTCTTTCCAGGAAGATGTTGGAGAGAGCAAACAGCTTTGCCTCACTCCGACTGTAGTTCTGAACCAGTCCCCTATTTTGCTGTTGAAGTAGGCTGGGCTGGTGGCTTTGTCGTAGAGGTTCTGTATCACTTGGGTCAGGTTGGCATTGATGTTATACAACCTCATGGTGGCCCATAAAGCTGCATGCCATACTCGGTCAAACGCCTTCTTGAAATCCACAAAGACGTGGTAGAGGTCTTCAAGTGCATCAGTCATGATTCTTTCCAGGAAGATGTTGGAGAGAGCAAACAGCTTTGCCTCACTCCGACTGTGGTTCTGAACCAGTCCCCTATTTTGCTGTTGAAGTAGGCTGGGCTGGTGGCTTTGTCGTAGAGGTTCTGTATCACTTGGGTCAGGTTGGCATTGATGTTATACAACCTCATGGTGGCCCATAAAGCTGCATGCCATACTCGGTCAAACGCCTTCTTGAAATCCACAAAGACGTGGTAGAGGTCTTGCTGATGTTGGAGGTACCTCTCGCACAGAATCCTGAGGTTGAAGATTTGCTCTGGTCTGAAACCTGCTTGTTCCTCTGCGATGATCTTCTCCGCTTGTGGCTTCAATTTGTTTAGCAGGATCTTTAGCATGACTTTGCTGGGATGGCCTATTAGGCTGATCGTGCGGGAGTTCTGGCACTGTTGTAGGTTGCCTTTCTTGGGGAGGGTGATGATCAGTGACTGGGTCCACGATGTTGGCCACTCCCCTGTCTGCCAGATCTTGTTGCAGATGGTTGTGAGGGCTGTGATCATTGCTTCTCACACTGCTTGGACCAGCTCTGCTGGGATATTATCCACTCCTGCTGACTTCCCCTTTTTCAGCGATTTTACAGATGCTTCCACTTCTTCTCGAAGGATGGGGTTGTTGTCGTTGTTGGTTCCTGGAGGGATGTTCAGTACCTCTGGGTCTCCTGTGGCTTTGTGACTGTACAGCTCGGCGCAGTATTCAGTCCACCTCTTCAGAATGTCCTGTTCTTCAGTGAGACATTTTCTGGTTTTGTCCTGGATGGTGGTGGTTCGCTCTTGCTTTGTGCTGGTCAGCTCTTTCACAGGCTGGTATGCCTTCTTGCTGTTGTTTTGCTTCAGGTTTTCTTCAATTTCCTGGCATTGATCTTTAATCCAGTTCTCTTTTGCCTCCACCATGCTTTTCTTTTCAAGGATACCTCTCCACTAAAACATTTGTGAATAGCAAACATGATTATGTCTGCTTATCCTTGCGAAGACATCATATTTGAATCTAATAACACCACGGAGAATGTTGCATAATCACAGAGATGATTAGTAACTACTTAAACCTTCTAAATATGTGTGACCTTGTGAACTACAGCAACACAATAATCATTCAAGCGTCATGCAGTTGATGTTCTTTCTTTCATTGAAACCTTGTTTACGTTACTGGGTTGTCAGAACATATGTTGGTTTCTATACACATGGTAGATAGTATCGCAACACCCTGTATTTTTCATGTTACCCCACACTGGACCAAGATAGAGATTCGATTATCTCCAGAATGCTGCCATATATAATATAGCTGTAATATTACTGAGTACGGCGTAAAACTAAACACACTCACTGGACCAAGACCTCCTGCTTCTGCCCTGTCCTCTCACTCCAGCCAAACAACATGCGTAATGACACGAAAGACTGAAGACAAAATCTGTGTATTTTCTTTAACTCATTGTTACACTGGTGAGGAAATTAATTGGAACATCAATGAGGTAATTGCTTCATCACCAATGAAAACAAATATACAGAGCATTTGTCCAAATCAGTGATTGAAATGTACTCAAGCGGTAAGGATGTGTTGTTTTGGTCATCACCTGGAAAGGAAAATCACTGACATTCAAAATTTCTCCTTATTCATACAAGGCAGCATCCTCGATAATCTCCAGGGTATACGTTACGATCACTCTCCATTATACCCTGGATGCATCCACGGCTTAGCACCATAATTTTATTACCTCCCTTTGCTGGCTTTTTATCCAATCAGGTGTCAACACTGGGAAGTTGAGCAAACCAATCACAACTCACTTTCGCTTCTTAAATTATCTAACCGTTAAAACTTGGCAACACAATTGATGCAGAGGTACTCTGAAAGAGGTAGAAGGAGTTCTTTCATATATTTTTTAAAAGTTTCAGATCTGTCAATTTGTCTGTATGATTTCCCCAAAAATAAGAGTGGCACTGCAAACAAACCTTCGCGACTGCGACCGCTATCTTTGTTGAGACTGGAAGGTCTGATGTAACGGCGGCTTAGCTGATTGGCTACTGTGAGAATGTGGAGCCAGCAAAGGGAGATAATATAATTATCTTGGATGCATCCAGGGTACAGTGGAGAGTGATCGTAACGTATACCCTGGAGATTATCGAGCATGACAAGGCAGTAGAAAATACATGCTATTGTCCTTGTTGTGTTACCTTTGCCCTCGTGCCTTGTCTCTCGGACCCTTTCCAATATGTTTTATGATTATAATTTAGGAACTGTTTTTTCTGCAAAAGATGTTCAGTTCAGAGACTAGATGTTAGTCTAGCAGACATCCGTCATGTTATCATCATGTTGCTCTCCATGATGCCAGTATATAATCTCTGACTCTTTTGAGCATTTTTTTCATGTCTTTATGAGGTATGGATGGTGGCATGCTGCAGGTAGAAGCAGATGCAGTGCCTACTTCAAGGGAGATTTCCATCTTGTTTCCTGCAATAATGACTTTCTCTGCAAATCCCCTCAATCAGGATCTGATGATCTTCAGCTCCACAGTACTGGTACAAATAAATGACAGTCCTTTCAAATGATTTCACAAGCATTGTGAACTCGAGTTACTTGACCTAAACATTCTACAGTATGTGTAAATCATCCCCTGTGAACTAAAACTTTTGATCAGATGACAGGGCTCTGTCTTACTTCTTCAAATAAAAAGTTTCTGTTACACGATATCAAACTGCCACATATAGTGTGCACAACCTTTGGTTTCCTGAAAATGAAGACAGCCTCTGGGCTACTTTTCATTATATTGTATTCTTATCATGTAGAAACTGTAAAATATGTTCATTTGAGAGACTAGATGTTAGGCTACTTGTAGTGCTGATATCATTATCTATGGTCGTATGACGTTAACATGCATAGTCATGTAAATGTAAATTATATTCTGTAAATATATAGACCGCCTCCGTGGTGTAGTGGTTAGAGCGTCCGCACGGAGAGCGGAAGGTCGCGGGTTCAATCCCCGACCGTGTCATACCAAAAGACGTTAAAATATGGTACTTGTTGGTCCCTGCCTGGCGCTGGGCATTAATGGGTACAACAAGGACTGGTCGGCTCGGAGTCAGTATACTGTGTCTGAGTGGGGTATTCATGCTTCACTGCGGCATGATATCTCAGTGGGCTAGCACTATAAAACCAGCTTCAGTCTGGGCTAGTACAAGCAGCCGCACAAACACATACGCATGCACGTCGTCATATGAGCGAAATATTCTCAAGTACGACGTTAAGCCCAATTTCACCTCACCTCACCTGTAAATATATAAATGATATTTATAATCGGTACATTAAGTTAGCAACCAAGATTGTTAGTGGCTGTATCTTTAAAGGGGGTTAAAGTATTGTAAAAATATTGTCCTGAGAGGGTATGCAAGTCACAAAACTTTCAAAGTAAACTTAGCTCTGCCAAGCTTTTAATTGCAGTATATTTGTTGTTTTAGGCAATGGCTAAATCACAGTACAATCGCCAGTGGCTGAAGGGATGGTGTAAAGGTGTCTGCACATGACGCAGACCTTTAGGTTTCAAACTATGCATATGAGGCAGACCTTTTCTTTTCCTTTGATGTTCACTGATCTGGTCTTGCAACGGATTGGTGTTTGTTTAGTGGCTTAAAGATGATATTTCTTGATTGACTAATTAACTTAGTGTATACTGATCAATTAAGTATCATTATTTGAGTAGGTATTCTCCTACTTTGAACCGTGTTCAAAATGACACCTGTCACTTAATCATAATAATATGAAAAGTGTTCATCGGAATACTACTGAAGGGAATGGTAATTGGCAGTGGCATCAATCCCAGCAATGGTCTTCCCTGGCAGGGGACAACATTTGGGTTGACATCAACGCCAGCAAGCCAGATGATGCTCGGTGCACCAGCCTTGCAGACTACATTACGAACCAGTGGATAGAGGGTGATCTACACACCCACCTGTGGAACCACCACCAAACCATCGGGCCACGGACCAAACAACAGTTGGAAGGATACCATAGTCGCCTAAACAAAATCGTCAGAAAGGCTCATCCCAACATCACATTCCTCAAGTCAATCCAAATGTCCACTGAATCGAGATTGAAACAATATGCAACCAGAGGCAAACCCCCCTCAAAGGGAAGGAAATATGTCTTATTCGATGAGAGCCTTTTAGCTCTGAAATGGCATCTACAGAATAATGAAACCACCCTCATGGACTATGCAGATAGTCTTTCTTTCAATGCACTTGCATTACATGTTTTGATCGTGCATGCAGGTGAAATGCATGCATGTACACGTTTTGCAAAACACAATGTTTCAAGAGTAGTATTGTGTGAGTTGATGATTCAGTAATATGGCTTGCAACCAGTTATCTCAGGCCACAAAATAGCAGAGAAGGTGGCATGTCCTTGAGACAGATTGCAAGATGTGTTAATGTCTGTCACAGCGTCATCAGCAAGTTGCTGAAGTGAAGGTTGCCGCTGGTCAAGGTCGACCGAAAAAGACCAATTTGGGGGGATGATAGACGGCTGCTACGAATGGCACGTCAGGAACCATTTTGTTCTGCAAATCAGCTCCGTCAGTGATGGCAGCAAACGACCGGAGTGAATGCGTCACGGGAGCTGGTCAACAAACGTCTCTTAGCTGCCGGTCTACGAGCTAGTCGTCCATCGAAAAGGCCCAGACTGACCAATCAACACATGCGCCTGCGTCTGGCTTGGGCACAGGCACGTCAAAATTGGAATTTGTGCACTTGGCGTCGTATCATTTGGTCTGATGAGTCCAGGTACCACCTGTATGTTACTGATGGCCGTTTACGTGTCAGACGTCTTCCCAACACTGCACTCAATTCTCAAAACATTCTGAAAACGGTAGCTGGTGGCGGTGGATTGCTCATGGTATGGGCAGCTTTCACACATGATCAGAAGGTGGACATCAAAGTCATACAGGGCACGCTGAATGCAGAGAAGTGTGGCTGTGACATCATTGAGAACACCCTGCTGCCTTTTCTGCATGCCAATCCTCATGTTGCGCACATCTACCAGGACGACAATGCACATCCTCATCGTGCTAGGATCATTACCGACCTTAAGAGACAGCATAACATTGAATCCCTCGATTTGCCAAGTGTAAGTCTAGATCTTAATCCGATCGCTGTCAGGAGGTGATTCAGGCTCATGGCGGATACACTCACTACTGGTGACCCAGTTATTGTTTCAAATGTCAATTTCAGTGGATTCCATTTCAAGAAATTCTATTGTTCCACAAAACATTACAGAGTTGGCAAGATGAAGACATTGTTTTATCAAAATGTGAATACCTTTTGTTATGTCCATTTTTAGTGAATTTACCACTATATTTCTCCAATGGAATAAATGATCTTGATTTCATAAACATAGTGTGTTGTGTCGGTGCAGTTACTTTCCAGATAGTGTAGAATGTATTCACATACCAGTTTTGAAGGTCACGTTGCATTTTGCATACCAAACATGCATCTGAAAGCTTTCGTAGCTTCACAGTTTAGGTGTTGCTTTAAATTTTACCATCAGTATATGTGCACTGCGGTCGTGTAAGACTACGCACCTAGATGATAAATGGAACATTCTGTATCAAGATTTAACCGAACTTGAAGAAACATATGTCAGAATGACAGATTAGGAAAATATGATACCATTTATATTTTCGGTGCTATTAATTTTAAAACAATTTCAAAAGGTGACTGAAGGATAAGCCTGTTTTCTTTTAATTTTAACTGGCAACTACATATTATTGTGTGAGCAGAATTGAGCGAACCCTAGGAAATATTTATAGTATAACTGGTATTTTTTATCTGATATGAAATCTCAGCAACATTTAAAAAACGGACGGAAATCTACATGAAAAACTAGAAATTGATTCACATGAACTTCATATATATTACACATATTTTTTATAAAAAGCATACCAATCTTTTTCTTAAACTTGGAAAATCATTAACTTAGGCTTCTTGTAGTGAGTGAGTTTAGTTTTACACCGCACTCAGCAGTATTCCAGCTATATGGCAGCGGTCTGTAAATAATTGATTCTGGACCAGACAAGCCAGTGATGAACAGCATGAGCATCAATCTACGCAATTGGGATACAAAGACATGAGTCAACCAAGTCTGCGAGCCTGACCATCCCATCCCGTTAGTTGCCTCTTAAGACAAGCATGGGTTACTGAAGATCAATTCTAACCTGGATCTTCATGGGTGCTAGGCTACTTGTTAAAAGATCTAGAAAGTTTTTGAAAGTACAACCAGTATTGTCCTTTTTACTGCCAGTAAAAAAATTAATAATATTGCTATTTATGAAACTGAAATTATTAAAGGACAAATACTTTAAGTATTTCAAATACTTTAATAGTACATGGTGCATGCTTGTTTATCAACCGTCTTAAAATTTTGCTCAGGAAACGAAAAGATTTCTGACTGACAGAGGGATAACTATATATCCCATGGTATTACACAGTCGTTGGGGGTAACTGTTATGAAATCATGTACAATTCGATGTACCGGTAAGTGAAAAACTATTGCAAGAACCGTTGAATCAAATCACCTCACCCAACCGCATCTCAAATATTCAAGTTAGCCTGAACACAACCCTTCAAATTATTGAACTTCCTTTACTCAGAATATCTTCTGTTACTGTTATGTTTTGCTTGGAATAGCATTCTCGCCTAGCATGATACTGAAAATTACTTCAAATATACAGACTATGAGACCAAGGGTATCTATCTCTGTTACCCCATTGAAAAGCCCATGGTGTTCAGGGTCACCATCACTAACATTCAAGCCACCTGATATGTTAATTAATATCTTGTTCAGTTATTACTGTCTCTAGTTACATTTAGTTCATTCCTTCAGTTTGCAGCAGAGAATATAGATCAACCTGAGAACATGGATTAACGCATACCGATGACGTTTTTGCCAATCAGGTGACTGTTTGCCAAAGATGCCGAGGTGTTGATGCGCTAAATTAATGGGTTCATATGTCCTGGGTTCATATGTTACGGAGATGCTGAATCAAATTGCTTGATGTCTTGATCAATTCATGTAGAATATTAAATGAATCACTAGATTGTATCATTCTCTGTATTGAGTTATGTCACCTTCATGCCTATGATCAACCTGAATCCCAGAGTCAAAGCTGTTTGTGAGTGGTCAGACAAAGAAGTACAATGTCGGTACACATTTTGATAAGCCACATATATTAGGTTAACCAGAGTCAAGTGATCTACACAATAATATTCACATGGAAGTCAGCTGGTTGTATTTGACAGATAATATCTCACCTAGGCCACTGTAATGGATTCACTGTGAGAATTTGTGACCCATATGTTGACATGGTAGTTCAGTCATGCATGATCTGGTCCCGTGTACTTCAATCAGTTCCATGAGGTTACAGCAGAAAAATATTGATGCAGATTGCAGTCTTTAGCAATAAATACTCTCTTCTTTTAGTAAACCTAAACTTAGTGTCATGGACAAGTACCTGTAGAGCAAAGGCACCACTTAGTTTCTTAATTGAACTCCTATTGGCTTTGGACATAGAAGTTGCAAGTATACTACCATGGACAAAGTCAAACTTATTGCCAAGGAAACAATAAATACACATTTCAACATCTTAAAATAGCACAGGGCTCAAGTTCATAACTTTGATGAGACAGAAAGAGGAACTAAATTGCATGTTCCTGAAGTTGTGTTTATTTTACCCTTGAAAATACAAAATATGTGCTCTGAAAAGTCTTTTGTCTATGGTTTTATTCAAATTATATGACTCTTTTCAAGCCCATGTATTAGTAGTTCCATGTATCCTCTTTGAAACTATACACATAAGAGTACATTTGGGTCTCAATATGAGATTTTAAAAATTATTCTCTGAAAATTTCATCTTTTCAATTTTTTACTCCATAATAGGATTTAGAATAAATTTATTTGACTTTTCAATTTTTTAACTTTTTACCCCAAAATAGGAATTGGCATAAAATTATTTGACTTTTCTAATCCATTTATTAGTAGTACCTTGTGTTCTCTTTGAAAATATATATAAAAAGTTAAATTTGTGTCTCAATATGAGATTTAAAAATTATTCACTGGAAATTTCAATTTTTTATCTTTTTACCCCCAAAATTAGGTCTTAGCATCATATTTCAAGGGAGGACTTTTTAGTTACAGCTTAAACATGTTGAAAACACTCAAATCATTTCTGTACCAATTATTTTGAGGTTTTGTCACATTTTGACTGGACTAATATGGCTGAAATATTGCCGAGGTGCCGTTAAATTTTTATTCACACGCACACTCACTCACACCATCAATGAACCCCAGTCATATGGTACTTGCTCCAAAATATTCCATGCATATGCAGCATTTCTGTGGCACCAAACATGAGCTTGAACACCAGTCATGAACAAAAGAAATCAACATTCATCTGACCAGTGGACCCTTCCTTCCCCATGACCTCAAATTCCAGTGACATCAAGCTTGATACCAAGCTAGTCATACTGTTTTGTGCTCTGGGGACGGATGTCTGATAGTTTTTTTTCTGGCTATATTCCAAGTCAATCAGCTGACAGTCAATAGATGACGACCAACATCTCTTACATTTCTTGCAATAGCCCTAAATGACATGCCAGCATTCCTCATAACTTGCCATCTTTGAACAGCTGTCTGTTGAGGAGGCCCAAATATTTACTCCTCAACAACGAAATCAGTGGATTTTCCAAGATATCGAGCTGTAAGAACGGCTTGCTGAACTTGATATTTGCTTAATGATGAGTACACATATTGCTTGTGATGCTTGCCATTAATCTTAGCATGTGCATATCTAAAGTCAGTGTATGGTATGCCAAACTCAGCAATATAATAAACATAATTATAATATAAATGTCTGTATGGGGGTTAAAAAGCATATGTGTTGCAATACTTTTTTCTATGTGTATATGCTGTAGATCAAAGAATGCTTACTTAGCATGCTTAGCCTTATGATTTACTTTTATGGTTCCCAATCAAAATCAATCATATTATATATTGGCAATTTATTTAGAGCATCTCTTCAAGCACTGTTTTAAATTTGGTAGCAATCAAAATTTGATTTCCTGGTTTGTGATAAGTATTACTGTAAGCACATTTGAAGATTATTAAATAAATGTTAAATGTGTCAGGAAGTATGTTCAACTGCATAAAAAATGAAAATCTCTAAAACTTCTTCAGAGATATTCCAAGTTCCATGAAGTGTAGTAATTTTTAAGTTTTTGTGTGTTGAATAAGAAATCTAAAAGCACTTAAATTAGTATTTTATATCTTAATTGAATGTAGAAGGATGTGTATACAGCACAGATTATGTTGGTCAGCTTGACTAAACTGTTCCAAAACAATTTCCTTATATATTTCAAATTTTCAAATCATTCTTTTTAGTACACAAGAAATACATATGAACCTTTTAAACAGTTCTACCCCATAAATTAAAATGTGTAATTCTTTTTTTCTCTTTTTAACATTAATGTAATGAACATTTAAAATTTTCCATATGATTGATCTCTTATGTCCAAGGCACTTTGCCGTTTTCTGAATGGGAATATTGAAAGTCGTTGCTATTATTCAAAATTGCACCTTTTTGCTATCAAGTAGATGAAAATAATTTACATTTTAGAATCTTATAGCCAATATCTCAGTCATGTAACATTCTATCTAAAAGAAACTTCTATCATGTAATGTCTTAATACTGTAATTAATAGTTTAAGACAATATATCTTTTAGTTTTGTATTTTATTTGTATTTCGTAAGAGAGATGATTATGGCTCTTTTATGACATCAATCATTTTCTTCCAAATGTGTTAATGTTTTCCCAACTTCTCAAAATGCTACCAAAATGCCAAACTGTAATGTTTGGTATTGGATTTCTCTGTTACAGTAGGCTATTACCATTTATTTTACTGGAAGCATATCATGCAATCATACCTGGTAATGATTATAAAACTGACATCCATTTTGAGCCAAAATGCTTGATAAGTTTGATAAGCTTGCCATTGTCATATCAGCTTGCCCTCTTGCTATTTGTGAAATGTTTCTGCCAAAAAATGTCATTTACTTAGTATCATGTTTGCAAGACTACAGTGATTTTTCAGCATGGATCATTTTAATGAGGTAGTTACGACTGCTGGAGGTTGGCTATGAGAAGGGACTGCGAGCTGCCTGTAGATTGATTCTACATTGTATGAGTAGTGTGCGGAAGCAGTGTTTACCCCAAGCTCCTACAACAGGCACAGTGGTCATGTGTATCTTGCATATTTGACAACAAATAGTAACTTGTGTCTTGTTTCAGTCTGTATAATTGATGAAAGGACATTATTGTCAGTGATGATTGTCCACTGGGTCATCAGTCCAGCAGTCTTTCCTTTGTTCTAATGGACAATTATGAATGTCAACACAGTCCAGTTCTGAAAAATTTGTAACTGTGAATGCATAAAAAATTGATAAATAAAAGTACATTGTCGGTGATGATTGTCTGCTAGGCCATCAATCGGTTTCCTTTGTTTTAATGGACAGTGGTGGATGTCAGCGTAATACAGTTCTGAAAGTATGTTGGTGACAATCCATAAAAAATTTATTCATGAAATATGAATTTAGCAAGACGTGTGAAAGAAAGATTGCACCAAAGCTAAAGCGAAATACGCAAACCTGTTTCCTGTGAAAAAAGCTGATTCATGAAGATTGAGGTCAACACATATCTGTCATAATCTTCATATATTATCATAGTGTTTTCCAAGATCCTGTTGATGATGTAAAGTCAAAGTTTTCATTAAATTTGGACTGTGCTTTATGATTCTGAAGGTCATTGTGGGCAACTTAGGTTCCTGGATATTACACAGCAGTACACATAGGAGAAATTTGAGAATTACAGACAGATTATTGCCAACACAGCACTGAATTTCAAACAAAAACAAGTATTGTTTTCTTGTTTATTTCCAACATTTTTGTTAAAATAATGATTTTCATCTGTAAACAACATATAGAAGAATGTCTATGTCCAATAGAAGATAGGAGTTTTTATACCCCTGACCAGAAAGGTTGGAGATACATGTAAAAAGTTCCACATCAAATTTGTTCAACCATTAACACTACAATCATTTAATGGATTAAGAGGAACCAGTTTTATGGATAGACTTCTTTATTGCAATAGATGCGACAATCATTTAATGGTTTGCTTTCAGATTTGGATAATGGGTTGTTTGTTCATAGGAAAGGTGCAGTGCAAGGTTGGATGCAGGTAGATCTTGCATTGTTGTCAAGAATAATCATTTTTAGTTGTTATTCAGCTGAAGTTGTGAGTCACGATTGGAGGTACTAGTGAGCCTTTGCTAACAGTTTTTTGCTTGTTATCAGTACCTTGTTTTTTGAATGTAAGTAGTATTTTCAGGGAAATTTAATTTATAATTTATATATTATGCTTTTCACTTCCACTGAAACTGCATTTACCCTTTTGAATGATGACATGATTTAAGAAAACATATTCAAGGCAAATATCAAGCTTATTTTCAGATAGTAGAAACATTAGGTGTTCTTATTCAGGATATGGCAAGAAAAAGAAAATATTCAGTGCCAATGACTAAATGTTATGGTTGCATTTGACACATTTTTATCTACATTTTCTTTTGCAGATCGATGTCCTGGACACCTTCAACCCTCTTGGCCTTACCTCAGGACTTTTTGACTCTCTCAAGTGCCCTACGAAGGGCAGCAGGAGCATGTCTCATGCTAGGAAAAGAGAAACAGAAAAGGTGAGGCTGGCAAACAAATGTGTGAACATCTTGAAATTGTTCACACAAGCTCTGAATCATCGGATAATTCGTCTGCACTGCCCTAATGTTGACAATATCCATCTACCGGTATGTTGATAGACTAGGGACTGATATGGACAAAGTTTACGAAATAGACAGCCCGTCCTGAAAAGATTCTTAAAAATCAGGGGGGAAATATGAAAAAACTCTGGAGTTATTGATCAATCTTATCTCAACCCATGTGGCTGTATCACCCATTTAAAAACTCAATTTATCAATAGAATAGTACTTCTCCAACATGAGATAGTTTTGGGGAAATATCCCCAATAGCAAGCCTGGCCAGGAGGATGTTATGGCATGGTACACCAGTATATAAACCTATGGAGGAATTGTTGTAACTCACAGAAGAATTTGGATGATATTGTTATCAACATATTCCCATCAGTGCACTCTCCTTCTGTTTCTTATAAATGACAGATAATGCCTGACATAGGTTTTCATTCAATATTTACTGAACAAGAAGGTCTTTAATACTGAATATTATGGGGATGTTTTAATGAATTGTGTTCCTCAGTCTTCACAAAATGCATTTGCAAATTTCACATCTTTAAAGAATGACTAGTAGGTTAGGAACATTAATTTCTTGGAGTCTTTAAGATAAATTCAATCATGACTTGGAACGAGCTTGTAGTGGTCATGAAATGAAACAGACAATACCAACCTTGTGAAAAATATTGTTAATGCAAACAAGTGTTCCAGAATTGTTTGTGTTCGATTATGAGAAAACATGATACCGGTACTTCTGTTCTGTTCTGTTCTGCTATGGCAACAGTGAAGCAAGTTAGTAATGAATGGTTGAGCCATGAGGAACACATCAGGATTAGATAGAAGCTGAAGAGAAAAATCACATACTACTACATGTTGTGAAACAATACTTTTAATTGAACTAAACAGTTTAATATATGCTGTACCTTGGCATGCTCATGGATGTACTGTTATTCAAGAAATGTTGAAATGTATACTGGGTATTTTGAATATGTCGATGTTCTTCATTTTTACATATAAAAATTAACAAATGATGATAGTATATGATTTATTTGAAAAAGGTTTCAAGGAAGATCCAAGATGGCAATGGGGCAACTCATGTAAAAATTCATAGCATGTTTTCATTGAATGTTAGTTTTTAAATAAGATGGAAACAAATTCATAATCTCAAGTACTATCCTCCCTTATTAAACACACTACCTTACTGAGTCGAACAATTTTAAATAAACCATTTAATACCCTTACAATTGCCATATGTTCCATACTTGACAGTTGACGATATCATTGCATATAACTTTCATCCAACAAAGATTATGCCAGATGAGCTTATTGCCTTTAGACATTATAATGTTTATTGTGCCTCATTGCCTGTAGAGGCGAGGTGAGGTGAGTGAAATTGAGTTTAACATCGCACGTAAGAATATTTCGCTTATATGACGACGCGCATGCGTTGCCTGTAGAGAAGTTTTGTTGCTGCTGACTTTCAAAATTTTGTACTTGGTTCAATAGACTCACTCTGAATTGTTCTCTAAAAAGCTAGTTTAGTCAGATCAATTTGTGTCCTTGTTTTACGCATCTGTTGTAAGTAGAAAGTAGAAAACTGATACTTTGACCTAATCAATGGTATGTTTATTTCAAGCTCTGAACTGTCTTTCTATTTTAGAAATAAATAAAATAGCTACCACAGTTTGTCTTATAATCAATATAACGTTTTATATAGTAAACTCAATTCTGAGATTATGTGTTGTTTTATTTGAATTTTTTCTTTGCATACCAGCCACAATAAGTAACTGCCCACTATGAGCAATGAGAACAGCAGTGCATTCGTCAACACATAGAGTCTAATCAAGCAGGCATGGAAGGCTTGCCATATTCTCTGCAACTCTTCTTCCAAATCAAGAAAGTTATCTTGCGGATTGGGTACATGGCGTAGATGTCAATCCATTTCATGCCACACATGCTATATAGGGAAGGGGGTGTAGGACAATTCCACACACAGACAATTCACCACACAGACATTTCCCCACCGGACAATTTTCCAGAAGACAATTCCCCAGAAGACAATTCCCCATCACATGAGTGACAATTCCCCACACCTTAGGTTTTTTTTATCCCCCCGGCATGTGCCTTTGCTATTTGCAGATGTTTGGCATTTTTATTTTTCCCGGTTTCCATGGAAACGATTCGGACTTAGTCTCAAAAGGGAAGGGTGGGCTTCGTTTCCAGGAGCACAACTCGAAAACCGTTCAATATCTGTCAACAGAACCTTGGCAGATCTTGAAGTGGTGCCTTTTGCTATTTACAGATTTTTGGCATTTATATTTTTATCGATTTCCATGGAAACAATTTGGACTTAGTCTTAAAAAATATCAAGCTGGACTTTAAGTAACTGTCAGATGATTTGTTCTTTCAAATATGTGGGGGCCGGGGGGATATGTCATCTTCTGATGACTCTTGTTTATGATTTGTGTTGTTGAGTTCTGAAGAAGTAGTTACAAAACAATTGCAATGACTCTACAAGCTGTAACTTCTGTGTTTGGTGATCACGTCAGGCTGCAGGGTTGTTCTACCACCTGGCACAGAGCACATGGCGCAAAATCCAGAATTTGGGAATCTTCACAGTACAAAGAAGATGAGGAAGTACAGTACAAAGAATTCTGTGCTATGCTCGACGTTCTTCTGTTGAAGATGTTGCTGCTGGCATGAACTACGTAAAAGATCAATTCCAGAAGCCCTAGATGATCTGGTTGCCTATTTCGAGTCAACATATGTCAACGGTTCCTACCGCTGCATTCAACCCCCTCGCTCTGCTGATGGTACCATTCCAGGGATGAGAATGCACCGTGTTCTGCCACTGTATCCTCCTCAGCTCTGGAATGAGCCACAGGCTACGGTGAACGATGCTGACCGTACAAATAATCTCTATGAAATCTGGAACCGTGGCTTCCAGCAGTTGATTTGACACAGTCATCTGTCTGTGTGGAAGAACAATAGAACATCTACAGAAGGATGCAGGGAAAGTACTGACAGTATTGCACCAAGATGACAATAGTCAACCTCCCTCCAAGCGTGTCAAGAAAGCATCCAAAGATCACCAACAACGACTTAAGAACCTTTGTGTTGCATATAGTGCTGGACAGAAATCCCTGGAACAGGTCCTGATATCCATTTCAAAGAACATTCGTCTTGGCTGAAGGAAAGAATGTGCAAATGTAATCATTGTTATCACCTGTGTGTCGGATACTGTGCCTCTATGTATTTATTACAGAATGTGTTGTTCAAGTGAGGAAAATTGTCTGTGTGGGGATTTGTCTGGACACCATAGGGGGAGAGATCTGGAGAATTTGCAGGCCATGGCAGTACTTGAACATTGTTTTGTTGAAGCAAGGCCATAGCAACCCCACCACTGGGAGGCGAGGCATTAGCCTGTTGTAATGCCAATCCTGGGCCATGAGGTAGAAGAGCATCTGATCTCTGTAGCCCACACACGTCAGATTCCCCTGAACAACTAAGGAGGTTCTCTGAAGGGCACTTATATATCCCACCCCAAGTTGTCACAGAACCACCCAAAAAAGTTTTTCCTTTTCATGACAAAGGATTATAGATGACGCTTCCCAAGATCTTTGTAGACATGTTGACTTCTGTTACTATGGGGAATTGACCCGTATTAGCATGTATGAGTGCCGCCCACTGGCGCTTGCCATTGTGCGCGAAGGGGCCCCAGGTTGTCCCGATCAAGTGTAGCGCTACACCGACCATGTGAGAGTCTTATGAGCAAGGCGTGTGTCATGCACTGCACGTGCACTAGCCTACATCTGCTCTACCTTTCACAAACCAAATGGGTTTGCTCATTGCCATGCACCGCCTACTTCTCATAAACGCGTTCTCTACACCGGTCCAACTTATCCTTGTTTTCCAGTAGGTGTTTGCATGTATTCATGTGACCACCATCTGGCCATTTACCAACGGATTCGTGGGTTCTTTAGTGCACAGGGTTGTGTACTGTACACTAGGGGTTGTGACAACACTGAAAGAGTCTGCAAAAAAAGTTGACTACAAGGTTTTTTTACACCCGATCACAGGTGGGTTTGATTCCGGCACCTTAAGCTTGCTGGATCACTAGCCACCATGCCCCAAGTTGTGGCTACAGCATTCGTGCAAATATCATGTTTTTCACGTCACTTGATGACAGATGCATCATATTTCACCAGAGACCATATGGTCTCTGATTTCACTAGTCTTCTACATATGTTGTGTTTTAGGAAAGTTTATCTTGCCATACTGCAGGTGAAGGTAAGTTTACAACATGGTAAATCTTCTTTCCATCCATCTGTTTCTGACCAGCTGAAGGGATGTTCCTAAACTTTAGCAATAAGGCTTGAACAATGAAAAGCATCTGATTTCTTGATAGCATTTATATAAAAAACAACAACAGTTTGTTTTTAACAGGAAGGAAAAACACAGTCGGATCATGAAAAAGCTTTAACAAGCACAAGGTCCATAGGGATGTGAAACAATCCCAGTATGTGTAATACAGTGGGATTCAGGTTTGCTTATGTAATTATGTAAAAAATAGGAATAGAATGAATTAATGAATTAAATTTCATATTTAAAAAAGTTTTAGAAATTTTTCTTAGATACTACTAGTCCTAGAGAGCTCACATTTTATGAAGGACCATAATGTCACTTAAAGTTGTTAATCAAACAAACTGTTCAGTTATATTGTTTTTTTTAAATATCCCACCATTCTAGCAAATTTTAGACTTCTTTTATCTCAGAAGCCAAATGTTCATAGCTGATATTCCTCTAGGATTTGTTGCATTTCAGTGGAGTCAGTGGATTAAAATAAGATTTAATCAAAGCATTTAGAAAGAGAGCAGATGGTTATTATTAGTTTCTCTCAGCACTATCTGCAATTGTTGACAAAGCTGCACAAACTTTTTAAATTTCAGTAACCTCTTTACCACACTCAGATCGTTTAGATTAATTATATATTCTTTTGAGAATGTTAACTTGAAATAATACTGTTGTTTCATATCAAGCAGAACAAACTGCAAGGACAGGCTTTCCTTTGTTGTTGGTTTTAGTCATGATTACATATAGCATAAAGGTAACTTTGAATGTCAGCTGGTGAGTGACTGAAATACATTTTCATAGTTATTCTGCTTTTGCTTCTGATCTGTACATAGCCCTGTACATGCAGGTGCAGATGTCTTGGCACCAGAAGCTAAAAGATATCTTTGAAGATCACAGAAATGAGTAGAGATGCCTCTACAATTGCAGAAGTTTGATCTGATTGTGACACGGATGCTATACTGAGAGTTATGTCTCCCCCTGAAGGGTCGGGAGACATATTGTTTTTGGTTGAGTTTCTGGCGGCGGAGGCGTTCCCATTGTTTCTGGAATATAACTCTAAAACTACTTGAACAATCTTCATGTATTTTCATACTTAGAGATTTTGAAATTGAAAGAATCATATGAATTGTTTGAGGTCTCAACGTTGAATTGGGGGAAGAGGGAGACACCTGTTTTTATGAGTAAAAACACTTTCTAGTTAGCCATACATTTGATCATGACTTACTGTGTTGTATGGAAATATTGTATCCTTTGATACGTATTTTCATGTATGGCACAAAGTGCATCTTACATCATAGCTACTGCTGATGAACATGTTTGTTCATTACTAAGACATGTTCTTATGTATAACTATGTAATTCAGTGCACATGCAGCTATGAGCTTTTGTTATTATTGTATAGTTTTAGTTTTGTTCATTACCCATGTCTAAGTTTATGATGTAATTTGCAAGTATATGTTTAGCTGATATTCAGGTGAGCTACAGCCCAGTGGCTGGATCTTGTCTTGTATGATTTCAAAGCAATAAACCATTAAATGTCCATTTCAAACAGTTTACACAGTTCTAGCGGAACTATTACTGTTGTACTTAAATGGCCTCTTTAAATATCTGTGCAGGAAACCTTCCCATCCCACTGCCCATCTGTCAACAAGGTGCGTGGAGTGACCACAGTAACCTCCTTCTCTCCCGAATCACCTGCCACCCACACAGTGCACAGCATGCAGCATCAGCATCGACAACAACAGAAACAGAGGCAACATTGTGTGAAGAAACCCTTCCTTACTGAGCTGGAATGATATTTCCCGGATTGTTATTACCCATGGTTAATGTTGGGAAACTCTCATCTTTATGAACCCTGGTGTGAGAACATATGTCAGTTTGTAATAAACATCTTATGTTAAAATGTTGTGTTTGTTTATAGCATTAAAAATATAATCTCTACAAAGAAACTAAAGGAATCTGCAATGAGACACAAAGCAGTCTCATAAGGTTCAGATTTGATGGTATCAAGATACATTTCATTCAATAAATACATTTTATAAGGTATTGGAAGCTGAAACCATACGTAGATGATAAGTATTTATGTAGGCACCATCATCTCCATTTATCTTTGACCTTTGTTGATGACATTACTTAAATAGAATATGTATCATCTCAAATACTCCTTTGGTAGAAACGGTGATGCTTTACTAATGTGTGTTCTTGAAGGATGTTTTGAGTAGTATTACAGTCAGATGATACAGTTCTTTCACATGGACCAAGCCACATTGATCAGACACACAGTTTACAGCCACAGTCTTCATACTTGGTGGCTACAGATTAGTTCAGATATATTACAGTTCACTTTAAATATATCTGGCGGTAAATAGTATCTTGGTGCACAGAGAGAACATGGACTGATTTGAACTTTGTGAAACCTTTGTTCATTCTTTCATTGTTATACTTTAGATGATTTAAACGAAATTCATAGAGGATACTAAACGACCTTCCATGTAATACCATTTTTATTAAACGAATTAATGATTTGGTATCAAACGAGCAAAAGAGTTTAATAAAAATGGTACTTCACAGAAGCGAGTGTAGTATTCTGTTTATTACTCTCCAACATAAATTGATAGAAACTGCCTACTAAAAGTGTGATGACTGTCAGCTTTGCGTGAATCAGGCAAGGTCTAATATCATTGTGACAGTGGTATTAGCATTGTGATGTCATAACTGTAAACCATTATGACGTCATACATCTAGCGGTATTACACTAGTGTAATATTGCCATAAAATATTACACTGCAGTATCTTCCGCCAGCAAGTATTAATTTTGAATTGTCTGTCCTTATGAATATGACAGCCTGTCTTCTTTTGTTCTCTTTCCAACACTGACCAAATCAACACTGACAACATTTAAATGCAAATATTTTTATTCCTGCTTCTCTGAGTTTTGGGTATTGAAGCAGTTAAAGTGTTGACTTTGGCCGAAGACCTGAGAAAAAAAGGAAGGGAAAAAATATCAAATGATACAAGAGTCATTTTATGCAGTGGTCACATTGACTACATTGTATAAGTTATCTGCAAACGAAAAACAATTAAAAAGAAGAATATTTTTTAATACATCATTTATCAACAGATGTATAACACCAAATTCTCTTGTGTATAACAACAGGCCCCATGGCTGCTACTTGGGATCTCAATCATAACAGATTATCATTGCAACTGTGAATACACGGATAGGCATGTGCAGGGCATATGACAAGTGTTTCTATTACCTAACTGGCGTATCTTGTCATATGTGATTATGAGATTGACGGCCTGCAGCTCCTCATCTGTTTCCTTGTTCTGACTGACAGAGTTAAAGACTGATATTGATGGAACAAATCCTTGCTGAGGAGCCTATGGCCTGTAAAAAGTCACAAGTCACGTTGTTGCAATTACACACCTGACAGCTTGAAGCTGAATGCAGTTAGTTATAACATCTAAGGCAAAATTAATAGCACGACTGATTGGAACTGTTCAAGCGACAATTCCACCAACATCAACAATGACCAGAAAAGCGGATTGCAGCATCTTTGTGTGATTAATATAAAGCTTACAGATGTAATCTCATTTACTGAAAAAAGACTTGTGAGTGGCCATTCCTTGTATCAAAGAGACTTAGTAACCTTGATGTGCTCACTCTAATCAATTTGACATCATTTAAGCTCATTTCATCCAACGCCAGTGTAAGTCATGGATTTGTGGTTGGTCATACTGCTGGCCTCAAACCCTCTTGTTGTCTCTTCAGAATTGGATTAATAGCCGATTGGACACTCGATTTACGCAGAGCTCTGCCTCCTAAGAAGACTAGATATGTGACAGCTTTATTACTTCTGTACTATTACTTCAGTTGAGATAAATGTTTTCTTTTCTATCTCGCACTTGTGATTCTGCGCCAAAGCATTCCATGATTTCAAGAAACTGGACTGCATGTGATGGGGAATATGCCTATCGGTTCAACAGATGAGTTATTGATTCACTAAAATAAACCAACATAGATACATATATCTGTCGTGTCACACCAGTTATTAATAACTGAGGACAGTTCTTTATTACTGGGACGATGAATCTGATACAGGACATGCACGTTCCCAGTAAGCATTATCCCAATCTTTGCTGTGTTTTATACTGTGTGGCATTAGCAGCCACGTGGATGACTTTGAAAACATATGTGACTATTAGTCACACCACAAAGCCAACGCCCAGTAGCAATGTATACTTTGCTTGATCTGATGACAATAAATGGGATATAATTTGTGTAGCCTTGTGCTGTAGATAACACTGATTTCGTCCCGTTGTCTACATTTTTGTGTAGGTAAGTAAGTACACAATATGTGAAGTCATTGCTAATCTATTTTAGTTATAAGAATTGACCTTAATGCGTAATTGCATTTGTGGATCTACGGGGATCTACACTGTTTGTACACCGGTTTCAACGTTTACTCCTCTGTCAATTAGAAAAAAGGAACAATAAAAAAATAACCAAATAAATAAATAAAATAACCAACAAACAACAATCTCAAAACAGTTTGTGTCAGTACCAACAAGCAAACAATCAAATACTGTCTAAGTGTGACTGGTGTATTTAAGAACTGACTTTATGGTCAGCGATCCACATCATGCGCCTCATTACACGATTGGGATACGATGACGTCTATCAACCTCATCAGCCTGCCCGATGACCCGATCATGTAAGCGCTTGATAAAACTTCATAAAGAAAGTGTAATCCCAATATAGCATATGTTATAATCGAATGACCTATAACTGCTGCAAGCACACGACGTCGTCTCATCTGAAGAGTGTGTTTTGTCGTATGGAAGTGTTAAATCTGTATTTGATATTATTCACAGAATGGGAGTATGTATATACTTGTTCTTTATTTGTACACATACGGCTTGTGTGACTAAAAAAACTCTCCACAATTTTAGTCTGCATATGACAGCTGACTGTCTAATAGAGTTATACGGAATAAAATGAACATTCCATAATGATGCCGCACGATTTCACGATGCATCTGACTGCATGTATGTTGTTTTGTGCCGCAGTCAGCAGCAGTAGCCCTGCCACCCAACCCCGTTCGTCGCATCTTACTTTCAAGCGTGGTGTGCTGAAGACAGACTTCATCCCGTTTCTTCGCTGTAATAATAAATCAAGATAAGCCAGAAATATGTTCTCATCAAGTATCAAATATGTATAACAACAATTCTAGTTAAAATATAATTTTTCATTCCTCAATCCAGTACCAGTGACCAGGTTTTCAAACAGTTCTATTCCAATGTAAGTTCCAATGACTGTTGGAGGCTGCATCTTCCGTTCTTGTTCCTAAACTGCTAATGTCAGAGTAACATTGTAGTTACTGCATTGAAGAGGAGCGTGGCCCTTTCCAAACTGATGGGATTCTCAGGTGACTGGTTGAGTTGAGTGATGTCCTTTACCAATTGTTTTGAAAGGGGCACTTTTTACTCAGCAATATTTAGTCTTTCGGACATTAGTCCTGCTCATATCGACGAAGTGTCATTCAGGGTGACGAGCTACTCGGTCACTTATTATTCTGCAGTTTTTTCATCTCTGAATCTTCACAACTTGCTAATGATATACCCGACACCACCTTCTTTCCAGATATTGCATTTTCATCATATAACATAAGTTACGTGGATGTAAAGGCCTTCCGTTGGTACAAGCTTGTGTACAGCATGCTAATATGTTGGAGTGCAGGCTGTTTAATGGAACCGTATATGGCATGTACTTGCAAAGAGAGTGAAAGTTTTGAAAAGACACGATGCACGGTATATATGGATCAGCTCATTTGTGCCTTTAATACCCAGAATTGTGTTGCAGATTATTTCATCCTAGAACAGTTTGACAAGTTGCGCCAAAAATATTGTTGTAGGGGATTAGTACGGTTTAAATATTAATACAAACTATTTGTATATGCAAGTGGCAGATCTAGTGTGCTCCAGCCAGATTCCGGCACAGATACTATCACCTTCACTACCACATTTCATTCTTGAACTGACACTGGTATCTGGACCCAAACCAATTGCTTGTTTTAACAAGAAACCAGTACAATGATCATCTAAGTGAGTGAGTGAGTGAGTATAGTTTTAGGCCACATTCAGCAATATTCCAGCTGTGGGGCGGCGGTCTGTAAATAATCGAGTCTGGACCAGACAATCCAGTGAAGAACAGCATGAGCATATATCTGCGCAATTGGGAGACCATCTAAGAATAGGTAATGATATTCTTCGTAGAGGAGGGTATTGACTATCCTACACACAAAACCAAAGATGGAACATAAGTAATAATAACCAATGACCGTTCCCCGTATCCAGAAAACCCCAAACACATTACAATATTAATGATGTTTTGGTATAGTTCTGGAGTTTTTATGTCTATATTCAATATAATTCTGAACAAAGACGACATTCTACAAGCTGCCCCACTGTTCATATCACTTTTGGCGTTCGGAATATACATTACTTTCCCCAAAGGGTCTGTTTATAATGCAAACAAGGATCCGTAAGGATTTCTAAGTTATATGCATCGTTGAAACAGAATACGTGTTACAGGTTAGTGAAAGCGGCCTGAAGCGGGGATTGGTTGTTCCCTCTGTGTGACCTGACATTTTGTGTCAGTGTATCCCGTTCTGCACTGTGTTGTACCACCATCGACTATTTACAGACCACTTTAATGTTGCTGTTAAACTGCTGTCTTCTCCTCACTCACAATATTCACATGGTGTGCCAGTAAAACAAACTGGCTTTTGTATGAGCCAATAACAGTTCACTCAGCAAACATTGTGTAAAACCGTTACCAAGGGAATACATCAGTTCCAGCAAACCTTGATCGTCGTGTACAGGGATTAGAAAAGCGATTTTCTCCACAAATTTCAAATCTAGGACTGTGATCAGTGTTAATAAATGCAAACTTCAATTCCTTGGTCGTTTGCCAGAACCTGTTCTGTGCCGTTTGTTTGCATGGATTCAAATCTCCCGAGACGGGATAGCTATCCGTTATAAATACATATTTTACACGTGGTGTATTTCAACGAAATTCCAAATGAAAAACAAGACAAACATGGTTATGTCATAGCAGAATGAGAAAAAAATGGTGCAGCTGAACAAGCTCGTTCTTAATTTAAGCCTATCAAGGTACCATATTGAGTCCATAAACTACTTACATTTCTTTAAACGTGCAACTCTGTCCTTATGTTTAGAGCATCGATTGTCTGTAGATAGCTCAAGCAACACATTTTCAGGCAATATGAAATTAGTAGAAACCACGTGTGCCAATAACACCATACACTGCCGATGCTGGGTCTAAACTGTATTTTGAAATGCAAAAAGGAAGGTGATAAATTCCATGAACAAGTGCATAGTGCTGACAGATCAAGGATCATTATTGGGGCGAAACCTGACAGCTGTGAAAAGAAACATGTAGCCTTAGACCGCTGGGCTACTCGCTATCTTAAAGGGTCTAACTGTACACAGAGGGAGTCACCATTAGCGCTATGTGTGAACATTGTATAACCGCCTTCTTTCATCACAAAGCCACCTTTTGGCATTGATGTTGGTAGTGATACTGGGTCTGCTGTAGAATACACTAATCCAATAGGGGAGACAAAGCCCCACGCTTGTGCCAGCCGCCGCGACTGACCGTCAACCCTACACGGCAAATGTCACTATTGATGCCCCAGAGAATTCTCACAACTAGGCGCTTGTGAAATATCATTTGTAAGAATGAAATTACACCTTTTCAAGTTACATAAGGGTTTAGGAATTCCGTACTGGCGTAGTCCGGAGCACCACTGTGTTCCAGTACAACCAACACAATTAGCTGATTGTTACTTTACGTCAGGCTCATTTCAACTACACAGTGCGCATCCGATAGGATGATGTTCGAGTAATCGATCGATTTTGTCAAAATAATTAGATAGGTTTATAACTTTGTGTTGTCAAGATAACACAATTGAATTCCGCGTCCGAGGCAAGTTTGTTATCCAGTCGTTATCTTGTTCAATTGGATTATGTCTCCGGTTCAAGTAGTTTGCCGTGCAAGGCACACAAGTTAAACTGTCACCGTTCCTTCATCAGCTGGTGGTGTCGAACTAGCAGACACAAAAATACCATGACTTGAGAAATGTCATTTGGACATCATAGAAGCAATTTTGTCCGCTGGAAATATGCGTGCAAGGAATGTAGTAGAGACAATGATTAAGTGGCTTTTGTTTGAGGAACCTTAATGTTTCATGAACTAGAGAGACATAATTAGTGATGTGGGGCACTTGGATCTCCGCTTAAGTTGATTCTGCATCGGTCGGTCTAGGCAGTGCTAGCTCACATTATGTGTATGAGTTACTCTATTCATGGAAGTCTAGTGCAATACATGAACAACGTAGTAAAGATAGTTGGTAAAAGCAGAGATAGAAGTAGCATAGTGCTCTGAAGTGCTTTCAATGATAAAACATTGTGCAATTGTAGTATTCATTGCTGGTAATAGAAAGATTGCAATGGAAATTGTTAGTGATGGTATCGACGTGTTATAGAAGTATACAGACTAACAGTAGGAATAGTGCGGAACAAAAGTACTTGAAAAAGTAGTAGTGGCATCGTTTAAACAAAGCATATTCACTGGTAGTAGTAGCAGTAGCAGCAGTATTAGTAACATCTTACAGTCGCATACTCAGTGACAGTTATAGCATCGTCCAATAGGAGTACAGCAGTGATGTATATCCACTTACAGCGGTGGTAGTAGCAGTAGTTTTGTGTAATACAACTACTTTAAACTGTAGCAATATTGTGCAATAGAAGCATATTCAGTGCTGGAAGTATCAACGTGCTGAAGAAGTTTCTCAGAGAGACTGGTAAGAGCGTTCAATAGAAGTACATGCGGAAATATTAGTAGCATCGAACTATGGAAGCATATTCAGTCATAGTATTTGCACTGTGCAATGTTACTACATTAGGCGACATTGTATAAACCAACATATTCAGTGATAGTGGCGACAGTTCTGTAATAATAGTATTAGAGATCTTGCAAAATAAGCATAATCACCGGTAGTGGTAGTAGTTGGAGTAAAAGTGAAGTCTGTGGTATATAGTACACATGATTAACAATGGTTTCGTACAAAGCACATTGTTTCATTGTCCAGTTGTCAACCTGCAAAGACAAGGCCAAACAGGTTACAGTTAAGCTAAACGCGACAATGCGACAGAGACAACGCCACATCTGGTCAACTGTAGCACTGTCGCGCTTTGAAGAATATTTTTCATTTAACCAAAGGGAGACAATGCAATAACATGGCATTTTCCAAGGTCAAACAATAGTTAGTGCACTACATAATCTAAACTGTGGCAAAACGGCGCGACAATGAGACGCATTATGGCGTTGCCATTTTAACACATTTAAGATTGGGCGACCGTGAAAAATTGACTGTAGCGATACTTTGATGTCGTCTGAAATGTGCACGTGCTTGATCACTGGAAATCAATCTTAACAACGTAGCTGTTTATCTATGAAATGATGCTTACCGTGTGTAATATAAGGAACATATAGCGCAGCGACTGAAGTCAAAAGTTCCATCGCAAATGTTAAGCAATCAGCCATAACGACGTAATAGAACAGTGCTACGCCGAGATATTTTTAAAAGTAATGTTGAGAAGGTATAACCCGAGGTTTTGTGTAATTAAAGTAATATTCAGAAACTATAACCCGAGGTTATGTGTAATTAAAATGATATTCAGAAACTATAACCCGGGGTGATGTATAATTAAAGTGATATTCGGTATAACATGCGGTTAACCTGTTTTCGTTAAAACAAGAAGTGATTTCCCCTGCTGTTGTAATGGAAATCCCAACAGTAGGCCAACACAATGCAAATTAAACGTGAGTTTAAGCCTGGAAAAGACATGTTAATATGGATGGTGTGTAAGTAATGTCACAGACCATAATATAGGTATTAGCATAGGAGGTCTCGGAGTTGCTCAGTGTGTAATGTCGCTGAAGAGAGCTACTCAGGTGCTCTCAGATGGCTAACACACGAATTTAGAATGACATTACTATAGTCATCTGAAGTGGGTAGATCGGTGTGGAAGGGTAGAGTATGGACCGTAGGTAGTGTTGTGAAATAGAATAACTGCTAATAGACGATGCTCACAATGTCGTCATCCTGACGAACAGATGACACCCATGAACACCCTGTACAAAAAGGAGACACAGAGCAGAAGGAGACATCTTCCCATCATTTCCCTCGATATAGAGTGCCGACAACGAAGGAAGACCCTACCTGTACTTCTACAGATCGAAGCATAAGCTGTACTCATTGGAATCTGGTCCGAAACAGGCATGGTAGACCATACCTCTTCCTCAATAAGATCCTGGTGTTTTCAACCCATGATCAGCCTTAGACCCTTCAGTGAGTTGACTCCATGTAAATGGATGGCATCTTAATTTTTCTGACCTGAGCTGTGGAACCAGGACTATATAGTCCATGCAAGGACAGGAGCCACAACCTTCCCTTTACGTTTTGCCAGATGTCAGATGGCAACGATGCACAAACGTTTTCTGCATAGTCGAGAGATATATTCAACATAAAATCAACTGTCCCTTTGTCCAGACCGTGTCCCCAGTGACTATAATTGACAACAATCTGCGCTGTTGAAATGGGGTTCCCCGATCCTGAAGTGAAAGAAGATTTTTCTGTCATAATCAGGCCATTTGGCAGATTACCCAGGACCTAGATAACAATGATCCGAAAACAATGATCCGAAAACAATGATCCAAAAGTGCAACAGCTGACCCGGGACCTAGAGTTAGCAGTTCCATAAGAAAACAATGATCCGGAAGTGTATCAGTTGATCCGAAGACGTCCTGGTCGTTCTTTCCTGCCTGAAGTTTTTTCAACCAAAGAAGTTACCACGGCATACCATGATCGAGGTTCAACAAAATTTGGGCAGATTCCACAGCTGCTAAGACAAGACTCTGCCTAACACCGTATCAGGTTTATTGAAGTTGTAAAGTGGCTGAGACAGCTGATAAGGTAGAGATAGCAAAACTTCAGCAAGGCTTCACCAGCCCAAAGGAGAAAACGGGTGTTTTGTGCTGACTTGAAGGGCCAATCCCAAATGTAGGCAGAAAACCTCAGTACCCCTCACTGATGCAGTGCGGCATTTGCTGAAACTTTAGGAAATTATGAACACCGGACCATGCATTTCTCACTTCTCTTTCTGTGCTTATAAATTAATCAAATTTCTTTCTTGAAATATGGATATAAAATAGGTTTACATGTAAAGTGACCTTGTATAATTGTTCATGTCAGTAAATCACAAGTGAGTTTACATTCGCATTAGTGTGTGAAATAATGTCAACATGTACAATCTGTTATCTGCTTTTGCTTTTTGTTATTGGACATGTCAGCACATTTACTCATGTCAGATCTTGTGTAGAAGCTGGATACTTTGATCCAAGGTAATTGGTAACGGGCTGGTGTGATCGGTGCAATGGACTATTTTACATACTGCTATAAGCTGTAGAGGTATGACACATACACGTTTTAGACACTTATATTATGGTGATGTGAAGAAAGGGTTGTACAAAGTGAATATATTGATGTCCATATGCAGAAAACGCAATGTAGGGCGTAGGTGTAATGAAATATATTATCTGAATATTCAGATGTGAGATAAGCTGAAAGGAAGGTTATTATTTTTGCACTTCTATCTAGTGTGTGTGGCTGCTTGTACAAGTAGCCCGGACTTTAGCTCTAGATTCATAGTGCCACAGTGCCATCCACCAAGAAACCGTACATAGAGTAACAAACAGACGGCTTGTCCTTGTTTCACTCCCTTGATGTAGAAACAGAGGGGGCGGTGGGGTCGCCTAGTGGCTAAAGCGTTCGCTCGTCACGCCTAAGGCCCGGGTTCGATTCCCCACATAGGTACAATGTGTGCAGCCCATTCTGGTGTCCCCCACCGTGATATTGCTGGAATATTGCTAAAAGTGGCGTTGAACTAAACTCACTCACTCACTACAAACAGAGTGAATGACTGAATACTGCTATCAGTTGTACATGACGTACACACAGAGTGAATAGCTGAATACTGCTATCAGCTGTACATGACGTACACACAGAGTGAATAGCTGAATACTGCTATCAGCTGTACATGACGTACACACAGAGTGAATAGCTGAATACTGCTATCAGCTGTACATGACGTACACACAGAGAGAATAGCTGAATACTGCTATCAGCTGTAAATGACGTACACACAGAGTGAATAGCTGAATACTGCTATCAGCTGTAAATGACGTACACACAGAGTGAATAGCTGAATACTGCTATCAGCTGTACATGACGTACACACAGAGTGAATAGCTGAATACTGCTATCAGCTGTACATGACGTACAAACAGAGTGAATAGCTGAATACTGCTATCAGCTGTACATGACGTACACACAGAGAGTGAATAGCTGAATACTGCTATCAGCTGTACATGACGTACACACAGAGAGAATAGCTGAATACTGCTATCAGCTGTACATGACGTACACACAGAGAGAATAGCTAAATACTGCTATCAGCTGTACATGACGTACACACAGAGAGAATAGCTGAATACTGTGATCAGCTGTACATGACGTACACACAGAGTGAATAGCTAAATATTGCCATCAGCTGTACATGACGTACACACAGAGTGAATAGCTGAATATTGCTGTCAGCTGTAAATGACGTACACACAAAGTGAATAGGGTTCTATGTACAACGTAAGACGTTGACACAGAAAGACTTGAACAGTAAAACGCGTTCATCGCGGCGTGAGACTTTCCGGGGAAACACATGGCGACGACTACTGCCCTGACAGAGCCAGAAACATAATCAGCGCGAATCCTACGATTCTATGTTTATGGAACACTTAAGCTATGCAGCTATTCACAGCTTTCCGTACCAAAGTACATGGACATACACATACAGTGATTAGGTGAAATCTATTTTCTTGAATGTGAGTTGTCTCCGTGGGCATTTCGTAAGCAGTATATATATTTATGCAGGATTGGAATATAATTACATTGACAAAACTGGATTATTGCCAAGAAATATTTCATATTGACTGAAGTGGTAAATAAAATGTTTCGTGACAGTCAAACAGAAACAGAAGCAATTTTGTCTGATAATCTTATCTAACGCTAACACGACCCTTGAGAAATCATACTGCAGTAGGAAATGTGTTTGTTGCCGTTTCATTGTCATCGATCTGCACAAGAAAATCAAGTAATCATGCTACAAAATGAAAATATTGCTCAGCGGGGAGGTAAAAAAGGGTCATCAGTATTGTACATATATTTCGATCGATAAGCTATGTTTTTAGTTTATCAGTTAATGTTTATTACTGTTTGCACAAGTCATGGCATGTCAGTTTGATATGCTTGTGCAGGGACATGACTTTACCTACTCCCAGCGGACAGGCACGCTGCTTGTTTTATGCATGAAGGAAGTATTTCCTTATTCCTGTCATCAACTTCCATCACGGTCTTTTCGACAAAGGTTATCTTTATTTACACACACACAAACGCCCATCCCCTCCCACCCCAACCTCCAGCACGGCAGTTGTAGTCCTAGTGGAGTCAGGCATTTAGGTATTGGCATCTTCCGGTCACACTTCTGTGTGGATGGTGCAGGGTTGTGCTTGACGGTGCCCTGTAGGTCGGTGTAAGGATATCTGTATTTGTTTAAACATAATATGTATTTCAGTTATATCTTAGCATGTCACGTTGATGTTTGATACAATCCAGATTTGAAACCTTCAGGCATTTGTTTCGATCTGGCCGACGAAAGGTCGTAATCGAGCCCATTATCATAATTGTATTTAGTCTCCCAGCATCCACGTTAGACCAACGGTGTCACCGTGTGTATGTATACCTATGAATGCAGTCAAAACGGAAATGCAGTTCGGAAACCTTGTCTGACGGGCATGGTGGAGCGTCCATATCAGTTACCTGCAACATTGCTGTTGATACTCGAAGTGCATCCATGATTTCTAAATCCCAAAATTGCCGGACCAATTGATCATGGGCCCACTGCAGGTTTGTAAACGTGTGTTAGTCGAACTTCCATTCGATTTCAAGGATAAACAGTTAACAGTGAAGGTCAGCTGAAGTGATGGCCCGATTCGCGTAAGAAAACCAATATTGTTTGATCACCTTCAAAGCACGCGGATGCTACACTGGTGCCCCTTGAATAGGGCTGGAGAATGTTTTCCTTTTGGCACGAAATGTAATCTTACAGTGCAATTCTAAAGGAAGGTGATTAAATGTGCATTTGCAATGGGGAAAATGCAGCGTCAGCTTTGCCGTGACATAGCTACAAGGGTTTACAATGAAAACAAGGAGCTGACCTTTATTGCAAAAACCAGAGTGAATTGAACTCAATTGGTGACGTGTTGGTAATTGCGACATCTGGAGAGAGGACTGGTGTTCGTGAGGCATTGAAAGAATTGCTTTCTTCTAACACGTTAACATGGGATTTAGAAGTGGCAGAGAGAATTAGCTGGGAGAAATGTGGCGTCCTTTAAAAGCGCCCAAGTTTCGTCTGAGCGGACTGTATTATTGAACTCAATTCATGAACTCAGTGTGTTGGTTGATTCACTTATGGCGAAGACAACTCTTCCTTCGCCCTTATGTCGTGGAGATGGCACTTCCCACAGACAGTTGTGTACAGTCGATCAGCGAATAAACGCCACACGCACTCCACACAGACTTCAATCACAATACAGTCGTGCAGTCACTACACACTGGCGTCTGTCTACAACATCTCCAGGCTGCCTAGCCCCCCACAACACCAAGTTAACAGCAGTATCGACAAACAGATACTTCGACATAAGTATCTCATTCTACAGTTGACTGTTTTCGAGATAACGAATAATATGTTTGATCATAAATTACGAACCTCTATATATGTCACATAGTTAGCTGTGAGATAGGGATATAGATACTGTTAGCTACATATAGACACACATAGCTGCACACAGGTGCACGTAGCTACATAACATAGCTGCCCATAGCTACCATTAGTTACTCTAGCTACACATAGACACACATAGACACACATAGCTGGTCACAGGTGCACGTAGCTTCATAACATAGCTGTCCATAGCTACCATTAGTTACTCTAGCTACACATAGACACACATAGACACACATAGTTGGTCACAGGTGCACGTAGCTACATAACATAGCTGCCCATAGCTACCATAAGTTACTCTAGCTACACATAGACACACATAGACACGCATAGCTGGTCACAGGTGCACGTAGCTACATAACATAGCTGCCCATAGCTACCATTAGTTACTCCTAGCACATACTACATAGCTACACATAGCATAGCTGCCCATAGCTACATTGGTTACATACACATAGACACACATAGCTTGGTAACAGGTGCATAACACAGGTGCACGTAGCTACATACATAGCTGCCCATAGCTACCATTAGTTACTCTAGCTACACATAGACACACATAGCTGGCTGACACAGGTGCAGCTGCACACAGGTGCACGTAGCTACATAACATAGCTGCCCATAGCTACCATTAGTTACTCTAGCTACACATAGACACAGATAGCTACACATAGCTACACATAGACACACATAGCTGCACACAGGTGCACGTAGCTACATAACATAGCTGCCCATAGCTACCATTAGTTACTCTAGCTACACATAGACACACATAGCTGCACACAGGTGCACGTAGCTACATAACATTGCTGCCCATAGCTACCATTAGTTACTCTAGCTACAGATAGCTACACATAGCTACACATAAACATAGCTGCACACAGCTGCACGTAGCTACATAACATAGCTGCCCATAGCTACCATTAGTTACTCTAGCTACAGATAGCTACACATAGCTACACATAAACACACATAGCTGCACACAGGTGCACGTAGCTACATAACATAGCTGCCCATAGCTACCATTAGTTACTCTAGCTACAGATATATACACATAGCTACACATAGACACACATAGCTGCACACAGGTGCACGTAGCTACATAACATAGCTGCCCATAGCTACCATTAGTTACTCTAGCTACATGTAGACACACATAGACACACACATGGCTGGTAACAGGTGCACGTAGTTACATAACATAGCTGCCCATAGCTACCATTAGTTACTCTAGCTACACATAGACACACATAGACACACATAGCTGCACACAGGTGCACGTAGCTACATAACATAGCTGCCCATAGCTACCATTAGTTACTCTAGCTACACATAGACACACATAGACACACATAGCTGCACACAGGTGCACGTAGCTACATAACATAGCTGCCCATAGCTACCATTAGTTACTCTAGCTACACATAGACACACATAGCTGGTCACAGGTGCACGTAGCTACATAACATAGCTGCCCATAGCTACCATTAGTTACTCTAGCTACACATAGACACACATAGACACACATAGCTGGTCACAGGTGCACGTAGCTACATAACATAGCTGCCCATAGCTACCATTAGTTACTCTAGCTACACATAGACACACATAGACACACATAGCTGCACACAGGTGCACGTAGCTACATAACATAGCTGCCCATAGCTACCATTAGTTACTCTAGCTACACATAGACACACATAGACACACATAGCTGCACACACGTGCACGTAGCTACATAACATAGCTGCCCATAGCTACCATTAGTTACTCAGATAGCTACACATAGACACACATAGACACACATAGCTGCACACAGGTGCACGTAGCTACATAACATAGCTGCCCATAGCTACCATTAGTTACTCTAGCTACACATAGACACACATAGACACACATAGCTGCACACAGGTGCACGTAGCTACATAACATAGCTGCTACATAGCTACCATTAGTTACTCTAGCTACACATAGACACACATAGACACACATAGCTGGTCACAGGTGCACGTAGCTACATAACATAGCTGCCCATAGCTACCATTAGTTACTCTAGCTACACATAGACACACATAGACACACATAGCTGGTCACAGGTGCACGTAGCTACATAACATAGCTGCCCATAGCTACCATTAGTTACTCTAGCTACAGATAGCTACACATAGATACACATAGACACACATAGCTGCACACAGGTGCACGTAGCTACATAACATAGCTGCCCATAGCTACCATTAGTTACTCTAGCTACACATAGACACACATAGACACACATAGCTGGTCACAGGTGCACGTAGCTACATAACATAGCTGCCCATAGCTACCATTAGTTACTCTAGCTACACATAGACACACATAGACACACATAGCTGCACACAGGTGCACGTAGCTACATAACATAGCTGCCCATAGCTACCATTAGTTACTCTAGCTACACATAGACACACATAGACACACATAGCTGCACACAGGTGCACGTAGCTACATAACATAGCTGCCCATAGCTACCATTAGTTACTCTAGCTACACATAGACACACATAGCTGGTCACAGGTGCACGTAGCTACATAACATAGCTGCCCATAGCTACCATTAGTTACTCTAGCTACACATAGACACACACACATAGCTGCACACAGGTGCACGTAGCTACATAACATAGCTGCCCATAGCTACCATTAGTTACTCTAGCTACACATAGACACACATAGACACGCATAGCTGGTCACATGTGCACGTAGCTACATAACATAGCTGCCCATAGCTACCATTAGTTACTCTAGCTACAGATAGCTACACATAGCTACACATAGACACACATAGCTGCACACAGGTGCACGTAGCTACATAACATTGCTACACATAACTACCAATAGTAACTCTAGCTACAGATAGCTACACATAGCTACACATAAACACACATACCTGCACACAGGTGCACGTAGCTACATAACATAGCTGCCCATAGCTACCATTAGTTACTCTAGCTACAGATATATACACATAGCTACACATAGACACACATACCTGCACACAGGTGCTCATAGCTACATAACATAGCTGCCAATAGCTACCATTAGTTACTCTAGCTACACGTAGACACACATAGACACACATAGCTGGTAACAGGTGCACGTAGTTACATAACATAGCTGCCCATAGCTACCATTAGTTACTCTAGCAATACATAGACACACATAGACACACATAGCTGCACACAGGTGCACGTAGCTACATAACATAGCTGCCCATAGCTACCATTAGTTACTCTAGCTACACATAGACACACATAGACACACAGAGCTGCACACAGGTGCACGTAGCTACATAACATAGCTGCCCATAGCTACCATTAGTTACTCTAACTACACATAGACACACATAGCTGGTCACAGGTGCACGTAGCTACATAACATAGCTGCCCATAGCTACCATTAGTTACTCTAGCTACACATAGACACACATAGACACACATAGCTGGTCACAGGTGCACGTAGCTGCATAACATAGCTGCCCATAGCTACCATTAGTTACTCTAGCTACACATAGACACACATAGACACACATAGCTGCACACCGGTGCACGTAGCTACATAACACGGCTGCCCATAGCTACCATTAGTTACTCTAGCTACACATAGACACACATAGCTGGTCACACGTGCACGTAGCTACATAACATAGCTGCCCATAGCTACCATTAGTTACTCTAGCTACACATAGACACACATAGACACACATAGCTGCACACAGGTGCACGTAGCTACATAACATAGCTGCCCATAGCTACCATTAGTTATTATAGGTACACATAGACACACATAGACACACATAGCTGCACACAGGTGCACGTGGCTACATAGCATAGCTGCCCATAGCTACCATTAGTTACTCTAGCTACACATAGACACACATAGACACACATAGCTGGTCACAGGTGTAGCACGTAGCTACATAACATAGCTGTCCATAGCTGCCATTAGTTACTCTAGCTACAAATAGACACACATAGACACACATAGCTGCACACAGGTGCACGTAGCTACATAACATAGCTGCCCATAGCTACCATTAGTTACTCTAGCTACACATAGACACACACATAGACACACATAGCTGCACACAGGTGCATCGCACACAGTAGCTACATAACATAGCTGCCCATAGCTACCATTAGTTACTCTAGCTACACATAGACACACATAGACACACATAGCTGGTCACATGTGCACGTAGCTACATAACATAGCTGCCCATAGCTACCATTAGTTACTCTAGCTACACATAGACACACATAGACACACATAGCTGCACACAGGTGCACGTAGCTACATAACACGGCTGCCCATAGCTACCATTAGTTACTCTAGCTACACATAGACACACATAGCTGGTCACAGGTGCACGTAGCTACATAACATAGCTGCCCATAGCTACCATTAGTTACTCTAGCTACACATAGACACACATAGACACACATAGCTGCACACAGGTGCACGTAGCTACATAACATAGCTGCCCATAGCTACCATTAGTTATTATAGGTACACATAGACACACATAGACACACATAGCTGCACACAGGTGCACGTAGCTACATAGCATAGCTGCCCATAGCTACCATTAGTTACTCTAGCTACACATAGACACACATAGACACACATAGCTGGTCACAGGTGCACGTAGCTACATAACATAGCTGTCCATAGCTGCCATTAGTTACTCTAGCTACAAATAGACACACATAGACACACATAGCTGCACACAGGTGCACGTAGCTACATAACATAGCTGCCCATAGCTACCATTAGTTACTCTAGCTACACATAGACACACATAGACACACATAGCTGCACACAGGTGCACGTAGCTACATAACATAGCTGCCCATAGCTACCATTAGTTACTCTAGCTACACATAGACACACATAGACACACATAGCTGGTCACATGTGCACGTAGCTACATAACATAGCTGCCCATAGCTACCATTAGTTACTCTAGCTACACATAGACACACATAGACACACATAGCTGCACACAGGTGCACGTAGCTACATAACACGGCTGCCCATAGCTACCATTAGTTACTCTAGCTACACATAGACACACATAGCTGGTCACAGGTGCACGTAGCTACATAACATAGCTGCCCATAGCTACCATTAGTTACTCTAGCTACACATAGACACACATAGACACACATAGCTGCACACAGGTGCACGTAGCTACATAACATAGCTGCCCATAGCTACCATTAGTTATTATAGGTACACATAGACACACATAGACACACATAGCTGCACACAGGTGCACGTAGCTACATAACATAGCTGCCCATAGCTACCATTAGTTACTCTAGCTACACATAGACACACATAGACACACATAGCTGGTCACAGGTGCACGTAGCTACATAACATAGCTGCCCATAGCTACCATTAGTTACTCTAGCTACACATAGACACACATAGACACACATAGCTGGTCACAGATGCACGTAGCTACATAACATAGCTGCCCATAGCTACCATTAGTTACTCTAGCTACACATAGACACACATACCTGCACAAATACCTGCACACAGGTGCACGTAGCTACATAACATAGCTGCCCATAGCTACCATTAGTTACTCTAGCTACACATAGACACACATAGACACACATAGCTGCACACAGGTGCACGTAGCTACATAACATAGCTGCCCATAGCTACCATTAGTTACACTAGCCACACATAGACCCACATAGCTGGTCACAGGTGCACGTAGCTACATAACATAGCTGCCCATAGCTACCATTAGTTACTCTAGCTACACATAGACACACATAGCTGCACACAGGTGCACGTAGCAACATAACATAGCTGCCCATAGCTACCATTAGTTACTCTAGCTACACATAGACACACATAGACACGCATAGCTGGTCACATGTGCACGTAGCTACATAACATAGCTGCCCATAGCTACCATTAGTTACTCTAGCTACAGATAGCTACACATAGCTACACATAGACACACATACCTGCACACAGATGCACGTAGCTACATAACATAGCTGCCCATAGCTACCATTAGTTATTCTAGCTGCACATAGACACACATAGACACACATAGCTGCACACAGGTGCACGTAGCTACATAACATAGCTGCCCATAGCTACCATTAGTTACTCTAGCTACACATAGACACACATAGCTGCACACAGGTACACGTAGCTACATAACATAGCTGCCCATAGCTACCATTAGTTACTCTAGCTACACAAAGCTACACATAGCTACACATAGACACACATACCTGCACACAGGTGCACGTAGCTACATAACATAGCTGCCCATAGCTACCATAAGTTACTCTAGCTACAGATAGCTACACATAGCTACACATAGACACACATACCTGCACACAGGTGCACGTAGCTACATAACATAGTTGCCCATAGCTACCATTAGTTACTCTAGCTACACATAGACACACATAGACACACATAGCTGGTCACAGGTGCACGTAGCTACATAACATAGCTGCCCATAGCTACCATTAGTTACGTCTAGCTACAGATAGATACACATAGCTTCACCCAGCTACACGTAGCTGCACACATGTATATAGCTACATATTGCTACACATAGATACACATAAGTGTAGATAACTACAGAAATATACAAATAACTGTTGATAGCTACACATAGATTCACATAACTGTAGATAGCTACACAAATATACACGTAACTGTAGATAACTTCACAAATATACACATAACTGTAGATAGCTAAACATAGATACACATAACTGTAGATAGCTACACATAGATACATATAACTGTAAATGGCTACACAAATATACACATAACTGTAGATAGCTACACGTAGATACACATAACTGCAGATAGCTACACATGGAATATGCCGCTTGCTTTGAAGGTACTTTTTCCAGGGTGTGTTCTTTTTTTTAATAGTTTGAAAAAAAAATGTCCACATTGGCTTTTGAATCAAATAGTTTCCGAAACTATACCTTTTAGTGATTGACTCATGCTGTTGATCACTGGATTGTCTGTTCCAGCCTCGAATATTTACAGACCGCCGCCATATAGCTGTAATATTGCTGAGTGCGGTGTTAAACAAACAACCAACCAACTAATCTAGTGATGGAGAGCTTCTTCTACTTGAACGTAACCGAGAAGACTCGGCTGATCACATACATAATTCATGCCCACATGTCCTGGAAATAAACTGAGGGGCAAAAGAAACGTCCCCGATCATTTTTTGTATCATAAAATGATACAAACACGTGCAATTCAATGTTGAAATGTTTGATATAATTTTTGAACATATTATGCAGACTGTCATTACAGAACAATTGAAACAATTTGCTGTAAGTAGAGTTTTTGTGACGTTTTTCACAGGAGGTTCAAATGTCCGGTGTTCGATCATGACAACACATGCACATCAGTACTGACAGAGTGTCTTTGAGTGTCCAACTCCTCAGTAGCGAGTGTGTCCACCTCTTGCAGCGATACATGCTGCCACACGACGTCGTGCAGAGTGCACAAGACGTCTGATCACGTGATGTGGGATGCGACGCCATTCTTCCTGTAGAGCTTGAGCCAAAGCGTTTCTTGTCTATGGGGGATGTTGACGTTGCTTAACCTGACGGCCGAGATGATCCCATAGGTGCTCAATAGGTGATAAATCGGGGGATCTTGCTGGCCAAGGAATGACGTTTACGTTGTTGTTGTTCAGGAAGTTCCGGGTAACAACAGCAGTGTGGGGAGTAGCGTTATCCTGCTGAAACAACACGCCTCGATTCTGCTGGAGGAAGGGTAACACGACAGGTCGTAAAACAACATCAATGTATCGACGGGCATTCAGGTTTCCCTCTATCACCAACAAGTCAGTCTTCCTCTCCCCACAATTTCCCCCCCACACCATCACACTACCGCCGCCAAACGTCTCAACTTCCTGAACGCAACAACGTGCTGTGCGTTCGTTCCGACGTCTGTAGACTCGTACCCGACCATCAGCTTTGTTCAACTGGAAGCGGCTCTCGTCACTGAAGAGTACCCGGCGCCAGTTCCGCGGCTGCCACTGCCGAACTCTACGTGCCCAAGCCAATCGACGACGTCGATGTTCACGCGTTAACGTCACGCCCCGGAATGGTCTGTAGGCTCTGATACCGAATCGGCGGAGTCGTCTGGATATGGTCCTTCTACTGACTGGATGGGTAAGGCTGGTTGTTGCTGATGACGTCACAGTCAGGAATCTGTTGCGCAAGTGAAGCACCCGTAAATGGCGGTCTTCCTGAGGGGTGGTTACGGGTGGTCTCCCTGTCCTAGGCCTGTCTGCAGTCCGACCTGTTGTTCTGAAGCGTGTCATCAGTCTGGTGATGGTTTTCTTGCTGCAACCCATGATTCTTGCAACGTGACTGTGAGAAGCACCCAGCTGCAACATCCCAATAGCTCGTTCTCTCTGTTCTGCCGTGAGTCGAGGCATGTTCTTTGTGTCCAACGTATTGAAGTGATGAATTCGAACAGTCGAGCATAATTTTTATACTGTACTTTCATACGGGTATGTTTCCACAGAAGCATGCAAAAAAACGTGAATAAAAGCAATTTTCATGCTTACAAAAAAACTCCACGTGGATTTCCTTTCTGTGAGACGTGGGGATGCGTTCGGGAGATGTGTTCCTAAATAAATTTCCGTCATAACGAAAACAGAAGAAATGTTTTTTACAATTTTACTTTGGGGACGTTTCAGTTTATATCTATTCCAACTTCATGGTTAGCTGGAAGTTTCAAGGACCCACACTGGGGTACTAAAACCAACCTGTGTGGGGGTGTTTACCAGCAAGCACAGGACACAGGATTATACTGAAAGGACGGGAGCGCCCACTTTATTATGACAACGTCTGAAGGAAGAGATGTAAACAGAGAAAGAGGTGTGGTGTGAGCACCAACAGTCATCATACTGCTGGCAACGGTTGTGTTAGTTGACATAAAACATTCTGCAATTTTGACCAATTCTGATAGAAACTGACATTTGTTACACGTTCCAACATAGTAGGTATAACAGCCAATAGAAACTCGCTGTCAAGAAACCTGTGTGTATTTAACAGTTGGGAAGTTTGTGAAAGTGTATGTCCCGGAGCACTCCGCCATCAGCCTCAGACATCTTCAATCGTCTGTAACAGAAAACAACGGGAGTCAATGCATGAACCTGAAAGTGCTTGCCAAAACATAACTTGATTCATTTAAAAGAAAACTAAATTAGTTCTTTTACTTTCCTGCTTGAAATATTTTTCATAACAAACAGGCCAAATACTATCCAGTTTAGCTATGCTATAAACAATTGCTGTGATGATGGATATTGTCATACCTCACTGTCAACAGCAGCAGGAAGTATATCCAAACATGCTTATCGATTGTATATACACCAATAAACCTTTGTCAACATTACATATATATAAACCAATAAACCTTTGCCAACATTAAATGTATATATACACCAATAAACCTTTGTCAACATTAAATTTATATATAAAATAATAAACTTTTGTCAACATTAAATGTATATATAAACCAATAAACTTTTGTCAACATTAAATGTATATATACACCAATAAACCTTTGTCAACATTAGATATGTATAAACCAATAAACTTTTGCCAACATTTAATGTATATATAAACCAATAAACTTTTGTCAACATTAAATGTATATTAACCAATAACCTTTTGTCAACATTAATTGTGTTGTCAAAGAACGTGTGCACTCAATTGAAATCTTTTGAAAGACTCATTTTGATCATTAATTTTATCAGAATCCCAGTGGTCATCACGTACGAGCTAAAATGGTTTGCCAAGAAGCATTGTTGACTGGAATGTGGGTTGTGTAAGTGGTTTGCATTTGTTCTTGTTACAGAGTTGCCTTACAAATTGTCTCCGAGAAGCGGGACGGAGTTGGGATATCAAGAGACGTGGGCTATATGATCCACAGAACACTCGGCCCATGCCATTACAGTTACTGATTACAAGCTGTGAGAGTAAGTCACTCATACTCGCACACTTGAGGAGGTAATCGCGCGTACACGAATTACCCTCATAGCTGATTCATGGAAGTGGACACGCGGTTCTATCAAACAAATTTAAACTTCCAACTTAAACATTGGTGAATAGTTTGTTCGAAAACATTATCAAATCAATTTTATACAACATTTGATTCAGTGCACATGAGAGATTACACTTCGCATTCCTAGTGTGACATGCAGCTAGTTTTAACAGCAGCTTTGATCATGACACTGGCTGGGGTTAAGTAAAGCCACCTAACATCGGACACTTTCAGTGTTCACTGTAATTGTTGTAATGTTAGGAAATGTTCCTTATCTGCTTGGAACAGTCCGGAAACAAGTGCCCGTCTACTTGGAGAGCAAACCATTACGATGTGAGGACTGAGGACAAGCATGTACATGCCATTCAGCTATAAGGAGTGGAGACAAACACGTACATGCCATTCAGCTGTAAGGAGTGGACACAAACATGTACATACCACTCAGCTGTGAGGAGTGGAGACAAACATGTACATGCCATTCAGCTGTAAGGAGTGGACACAAACATGTACATACCACTCAGCTGTAAGGAGTGGAGACAAACATGTACATGCCATTCAGCTGTAAGGAGTGGAGACAAACATGTACATGCCATTCAGCTGTAAGGAGTGGAGACAAACATGTACATGCCATTCAGCTGTAAAGAGTGGAGACAAACATGTACATGCCATTCAGCTGTAAGGAGCGGAGACAAACATGTACATGCCATTCAGCTGTAAGGAGTGGAGACAAACATGTACATGCCATTCAGCTGTAAGGAGTGGAGACAAACATGTAGATGCCATTCAGCTGTAAGGAGCGGAGACAAACATGTACATGCCATTCAGCTGTAAGGAGTGGAGACAAACATGTACATGCCATTCAGCTGTAAGGAGTGGAGACAAACATGTACATGCCATTCAGCTGTAAGGAGAGGACACAAACATGTACATACCACTCAGCTGTAAGGAGTGGAGAGAAACATGTACATGCCATTCAGCTGTAAGGAGTGGAGACAAACATGTACATACCATTCAGCTGTAAGGAGTGGAGACAAACATGTAGATGCCATTCAGCTGTAAGGAGTGGAGACAAACATGTACATGCCATTCAGCTGTAAGGAGTGGAGACAAACATGTACATGCCATTCAGCTGTAAGGAGTGGACACAAACATGTAGATGCCATTCAGCTGTAAGGAGTGGAGACAAACATGTACATGCCATTCAGCTGTAAGGAGTGGAGACAAACATGTACATGCCATTCAGCTGTAAGGAGTGGGGACAAACATGTACATGCCATTCAGCTGTAAGGAGTGGAGACAAACATGTACATGCCATTCAGCTGTAAGGAGCGGGGACAAACATGTACATGCCATTCAGCTGTAAGGAGTGGGGACAAACATGTACATGCCATTCAGCTGTAGGGAGTAGGGTCAAACATGTAGATGCCATTCAGCTGTAAGGAGTGGAGACAAACATGTACATGCTATTCAACTGTAAGGAGCGGGAACAAACATGTACATGCCATTCAGCTGTAGGGAGTAGGGTCAAACATGTACATGCCATTTAGCTGTAAGGAGTGGAGACAAACATGTACATGCCATTCAGCTGTAAGGAGCGGAGACAAACATGTACATGCCATTCAGCTGTAAGGAGTGGAGACAAACATGTACATGCCATTTAGCTGTAAGGAGCGGGGACAAACAGATACCCGTTATTTAGCTAGAACTAGTAGAAACAAAAACATACCCGTTATTCAGTTTTGGGGGTGTATAAATGCACGTGAATTACATTTACTTTGAGATTGGGTTCCGAACATTGGCATTTCAAATGACATAAATCTAACCGAACATTGACATAGATGTCTTATACCAAGGCGTTTTTCACACTCTTACTCAGCACCTTGCCTCAAAGCGGAAGAGATCCAAATCGGAGAAGGTCTTCCGTCTGAGACATTAAACTCTTCAGCTGAAGTACAATGGCAGCTACACCCACCAGGTGGAGTCGGAGTCGATGTTTAGGGAAACCAAATTTAGGTATTTGTATAGAGACATAAGTTCTGTAAGCTGCGTTCGTTGTGCTGGGGATTCCACAGGACTGTCATGTTATGATCATACGGAAAGCTTTTAAAGACTTACATCCGTATCCTTTGTGAGTGGGTTATATTTACAACGCCGATGACAGGGCGAATCGTATGGGCCGTCGCGCTCTTGTAGTTACAGCAAGGTGTATTGGCATTTATTTAATGAAACGTGTCCTGCCTCCCGACAGGTACATTATTTGAACATAGATTTCTCGCATTCTAAAAAGGCCAAATCGAAAGAAACATTAGTGAAGGTATATGTTTGAGTTTGTCTGTGCGACTGTATTATTGAAGGAAGTCACTGTAGTTTGTACTTAGATGTGGATTTCCCCTATTTAATGTAGATAGAGTGGGCGAGTAGATCAACAACGACGCGTCTTATCCACGCTGTGACTTCAACTGTCAGTCAGTATGTCCTCCCTTCACTTATTGAATGGTTCTGACAACACGGCTCAACTAAATCCTTTCGAGACGTATTGTAGCTGAAGTTACTCGTAATGGAACGGCGTAGACAGTCTCGACTACATGTGGTCAGCCAAATCATAGCGGCAATTTCGTCCATTACAAGCAAGCTGGTTGTCTGTGTACGCTTCATCAAACAGATTTCATTGACAGTTTTCCAGGCATATCCATGTGGGAACTGGCCATACCATTACCTCACTGTTTGGCTGCTGAATATAAGGACCCTGCTCCACTTGAACACGTTGGATCATCCACTCAATGGCAGCAAATCAGGCGAATGTAATTAACGAGGTGAAATCCCATGAGATTAGACAAGCCCCGTCAGCGTCCAATCACGCAGTCGCCCCTTTAAGAACGGTGAAATTGGGAGTTATTTGGGAAAATTACAGCAGTGGGGTAACCTTAATCAGTTAGAGAGGCCAAAACTGTGGAAAAGAACTTTAGTCTTAATCATTTGATCGCAATATCAGAGAATTTATAGTCTCAGCATCTTGGTAATGCTCATCACTGGCAACTGGGATGCACTAGCCTCCTTCTGAAACCACGATAACGTCCCCCCGTCTTACAGTAGTGGATGTTTGGATGTCGTGCATTGAGGGTTTAAAGTTTACTCCTAACAAGACACTCGCGGGGTATTTTGCTGGGAACAGGTTTGACATTTGACCTGTGTGGAGTTGAAACCTTCCCATCTCGACTTCTCAAGCGTCGTTTAGCAAGACAGGGGAATACGAAATCATTCCGTTTCCAGTAGAGGCGCCATTAGCTCTGTCCGTAATTGCGTGCTTTCTCACATTGCTCTATCCTCCTGCTGCTCTAATCAGATCTATGTGAATAATTCCAGCCGGTGAACGTCACGGAATGCTCCGATGCGGGAAGCTGATTGGCTGGTCCAAGTACTCCGGCTCTACTTAACTTAAAATACGGTCTAATTCTCTCATTGTGATATTTACAGCTTCATATTTTACAAATGTGTAATCGTATTATGGCAATGATTAATGTACTCTGATTATGAAGCAGAGCGTAAAAAGAGGCGATTTGCTAATTGCCAGCAAGACACACCCTCTCGCCTACCACTACCACTCAGCGTGCAACAGCGACAAGACTCAAGTGTGTGTATGTATGTGTGCGTGCATGCGTACGTGCGTGCGTACGCGTGCGTGTGTGTGTGTGTGGTTTAACGTCATGTCACTCTGTAGTCAACTAATCGACAGAGCGACAGAGCCATCAAATGACTACAGAGTGACATAGCCATCACTTGACCACAAAGTGACATACCAATCACTTGACTACAAAGTGACATAGCCATCACTTGACTACAGAGCAACATATCCATCACTTGACTACAGAGCGACAGAGCCATCACTTGACTACAAAGTGACATAGTCATCACTTGACTACAAAGTGACATAGCCATCACTTGACTACAGAGTGACATAGCCATCATGTGCACTTGACTACAGAGCAACATATCCATCACTTGACTACAGAGCGACAGAGCCATCACTTGACTACAGAGCGACATAGCCATCACTTGACTATAGAGCGATAGAGCCATCACTTGACTACAAAGCAACATAGCCATCACTTGACTACAGAGTGACAGAGCCATCACTTGACTACAGAGTGACAGAGCCATCACTTGATTACAGTGCTATGTCGCTCTGTAGTCAAGTGATGGCTATGTCGCTCTGTAATCAAGTGATGGTTATGTCGCTCTGTAATCAAGTGATGGCTATGTTGCTCAGTCACTATTCTGTCATAGCCCTGACCTCTCATTATGTCTGTGGATGGGATGTGTAAGTGTATAGATCTGTGGTACAATGGATCTATAGTGTGTAAACATGTAGTAAATGAATCTGTTGTGTTCAAAACTGTAGCACACATATATGTTGTGTACGAATTTGTAGTGTATGGATGTGTAACACGTGCTATATTTCGCAGCAAACTACAGATTCTGCTGGTACTTTTCTTAGGTTGAATCCCACACTCTCAGAGCACCTAATCGTCACCTCAGAAGGTCAGCGATCTAACCCACCCAGCCACCGGAACTTTGTACTTTGCGTACCTCTCTGACGCTCCCTCAACCGAAAGCTGTGAAAATATAATACCCATAAATTTCCCAAAGCCATTTGTATCCCAACACTTAAAGTACTAAAATCTGTACTTTACTGGGAAAGTGTAATCCAATGTATAGCATGTGATATAATTGGTCACTTTATAAACGCCACTGTTGGGTTAATGCGGATCTGTGTATGGATGTGTAGTGTATGGATCTGGAGAGTACAAATAATTAAAGACCACATACAGTTGCGAATAAATGTGACATAGTAGAAACACTGGCCGTAGAGTTTGATAGATACGTGTTAAAATACATGCTCAAACGTGATAGCAGGTCTGTACCCATCTCTCGTGTATATACATATAAATTACCCAATGCATATGGCTATCAAGATAGTGAGAGAGAATGATTGAATAACGTCGACTATACACGCGTCATTAACACATGTACTGGCCAACGAAGGATATCGACACATGACGTCAGTGCCTATGTATTTGTGTATATCTCATGGCTAAGACAAAATCCTTGTAACTAAGAGAGTGTTACCACAACCTGCCATAACCACTGCATGTTAAGAATAGTAACACTACAAACACACGTATGATAGGCCGTCAGCACATTTGCTATCTCTGGGATTATCCCAATATTAACATAGTTCACATGCTCATCCTTGTTCATCAAACGACCTTGTCTGCCAACAGCCTACGTGGAGTTTCATTACCGACTTCCGTCTTTCTGTCATACTGAAAGCAATAATTAACAAGAATATCACGACTTTTGATTTTGCCGTCTTCAATACTACTGATATTTCGAAATCTTCCAGGCGAAAGGTTTTCATTAATTTTCCAAAAAATGGTTTTCTCAAAACAAATGATCCGTTCTAGTAATATGCAACGTACGGAATTTGATATTTAGAATGTGACTTTGATATGGTCTGGCCTTGCCTCGGGTGACAGTTGTGCTGAGGGTTTGATAAGCTACGGTTCCAATGTCCAGTCACCCACCTAATGTAACACATCAGGTATTTTCGCATTCATCTTCGGGATGACTTTTTTTAGATGTCATCATCTTTCATATTAAGTTTTTAGAACGATGACTGAAAGCGGTAACTTATAAATAATGAATTCATTTTGTATTCTGGTCCAAGAGTATTACATATCGCATTATTTGTCAAAAGAGTATTACTTTTATCATCACATGTAAGTGGAAGAACGTGGACAGGATGCATATACATTGTATCCTGTAAAACGTGGAGGTGGAGATGGCGCATTCGTTTCGTCATTCACATGGTCGTGGGTTCGAATCTAGGATACAGCCTGATCATGATACTCTGGAAACACATTACCCGTGCTCCGGGTTATATATATATATGTTTATACGTATGTTAACGTTTTCAACAGACAACTGAAATGGAAATAACATTCACAATATTTCCTTTTTTGAAAACGAATACAGTTTATACAATGCAGCGTAAAGCTAAGGAAAACAATTTCATTGACAAGTTGTGTCCATCTTTGAATCGGTAATCATGTATTTGAACTTTGTATTCACCATTAAGTTTTGTCATTGTAAGTCGCTACTGTGACGTCGTGGCAACCCCGCGTCGCAGTGTTTGTGAACGTTACATTTTTCGCCATCTGATGATGGTGATGATTAAGTGCGTGAAGCATAAAATGGGGAATTACTCGTTATATCACGCAAGCATTGTCAAGCATCAGTCACACAACACACGACCGAAAACGAGCACAGAAAAAGTACTGGCGAAGCTGACAAGAATGTACCAAAAACAGAGGGCACAAGACGGTCGATTATAAATGTGGCCAGGAACGTGTTCATGTGTCAGTAAATATATCAAGAAGGTGTTCTACAAATAGCTCATGTGTCAGTAAATATATCAAGAACGTGTTCTACATATAGCTCATGTGTCAGTGAATGTATCAAGAATGTGTTCTACATATAGCTCATGTGTCAGTAAATATATCAAGAACATGTTCTACGTATAGCTCATGAGTCAGTAAATATATCAAGAACGTGTTCTACATATATCAAGCTCATATGTCATGAGTCAAAATATATCAAGAACGTGTTCTACATATAGCTCATATGTCAGTAAATATATCAAGAACGTGTTCTACATATAGCTCATATGTCAGTAAATATATCAAGAACGTGTCTACATATAGCTCATGTGTCAGTAAATATATCAAGAACGTGTTCTACATATAGCTCATATGTCAGTAAATATATCAAGAACGTGTTCTACATATTAGCTCATGTGTCAGTAAATATATCGAGAACGTGTTCTACATATTAGCTCCAGTGTCAGTAAATATATCAAGAACGTGTTCTACATACTAGCTCATGTGCCAGTAAATATATCAAGAAAGTGTTCTATATATAGCTCATGTGTCAGTAAATATATCAAGAAAGTGTTCTACATATAGCTCATGTGGCAGTGAATGTATCAAGAAGGTGTTCTGCAAATAGCTCATGTGTCAGTAAATATATCAAGAACGTGGTCTACATATAGCTCATGTGTCAGTGAATGTATGATGAACGTGTTCTACATATAGCTCATGTGTCAGTAAATATATCAAGAACGTGTTCTACATATAGCTCATGTGGCAGTGAATGTATCATGAATGTGTTCTACATATAGTGATGAGTGATTATTTAGGAACGTTTTCTGCAGGTGGGTTTATGTGTTAGTGAAATGTCAGGGACATTCCACACATGATCTACAAAACTGGGGACCTTTTTTCGCAGAAACTGCATGAACTATCAGACACGCCAGAGCGTGTTCTACAGATGGTGCATGGAATAGCAGACAAGTCAACAACGTGTCCTACATATGGTGCATGGAATAGCAGACAAGTCAACAACGTGTTCTACAGATGGTGCAAGGAATAGCAGACAAGTCAACAACGTGTTCTACAGATGGTGCATGGAATAGCAGACAACTCAACAACGTGTTCTACATATGGTGCAAGGAATAGCAGACAAGTCAACAACGTGTTCTACAGATGGTGCATGGAATAGCAGACAACTCAACAACGTGTTCTACAGATGGTGCATGGAATAGCAGACAAGTCAACAACGTGTTCTACAGATGGTGCAAGGAATAGCAGACAAGCAGACATGACATCCTCTCAACATTTCATTCAACTAAACTAGTAAAGAATACGATAGCACTAAAAATTACTCTCTAAGAATAACTTTTTCGCCTGACGATCACTTGACCTGACGTCACCACACAGTGGTAGAGAAAAGTTCAAGTTCATTCCTTGTCTGTAACAATCTGAACATTGTTTCTTGATCATATGTGTCCCGAAAAACAGAAGTTTCTAAGCCCATGTCTTGAAATGCCCTCTTGAATTTCAGATTACAACACTTTCAATTATCTGACAGGACACTAAAACAAAGAATCACAAGTTTTGTCAGTGAAATTAATACTATGAAACACGATTATTTCATCCAAGCCGCAGTATTACATCTCCAGTATGGCGACACGACGATGGCCAGTTGACAGGATGCGTAGACAGTTGATATCATCATCCATGAAGAAACATTTCAGCGTATAAAATTATCAACATCTGCAAATGACTCTCTACTCTGGGGATGAATTCCCCATAAGATATTAATGAGGTCCCCTATTTTAAATTACTTGCACAAATAAAACGTTTAGCTCATCATACCTAGACCTCTGTTTCTGAAGTAATCATAATTTTGTAAGTCAATCTTGGTTAATCTCGACCACAGCTTTGTAATGTACCGCTGGGCGTCCGGTTCAGCACAGATGTCGCACATTCGAAACGTGTTCAGTTCTTCAAAATACAATTTCAATGCCAGGGCAAGACATGTAAGAAATCTCTATAATGACAGGTACGTCAATATAACTACTAGGGACAATGATCGATATTTAAAACGTTATCAGAAACTGTTCCCACAATATAAGTGAGCTGTCATGTTCAGGGTAGAGAACATCAAAGTTGCCTTGGTTCGCGTCTCATCGAAACACACTTCAAACTTATTGGTTCAACTTGCTTGGTTCTTGTTCATGGCACGACGACCAAACAATGGTTAAATTACCTGCAGGATGCTTTCAGTATGTATACAGTATATCTGTTGGAGGGGGCATGGCGGAGGATACATACCATGAATGTAGTATGATAATCACGTGCTTATTTCCGTTTATGAACTCCATCAGACATGCTGAGTTCTTGTCATATTGCCTCTGAAATGCATACTAAATTTGCAACTTAACACAGGAAAGTCGAAGTCGAAGAAGTAAATAAGAACAGTAAATGTCCGCATGTAAAATCACAACACCCTTATGGTCAAGAGGCCAGCTATTTCCATGCCTGTTCTTCCCTGTCCCCAAGTGGACTTGTCTTACATGATGCAAATATGAAAACACTGAATCAGAAAAGCAGACTGTAGTAGGAACCTTTCCCATTCAACGTTGTACCTCAGGGTCCTCCTAAAGAGCACAGCTCGACATGGCTCCTGAATGTTAAACTAGAGATTACTGACGACGAAGTAGCAACATTTTACTTTTAAAGAAGGTTAGTCTGGAAGGAGTAAAAGGAATATCGTGAAGTGATGATACCTTAATCTTGATGTATCAGTGTAGGTTTCTTCAAGCTGAACCTCTGTTCCAGTATGTGGAAGTGATCCATGTGTGCCAGAGAAATCCCTCCTATCACATCTAACTCATTCAAACACTTTCTGCCATCACAACTAACTCATTCAAACACTTTCTGCCATCACAACTAACTCAGTCAAACACTTTCTGCCATCACATCTAACTCAGTCAAACACATTCTGCCATTACAACTAAGTCAAACACATTCTGCCATCACATCTAAGTCAGTCACACACATTCTGCCATCACATCTAAGTCAGTCACACACATTCTGCCATCACATCTAACTCAGTCAAACACATTCTGCCATCACAACTAACTCAGTCAAACACTTTCTGCCATCACAACTAACTCAGTCAAACACTTTCTGCCATCACATCTAAGTCAGTCACACACTTTCTGCCATCACATCTAACTCAGTCACACACATTCTGCCATCACATCTAAATCACTCACACACATTCTGCCATCACATCTAAATCACTCACACACATTCTGCCATCACATCTAACTCAGTCACACACATTAAGCCATCACATCTAAAACAGTCACACATTCTGCCATCACAGCTAAATCAGTCACACACATTCTGCCATCACATCTAAGTTAGTCACACACATTCTGCCATCACATCTAAATCAGTCGCACACATTCTGCAATCATATCTAAGTCAGTCACACACATTCTGCCATCACATCTTAATCACTCACACACATTCTGCAATCATATCTAAGTTAGTCACACACATTCTGCCATCACATTTAAGTCAGTCACACACATGCTGCCATCAGATCTAAGTCAGTCACACATATTTTGCCATCATATCTAAATCACACCCAACCTCCCATCAGTTTTATGAAGAAGTTTGCATAAGTATTTAGCCCGTGAACGTGATGCCGATGTCTCTGATAAAAGCTTGTAACTTATTTCATGATCAATGTCTCCAGGTTAACGGCAATATTGACAAAGCCGTCGCAGGTTTAATAGCGATATTGACAGTGTCTACGGAAGTTAAACTGGGCGGGGTCTTGCATAACACTTGCAAACACAGAACAAATTAGACTGATTACGGTAAATATTGACGCCTTATTTAGTTTGGCTGTGACTGTAGATGTCTATTTGAAATCAACATTGCATTATAATGGGGACATCAGTCTTCATTAAACCCTCGTGATCTGAGTATCCCAGTGTGACACAATGTACAAGGCATGTCACATGCGCGACAACGTGAATATTGCTACCGGTGGTAATACACTACTATATCTATTTTTGGTTTTCATCATTACATCATGGCAAATTTGCCCAAAGCTTATGTGTGAAACGCGATCACTAAAACCACTAAAAGATCCTTCAATGCCTTTAATACTGCAAGAATGAACATGTTCGTCTCCAGACTCCAAGATGAAGCGATTCATCTTGAGGATGAATGAATAAATAAATGTAACTATTGTGCAAGATAGAGCGATTCACCTTCAGGCTGAATGAATAAATAAATGTAACTATGGTGCAAGATGAAGCGATTCACCATCAGGCTGAATAAATAAATAAATGTAAATTCACCTTCAGGCTGAATGAATAAATATATGTAGCTATGGTGCAAGATGAAGCGATTCACCATCAGGCTGAATGAATAAAAAAAATGTAACTATGGTGCAAGATGAAGCGATTCACCATCAGGCTGAATGAATAAATAAATGTAAATTCACCTTCAGGCTGAATGAATAAATAAATGTAACTATTGTGCAAGATAGAGCGATTCACCTTCAGGCTGAATGAATAAATAAATGTAACTATGGTGCAAGATGAAGCGATTCACCATCAGGCTGAATGAATAAATAAATGTAAATTCACCATTAGGCTGAATGAATAAATAAATGTAGCTATGGTGCAAGATGAAGCGATTCACCTTCAGGCTGAATGAACAAATAAATGTTAATTCACCATTAGGCTGAATGAATAAATAAATGTAGCTATGGTGCAAGATGAAGCGATTCACCATCGGGCTGAATGAATAAATAAATGTAGCTATGGTGCAAGATGAAGCAATTCACCATCAGGCTGAATGAATAAATAAATGTAAATTCACCTTCAGGCTGAATGAATAAATAAATGTAGCTATGGTGCAAGATGAAGCGATTCACCATCAGGCTGAATGAACAAATACATGTAGCTATGGTGCAAGATGAAGCGATTCACCATCAGGCTGAATGAATAAATAAATGTAGCTATGGTGCAAGATGAAGCGATTCACCATCAGGCTGAATGAATAAATAAATGTAAATTCACCTTCAGGCTGAATGAATAAATAAATGTAGCTATGGTGCAAGATGAAGCGATTCACCATCAGGCTGAATGAACAAATACATGTAGCTATGGTAAGATGAAGGATTCACCATCAGGCTGAATGAATAAATAAATGTAGCTATGGTGCAAGATGAAGCGATTCACCATCAGGCTGAATGAATAAATAAATGTAAATTCACCTTCAGGCTGAATGAATAAATAAATGTAGCTATGGTGCAAGATGAAGCGATTCACCATCAGGCTGAATGAATAAATAAATGTAGCTATGGTGCAAGATGAAGCGATTCACCATCAGGCTGAATGAATAAATAAATGTAAATTCACCTTCAGGCTGAATGAATAAATAAATGTAGCTATGGTGCAAGATGAAGCGATTCACCTTGAGGCTGAATTAATAATAAATAAATAAATAAATAAATAAATAAATAAATAAATAAATAAATGAATGAATGAATGAATGAATGAATGAATGAATGAATGAATGAATGAATGAATAAATTAATGAATGAATTAATGAATGAATGTAACTATGGTGCAAGATGAAGTAATTCACCATCAAGCTGAATGAATAAATAAATGTAACGATGGTGAAGATGATGCGATTCGCCTCCAGACTGACTGAATGAATGAATGGTGCAAGATGAAGCTAGTTGGTTCTGGCAAGGAATTGGCGGGATAATCTCGGTACGGAACAAAGAGGTCAGCGGTGAGTGAGTTTAGTTTTACGCCGTACTCAACAATATTACAGCTATATGGCGGCGGTCTGTAAATAATCGAGTCTGGACCAGACAATCCAGTGATCAACAGCATGGGCATTGATCTGCGCAATTCGGAACCGACGACATGTGTCGACCAAGGTAGCGAGCCTGACCACCCGATCCCGTTAGTCGCCTCTTACGACAAGCATGGGTTACTGAAGATCAATTCTAACCCGGATCTTCACGGGTCACAAAGACACGGGTCACAGAGTTTGACGGGATTGTCTCACTGTGGAATATAGAGGTAAGAGTTAGGGGAGTAATCTCGCTTGAGAACATACATGGAAGAGTTAGAGAGGGCAATCGCGCCTAGGAACCTTACAGGGAAGAGTTTGAAGCGCTAATGTCGCCGAGGAACATACAGGGAAGAGTTTGAAGGGACAGTTTCGCCGAGGAACATACAGGGAAGAGTTTGAAGGGACAGTCTCGCCGAGGAACATACAGGGAAGAGTTTAGTGGGCTAACGTTGTTGACTAACATAGTGAGAAGAGTTTTGATGACGGGATAATCCCGTTGGGGAACGAACAGAGAACGAACATTTAATGGAGATCCCGGCGAGAGATTTTGTACTGTATAACTTGTAAACAAACTGCGAATAATACGACATAAACTGTATCCTTTTGTCTTACATAATGCCCAATTGGATTACATAGTCTGCAGGTCTGCTCATTCCTAATCAGGCTGTGAATATGTCATAAACGTGCTTTCAACCGGAATAACTAATCTCAGAGCAGCTTTCTATATTTCCCATCATTTCAATTCAGCATACCAGTTTTACCCTTTTCCTGTCTAAAAACTGCTAGTCTCGATCATGACGACATGCGCCATTTGTTAACCTTTACCTGAACTTTACCAGTACTTCACCTATGTTAAGTGCTGCTCGTTTTCATCACGCGAAACAGTTTTATTGAGGAGACATTCGAGACGTTGTTTAGTGAGCTGATGTAGATTACTAAAAGTCAGTCCTTATGAACCCTGTTGAGTCACATTGTTTCACTCACCCTATGTTCCCTGTGCATCAGCTCTGCGTTGTAGGAGACATGAAGCATAGCTTATATTCAACAGTAAATAGGACGATCAATGTGTATCACATTGTCAGCGATTATAGTTGAAGTAAATTGCTTTCCGTGTTTTATTTGATTCCAGATATCATGTACTCTTACTTGCTATATATCGTAGCGTCGTTTTGACGACATCTCCCTCGCAATGACATTTTAGACATGCGCAGTGGGTTTCCTCGTTCCGCTTGCAGGGCACGTTCTTGGCCTCGGACTCGGAAATGCGACCATAAGAACACTTAGCGAGTCACAGAAAAACAAAGAGGCTACTATGGTGTGATTTAACTTCCCCTAGTGTTTGCAATTCGTTTCAATAGGAACACACAGAACTTCACGTAGGCAGGCAAGATTGACTGTGGGAAATCCAAAGCTGAAGTGAGTTTTTGGAACACAAAGAAATTTTGGAAACACGTCTCTCTTATTTATGTCTAAATGTTTCGAAAACGACACAGTGGCATTTCAGGGTTAATGACGACTGTGCACCAAGGCAGCTCAATTCACAATCAGAATCATGATCACTTATACATACATGAGCATTAATTAATCACCACCGGAATCCAAGGGCAATCAGGCTGGAATGCACATGTAAAGCACGTGTTTCACGCACTCCAAAGCTATGGTTCACATGTTTACGTGCTTGCGAAGTCGCCAGGCATGTTGGGGTATAATGTTCATAACTGCAGTATGTGCAAAACAGCTTTCTAAAGAGATGAAACACCGGTAAAGTAAAGAATCGTCCAAGTGCTGGAAGACCGAGAGAGACCATAGACCGTGATGACCGAGTCTTAACTCGTCTGGCAAGACGCATTTCGGTAGCCCATGCAATGGAGAATGCGAGTCGGACTCTCCACAAGTACCGTCGGTAGGAGATTGGGAGCTTCTGGTCTGAGGAAACGCCGTCCGATCTCGGGCCGCCATAGCCTATTTGCGAAACCATTACATCAAAACATTACCATAGCCCCAAAAGGTGCCCTTATATGAACCCCATAATATGAACATCTTTGGAACTATCTTGGGCGCCAAGTTCTAGGTAGCCATCCTCCCCTTCAATATCTGCGTCAAATGACGTAGGCACTCCATGAGGAATGGCGGAGGATTCTGAAACTGATTATTAAGCTTGAATGCCAGGAGACTGGCAGATGTGATATGTGCGAGAGGTGGCTCCACCAGGTACTGATGTGGTCACCAGTGGTGGTGCATACACTAACAACAATTACTGTCTGAGAACTATATAACAATCAGATTGCTGACGTAGCCATCGTGACCAGCGGCATTATTGATATTCACGCTGTTGTGTCTTCTTCTCAGATTGCAAGTGAATTGATACCAAATTTCATTTTCAGTTTTGATTTTTGTATTATTCAGGGTAGAAAATCTTACGGTCATTGTTTTCAAAGCATATAAAACATCACATATTGTTTTCATACGGAGGTGCATGTGTATATTACTTGTACATTGATTTCTATTTGCTGTGAAATTCACAAGAGGTAATGCAGCCTATATTTTATAAGACGTTGGAGTGTCATAGGACACATACGTACAACACATGTCTTACAAACCATGCACCCTGTTCACATATTGACAGTGACTTGTTGGATATTTCACCTGAGACTTACAACACAATCAGTCTTCAGTGAAATATCCACAATGTGGATGTCGTCAGTATGTAAACATGATGCATCTGTTGGAAATTATGGGTAGGGGAGGGGGGGTAATTGATTTTGTACATGACATGCATGGGGGGTTTATTTTGTACATACATTTTAGGGGAGTCATTCACATTGTACATGCATCTCCATAAAAATCATCACCACCCCCCTAGCCATAAATTATGAACGGTCCCTTATTATGAGTTTTTGACAAAGAATAAAGACGCGTAAACTTTGTTTCGTTATAAGACAAAATATTATGGATGTCAGCTTCTTCTTTATTGTATACACAACGTTTCTGGACTATTCCTTGCCCCTTCGTCAGGTGAATGATACCTGACGAAGGGACAAGGAATAGTCCAGAAACGTTGTGTATACAATAAAGAAAAAGTTGACATCCATTATCTTTTGTCTTATACTTGAATACCAACTTCTATATGCCTCTCAAGAACCTTGTTTCAGTGTTACGTTTCAGTGTTTTTGACAAAGATTAAAGACGTGTAAACCTTGTTTCAGTGCTTACTTCTACTTGGTATGTTTCTGGAGGCTAAACACTAAGGATGTATTTCCATATTTACTGTATATTGACGCCCAGCATCGTAAGATATCCCTAACTTCAAGCGTCAGAAAACTGTAGTTCACTTATGACTGTAAAAGTACCCCTGATCAAATGTTGACATGCTATAGAATTTAGCCAGAATTTGTGATTAGGGCACTTGTTATCCACTGGTTGTGCTAGGCGGGAAGTCAGAGGGTGGAGGTGAAAGGTGAGAGGTTCTGATGAGGTCAGCTTTGATCAATCAGAGAAGACAGCTACAGATGTCCAGTCCGGTATCATGTAGAAACAATAATCAACTGTATATGTGCTCAGGTTCTGGCTGTGATTGTGCAATACACATGCTATCTTGTGATGTCCTTTCCTTTGAACCATTACAATATATGGTACACAACAGCTTAAAATACCGATAGTATACTGCTGTCGATGGTCCTGGCTGTTGGTGGTTTGTTTCCTGTGGCTTTGATAGTCTATTGATTTTTGTTACTTCTCTTGAAGACTACGTCACAGAAGGGTGATCACAAAGGGTGTAGATTGTTGACGGGGAGATTTCTGGGTTTTCGTGGTGATGCCCTGTGTTGTCTAGGGCACTAGCGGTTAGATGGAGCGGCTGTGCTGTGGGAAGACTTCTTTATGATGATTTAGTTCTGTGTAAGGTGTGGCTTAGAAGTTCAGGTGATGTCTTGCTGGGGTTGAGATGGTTGTTTTCTTGACTTAGAGTGGATGGTTATATATTTCAGGTATACAGTGGTCATTTTCTAGTTATTGTATTTATGTACATGTACATTAAGGAAATGTGGTTCCTCTTCCATAGTGAACTGCATACGTGAGTTTTAGAGGGGAGGTGGTCCTGTGGAGTTCCATGGTCATTGTTACGATGTAGCTTGGCAAAGGTGTGGGGAGCCAGCGGATAGGGTTATTGGGAATGTTTTCATGGTTGAATCAGGAATGCATCAGCCGGAGACTGCTATCAGTTATAAGTTTGTCGCCTTGGGGTGGGTAGACTGTATTATGTGATGATGGCCTCGTCATGGGGTACATTGATGAACGGGCCGACAATGTCACAGCTAATTAAGGTGAATTCTTGGGGACGTCTTGGAGAATTCAGAATTGCAGAATGTAGATGCATACAACCTATTAGATTAGCAGTCATTCCATGAGCTGGAGGAAACCTACCAAGTACCGGGACGTGTTGTGGTGGGCAGTGTCTCTGGAACCGACTGGATGACTGGCTTTAGTAACAGTAATAGTCCGCTTGTATGGCGCTCATATCTAGGCACATTGCCTGCCCATAGCGCTAAGTACATTACTTTCCCCGATCATAGGACACTATAGTACCTTCCGATACTTTTTCAACTCCCTGGGGATCATACAGCTTTGACGGAGTCTTTGCGAATGTATATAGAGCTATTTGTGGAGGATGGGACCGATGCCCTTGTCACACAGATGACTGAGTAATGCCTCATGTCTTCTCTGTAGACTGCAGCTGTTTGTTGAGTCTTTCTTAAACTGTTTGCAGTGGATTGATCGTTGAGGATGTAGATTAAGGGTTGAAATGGGTGGTATCCATGATGACTGGCCTTTGTCTGCCAGGGCGATGATGATAGTTTTGTTGTATTTTGAGTTGTACGGGAAGTTTTCTTTCATGGTAAGTAAGGTGTGGTTTCTTTGTCTGGCAATCTGGTGTCGCAGGAAGTCAAAATATCCCCCTGGTACCAATGTAAGCCTCTCTTGATGTTAGTAGTGATCGTTGTTGACAGGGATACTGGTTGGTGAGAACTGCGAGTATTGTGGATCAGGGTCCATGCTGCTCAAGTTGATGACTCTCTTCCTGCGTTTGCCCTCAATGGCAGACGTTCTTGTGGGTTTGCTTCTGGAGTTGAATGTGGCGTCTATGATGGCGCTTTCAGTGTTGAGTCTGGGCTGGAGGTACCGTTGGTCTGGATGTTTCTGAAGGTGGAGTACGTGTGTTCTGTGACAAATGATCGAGTGTAATTTTCATGTTTTGTGATGGCACCTGAAGGGGTGGACTTGTAGCGACGATACTCTATATCGAGCTGTTACGAGGTTTCTTGAAGGTCGGAGACTTCCTAGCTGTTTTCCACCTTCTCTGGAAAACTATATAGCATACACATTTTACACCAAGACTCATCAGAAGTACATTAATCCTGTATGAGCGCTATCTCCTTTTAAACAAACAGCAATTTAGTGGACATTGATGTGGTCGGTATGTTAAACTGTAAAACTGAACATGTGTGATGTTAGTTGCCATTGAAACATCCCCCAGAAGTCATTGCAAACAATGCGAAAAAACTACATCATAACGATACATCATTTTGTCTGGACGCTGGATGTAAACGTATTTCTGTAATTCATTCATATAAACCTCTCTAATATAGGAATAACGTTAACTCAACTTAATTAAAACTATTGGCGATATTCGTTGGAAGCTAGCCGAGATCTTTTCAGTACACCTTCTTGTTTCCTTTTCGACAGAAGTATAAACTAAGTAATGTGCTGCTAAAAAGAGACAAGCCCAATCAGGCTGATGACGTCCTTTCAAGACGACCCTCGTCAACGTGGGACTTTGACAAGCAGATCTTATATGTTAAAAAAGGATCACAGATTGCTCCTGTGGCAAGTTTCAGTTTGACCTAACAGTATGAAAACACCTGGGCGGCTGCATCGTTGTGGGAGTGTAAGTCCCTATAGAAATCACGGTGAAGGAATTGACTTGAACATCGTATTTGTTGAATAATTAAGCGGGGAAAGATACTTATGGGCTGGTGATTATCGGGTTTGAGTGAGTTGTTGATTACACTCATGGTGACACTCTAGTGAAATATACATGATGTTATCAACATCAATTCAGCTTAAGACGAGATCAACGTGTTAGTAATTAGTTATATGCAATAAAGAACCGATCGGACGGTCTCATTCAATATCAACACAACCTGTGTTTTCAACTCTGTTTTAATATATAATCAAGCATTAGTTCAATTCTAAAACACAAAGGGATAGTTATCTAAAAAGGGAACATTTACATGGTACGGTTTAAGATAGGCTACGTTTTGTGGAGTGAAGAGCAGTTTGAGATTTGTCTTTTGTGCCAAGTAATTGCTTTGCCCCCTGACATTTATGTTACACGAGTTTCTCCCGAAAGATAGTGACTACGGCAGTTTAACGAAGGCGAATGTACAAGCTAACGATGGATTAAAAACTCCTGAAAGGAAGGGACAGACTGCGTTAAGAAATACCACACAATCGTTAAAAAATGATGAAAAAAGATTGAATTTCACTCTTTGGACAAAGGAGTTTTTAATGGAATGACAAAAACAGGGTAGAAGTGTTACAAAGCACAAGATGATATTAAATGGCATGAAGATACAACATTGGGGATGTCATGCTAACGGGGAAATCAAGAAAACTAATCTGTGACTAATTTTCGAGATTTTATAATAAAATAAATATCTAATGACAGTTCTAGTTTACCCTGATGATCAATACTGTTATGCTATGGGCCTGGCAAGCAATCTACAATGTGATCTTCAGTGTCGAGGGCCCGCTTGTGGTAGTCGGATGTATATAAAGAAATGTAACACCACGATGATGACATAGTCCAGCCAGATGAAGCCGAGACTGTAGGGTAGATCAACTCTTCCATTCTTCTGAAAATGATAAGATTAGCTTTGCACGCATATTGACACATTCTGAAGGTAGTTTAGAGAGATATTATATGTACAGACCTATGAGCTCTGATGAAAGCATTGCAACAGACTTTGCTTACTGACACGGATGGTGTTGATGTAGAAATATACAACGCCAGAGAACAACCAGCCCAGGTCACAGAGCGAAAACAGATTTCATTGGACACAAACGGCAAACTTGTTGGGAAATTATGTGAGTGCAGTTGCTGATTTTGTTGAAATCCCAAACAATATATTATTTTTAAATATAATTATGTCTGCATTATAGGGTAGAGATTCTCCAGCTTACAAGAAGAAACATCTTCGTTTTGTAAAACAATTGAGGGCACTCTGAATTTCTCATCTTCAAACTACCATTCGAGGTGGCCCAACAAAAATGATAAATGCTACCGGGCTTATGCAGAAATTTGGGAGCCGAAGTCCACCAGCAGAAACGCGGGACCATAGGGTCAGTTCGTCCGTTCGTTTCATTCATACATTCATTCAATCATTCACATACACATGTATATGGTATTATATAACCTAAATTAAACAACTTTGAAGACGAAAGGGATATGTACGAACCATTCCCACTTAATTACTATTATACTAACATTTGTATAGCGGACATAAGGGAAATATAAGCGTTAAGAGTTACACCGTAAGGACATTGGGGAAATATACACGTTTCCTCCAACACTATTTATAAAGACTTGGGGGAAATATAACTGTATGAAACTGACATGAAAGAAAGATAACCGCTCACACAGTCAGAACACAAGTGAAATAAAACCGACCACAAAGTACTTGTAAAGACATAATGGAAGCGTAATCGTTCAAACCAACAATGTCAGGACAAAATACATGAATCAACAATCAGGTTATAGCACATACGATGTTCTTTTTTAGAGCTGACTCGTCGGCAAATTCTGCAAGAGTGAATAAAAACTCATTTAACTCGCAATTTTGTTTTAACACGACCACATGTTTTCTCAATAGTTATGTGAACATTTATAATTTATGTTTGAACAATAAACCTGTTGTAGTTGTTTCAGCTAATGTACACAGCATACACACCGGTTGTAGGTGACGGTGGTGTGAGAACATAGGGAAGTGCACGATACCAATACAAGGCCGTGAATCAGTTAGTGAATGGTGTGTAACACATCGAGCAACAATACTCACTCTGCGTACCAGCTGCTGTATCAGGACGGTCGGTGATTGAGAGGATTATCTGGCCCTGCTCTTGTTAGCGAGCATAAACAGTCAATCCCAATCAATGTGGGACCATGAGGACTGCATAATCTGTCAGACGTCAAACAAATCTGGGACAACGTATTTACCAAAGGGGATTCAGGACATCTGACGTCCAAGTTTTCTCCCAAACAACTGTATGGGAACGAAATATAATAATAAGCTCCAATGGCAAAAGTCTTCTCGGTTACCAGATCACCGTGTAATGATGCTGTACATGTGTTGTTTCTATGTGATTCAGCCTGGATTCTGGGTTGGGATAAGTCACAAACAGCTTGGGATGTCATGTCGTACCTGACTGGATGGTCAGGGTGGTCAGGGTGGTGATGTCATGTCGTACCTGACTGGATGGTCAGGGTGGTCAGGGTGGTGATGTCATGTCGTACCTGACTGGATGGTCAGGGTGGTCAGGGTGGTGATGTCATGTCGTACCTGATTGGATGGCCAGGTTGGTCAGGGTGGCCATGCTCACGAAGTTGGCTGATAGCGCGCCATAGTATCAAGGCGGCTTCAGGCAGTGTTCATAGTATCAATCAAGGTTTTTCCTTGTTCATATGTATTGCCGAGTGGGGCGTTAAAACTAAAAAACAAAGCTCTGCAGATGTTGTGCTTCTATTCTATCAAATAAACGTTTTTATCACATATGCATTATCAGTATGAAAGAACAGGGTCACAACTCGTCAACCAAGCATACAAAGCGAACGGAAATATGAAAGCTAGTTTACCCGTTGTCAGTTAACAGTTACAAATTAATAATGTATCAACAATAATGCCGTCGGTCCCAAATGAAATTTCCGGGCATTTCGATAAACCCACAAATTGAAAACACATAATGTTTATCGCCTAAACTTAGTCTGTTTGGCAGGTGAATTGACCTGTCAAGTTTTTATTTGAATTGTTTGAAATGTATCTGAAGCAATTACGTCAACGAAGTAAATTTCCGGGATTATGCACCTGTCTTTAAGATTTTATCCTTCCAAACGAAAAATGTGCATATTTCATGACAAAAATCTATCGGTCTGACAACCTGTTTCTGATGACGAATGGAATATCAACATGCCTTCAAGGTGCGGTCATATTTATAATTGATTAATATGCTGTGCAATAATTGAACGGTGCCGTAGGGACGTTGCACGTTATGGAAATGGATGGTTCAAGGGTAGATATCCTGCCACACCGTCATTGTGTCAGTGATTGTGCAACCAGATATTCCAAAATGCATTGAAGGGAATGTGTACAGTCTGTGCCCGGATCTCCGTTGAACCCGCATTGGGTATTCTTTTGAAGACATTTGGTGGTCAATGGCCAGAAATGGGTGACCTCTGGCAAAGAATTGAGCGACGTCCATGGAACTATGCGCTGGCCTGCTTTCAGGGGAAACAGCTTCTGATTAATCTCAGAAATCACTTGTCGATTACGGAAGCGTTAAGAGCTTGCCTGGAGTTGTCTTTTCAGGTTAGAAGGCATCAGATTGTGCCAATCACCATAGTGGCCGCTTACAGTTTTCTCCGACAAAAACACAAACGTTTTTTATTTGATTCAAGGATTAAGTAGACGGGAAAAGTTCTGACCTTAATATGATGGGATATTCAAAATGGTATGAAAACATGATCAGCCTGAACCATAATGAAGGGAGGACACCATTTATACCTATTGGCATATTTTGTCATGGCATCAAAGCCTGTCATCTGGCCAATAACTTCACAACATCAGTTATTCCCCTTGGCTAATAGTTTGAGTAGTCATAAATTCGGGGGCAATTATCTAGGTCAAATATTTCAATAACGGAAGCATACAGCGTAAGAATCACGACTGTTCCCAGTAATCTCCCTTTATGAGAAGATGACAAGATTTTCAGCACGCGTTTTTCGGGTTGTGGGTTTGCAGTCAATCAGATATGCCACTTTCGTGTGGACTTGGGGCGAATGTAAATAGCCTCAATCATGTCAACACTGCGCGGCAAATGAGAGGCTCCCTGCGACACCACTTACCAAGCTTTACACTCTGCTTATTGAGTTTAGCCAATTGTTCAATCGATGGACAAGTAAAAGTGAAATTTACAAATGAAATCAATCGATTCGTAAAGTGTTCGCGGAAATAGCCCGGAAATAGATTGGTAATAGGCAAAGATTTCATGGCTTGTTCTTTTTATGTCATTTGAAGGGACTAAAACATACACGGCTCTCATCCTCCGTGTCAACTGTGGCCCTGGCTCAATCATCCATCAGACTGGAAACCCCAGTTGTGGTGAATGTACACCGAGAAATCATAAATATTGATAACTATTAGGATAAGATCTGTAACATGGCGACTGACGTAAACATCCACATGGATAGAGAATACACAATGTAATTAGATAGGCCTCTCATGATTCACGGCAGTGGTATCTGCATCGTCCCATCACTTCCGCGTGGCCTGTGTACACCGTGGTGAAGCCTGTGTCCAGGTGGTGCTGTAAGACATGCTACAGTAGCTCTGGTGAATTCAACACACTCCAGTACTACAGCACGCCCAGCGTGATGCCACAGGTAGAATGTAATTGTCTTGTCATCTCTAACACAACAAACACAAACCATTTCACCAAATGTATTACATCCACGTCGACGAGTTGACCTTTTATGTTATCCGCCTTGATATCATAGGATGCTTGTGCAGCTATCTATATAAATGCCAAAACGTGTACACGATGTGTACCAAGCGTGTGTATATATTTAACATTTCATTACCTGTCAGCGCCTGGTTTTAAACAAAGTACATTGTTTTTCCTGCCCTGTATTTTATGTCATTTGAAAGTGAGAAGCAAATAAAGTCTTCTCTCTGTCTGTCTACCGGAATGAAAACAAAGTAGATAGGACTGAAAATATACCTGTTCTCTTTCACAGTCAACAATCCTATTGTTAATAAAACTGTCTGCATGATAAGGTCACTACAATTGATTAATATTGTTTCCTGAAGTATGTATATAAGAGGTTTAAAGTTATTGTAGATAGATAAACCTACACTGCAAGTGAATAACACCTGAAATGTGAGAGCCTACTAATGCTTAACTGCCAAGATGAAATCCTGGAAATGGAGCATCTTCATCCCGATAATATGCTCCAGTAGAATTCCGTTTATGACCTGAGATATGCCGACAATAGATTATCGTTGTGTGTCGCACGAGTAACTTAATGTTTGCTGAGTAAAAACATACATATACAAGTCTTCCTAATCGTATTCTGGTGCTTGATTTGGCAGAGGTCCAGAAAAAGTCTTTTGAACCGAGATTTCAAATGATGGCGTGTAAAAGCCATAGTTGACATTGTTGTAGCTGGGTTGTGTCTGTGCAGCTGTAACAGTGAAGAGTTAACTGATGGTGGGGGCTTACGAGACAAGTTACCACGTGTTTAGAGACGAGTAGTTGCATTCAAGGTATCTATTGCGTTTACAATGATTAATGATGCTGAAGTGAATTGATATGAATCAACTGTGGTTTGGGGATCATGTAGTCCCAGAATACGTTTTGTCAGGTTGGAGGCTTTTTGATGTGTGAATACTTTATAACTAAATTATGCATGGTAAGGAGTAACTTTTCGCTGGAAACTAATGCTACTGCACAGGGACTGTTATGTGTGTTTGACTTTACACACGTGGAGAGAGAGAGTAATTTTAATGAAATGCTTCAGGCTGGACCATACTTTGGAGACTCTAAAGGATCCTCCTCGCCACACGACTTCCACACGTATATGTTCCAGTATACTCACATATTGGAGTTTTATGTGGACTATACTGACCCACATTTGTATTTTAGATAAACAGCTTTCTAGCAAATATGTCAACTATAACCTTCAGACACGAATTCAGAAATCTAATTGACGCTTGACGTGCACACACTGAAGGCTCTTGTCGTGCCAAACCTATATGTCCAGAAGTACGCATAATCAGCATGGAAAACCAGGTTAAAAATTCTTGTAAACTGTAATTCAAAATTATCATCAGCAGACACTGCCGTTGTTGTACAAGTTGCTCCACTGATCGAAGTCACATTTCTGAACTAACTCAGCGTACTCAGCGACGATGAGCAATTCAGCTCTTGTCCACATTGCAACATGAGCATCTTCAAAACAACTCACTGATTTCACTCACAATCCAAGTGAGTGAATTAAAATTTATAGTCACATCGGCAATATTTCAGCCATATTGTGACCACAATCCAAACTACGCTATGGAGGCACATGGCAACAGTACTTTATCAACACGTTAGGCCATATTCTTTAAAAACATAAGCTTTATCAAGATAAATAACACCGAGTATATACTATAATTACAAATGTAGGGGATATTTCATTTCGGGGATATAGTATTTGGGAACCAAGTTTTATGATTGTATATGGATTCAGAAAATGATTATTCCATTTACAATGTGTTAGGAATTGCAAACACGCCAATTTCTTACAAACTTCAAAATTTATAGTGAAACGTGTCAGTGTTTTGTACGTTTCAGTGATAAAAAACTGAAATTGTGATAAAGTCACGTTGAGAACAGCAGCGTGCAAATGGCATGTTGGTAGTTGGAACAAGAGTGCATTGTGGCATGAACTCGTTTAACAGTCAGTAATTAGCAGATTATAATCTAACGTTGATGGCCGAGGTCGATCTTTTCAACCAAGGGCGACTACTAGCAGCACCATGGCCAAAATGCCTCTCAGCTGGAGCTTCACAGAGCTACAGGTGTTAAAGTGTGTGGAGAGACGATTCGTAATCTGCGATACTGGCGGAACCTGCTTGCCCGACGTCCGCGTGTTATCTCACGACTGACGGACATTACTGCAAGGCGTCGTTGGTGTCAATGACGGCAGCGCTGGACTGCTCGTTGATCAAACGTTAAATGATTGACGGTTTACGTTGGACTTCCAGGACAGGCGAACGTAGTATGGCATAGGCGGAATGAACGTTTCCATGCCATTAATATTCGACAAAACAATCATTTTGGGGGTGGCTCGGTAATGGGGTGTGGCAGGATCACTGTGACTGGCAGAGCACCTTTGCATGTTTAATCACCGAGTGTGTTATTGAATATCCCCAACATTTACTTCTTAAAGGAGAATACGAACGAAAACAAAACTTTTGATATATTGTAAAGGATATTCTAGAACTCACACTCCGTGATTAAAATTGAACAAAACGTTTGTACAATAGCAATAAAAACACAAAAACGTACTCGTATTTGCGCCTATTACGGAAACACCCGACAGTTAATGAGCAGAGGGGGTATCACGTGACTTGACGTCATAAGTGCCTGTTGCTGATGGCTTCCTCTTTGATTTTACCTCACAACTTAACAGTGTCCGTGGATGCTGAAGCAGTAAAAGATGTTCCTGATGTCATTTCTGAAATGGATGTTAGACCGTATCAATACGATCCGATTTTACATCTTGCAAGACAATCTTCCACTGAATATGAAGAAGAAGAATCAAGCGAAACGGAGGCACCGCTTGAGGTCAAAATAAATTTAAAAATAGACCATATCATTTAACAAGATTACTTTTTGTCAGCAAAATGTCATACAGTTCCAGCCAGCAAACTCACCCCTATAAATATATGAGCAGTCACTGAGAATTATTTATAAAAAAATGTGATTACAGTTCATTTTGTGTCCCTATATATAGGGTCTCTGGGATTTAAAAACAAAATAATTATGCTTCAGACAAGGGAAAATAAAAATTATCTGCTTCCAAAATTACACTGGAATTATTTTGTTGAAAAAAATTAGGATCCTAGTTCTCATTAATAATTATAACGTATCAAGTCTCGAAACAAGATCCCAGCCTGGTCGAGCAGAGATAATATTCGTGACGCAGATACGTTATTCCCCGAAAACTGGTGAATTATAAAATACTAGTCAGGACCACGTTTGTTTCCCCATTGTTTGGTTATGGAAATAGTTATGGTACTCGGTCAAAGCCTTAGAATGACATCCTGTCAGCCAATGAGAATACAGAACAACTTTCACGGCACACACTACTAACAAATAGCGAGTCTGCTGACGACTTGGACAAAATGGACAAAATGGAAAACAATGAAAAGCAACAAGTACTTCATGATTTGCCGTTGTATTCGGCAATGTTTCGAGTTGACTGCATCATTTAGGGGTCCAAACCGAAAAGAACGTTATAGCGAAACATTTTCAAGCTCATGTGAAATCTCTTACTGATTTTGATAATATATACCAGTCGAACCAGTCGAACAGCCCCAGCTACAAAATGCCCCTGCAAATTTGGTCTTTCATTCTAATTTGTTCAAATGTATTTATAATGATTGAATATATGCCGTAAATGCATAGTTTTTGTCAACTTATTATGATATTATGTTCTTCATATAAAAATTATTAGGAAGTAATATTTCTGATAAATGTTTCACTAGTAAACTCATAACTATGTATATACTTATATATGAAGAACATAATATCAAAGTTGACAAAACTATGCATTTATGGCCTATATTTATTCATTTTAAATAAATTGGGGCATTTTGACTACCCCACTGGGGCAATTTGACCAAGTTTGCTGGGTCATTTTGTAGCGGGGGCAATTCGACTGGCAATGGGACTTGATTTAATTTATGTTCAAAATACCACTGACAGTAAGTTGTTACAGGGAATGATGGAGTATAAATGAATCTCGTGGGTATTTTTTCCTTCTTCAGCCTAGCTAGGGGATTTCCATACCCCATGCATGCATGTCTCTTTCATATGCGTCAGACTCGGAATGATCGGCGCATTTCTCCTGCCGAAATCTGTCATTTCACTTGGAAAACGGAAGAAATGGTGGTTCTTTCCCATGTTCGATGATTCCGTGCATCCCCAGGCAACGAAATACACCATTGTACCATTCACAAAACCGACACAAACAACATGATTTGTACTACTGTAGCGCTTGGTCTTTGACAATATGGCGGACTCCAGGCACATTTGACGTCACGAGCGGAAAGGTCACGTGGGTTCCAGCGAAATATGCATAATGGCCGAAGCTGAGATTTACAGAAACTGTTTTCGCGATTAAAACATAATTATACATAATTCTTAATTGAAAATTTGGGAATATGTTTCTGATGACTTTATCTTTCACCCAGCAAAATATTGCAATTCACTCGTATTCTCCTTTAATCGTATATCAAATACATTAATGCACATTCGTATACGCTGAAACAAATCCACATCCAGGCATCATATGTATACAGAGGTAGAAGTAGCTGGGCATTCTCTGATGCTGGAAATGGACAAAATTGGCCACTGCGCTGTCATGAAGTAAGTTAGAGAGCTAACTCAAACATCCGAGCAGATATGGTGTCAACTTAAGGGTGTGATGTCAATGTTAAGAGGTTGGCAGCAGAGTTCAAGAAGAGAGAGCGTCAAAGATTATTCAAGATCAGGAAGACCTCTAAATGTCACCACTAAAGGAAAAGTTGATATGATATGATTATGGATGATTGACAGTTCATTACACATCACATAGCCAGTAAAGTGGCAGTCACATCATGCGTTTTAGTCAGAGACAAGTTTTTCTCATTTGTTGTCCTCTGGTAAAACGTAGTTTGGTTATTTTTTGGATAGTACAAAATCCCATTGCTGGTTGTTTGTGGTTCAAATCAATGTCTACTGCCGTTTGCGCTTCACACCAACGTCAACTGCTGTTTCAATTGCCTACCTATGTCCACTGTTATTTGCACAGCTCACATCATTGCCCACTGCTATTTGTGCTTCACACCATTGTCCACTGCTGTTTGTGCTTCACACCATTGTCCACTGCTGTTTGTGCTTCACACCATTGTCCACTGCTATTTGTGCTTCACACCATTGTCCACTGCTATTTGCTGTCCACTGCTATTTGCTTCACACCATTGTCCACTGCTATTTGTGCTTCACACCATTGTCCACTGCTATTTGTGCTTCACACCATTGTCCACTGCTATTTGTGCTTCACACCATTGTCCACTGCTATTTGTGCTTCACACCATTGTCCACTGCTGTTTGTGCTTCACACCATTGTCCACTGCTATTTGTGCTTCACACCATTGTCCACTGCTATTTGTGCTTCACACCATTGTCCACTGCTATTTGTGCTTCACACCATTGTCCACTGCTGTTTGTGCTTCACACCATTGTCCACTGCTGTTTGTGCTTCACACCAACGTCAGCTGCTGTTTCTATTGCCTACCTATGTCCACTGCTATTTGTGCTTCACATCATTGTCCACTGCTGTTTGTGCTCCACACCAACGTCAGCTGCTGTTTCTATTGCCCACCTATGTCCACTGCTGTTTGCACAGCTCACATCATTGTCCACTGCTGTTTGTGCTTCACACCAACGTCAGCTGCTGTTTCTATTGCCCACCTATGTCCACTGCTATTTGTGCTTCACATCATTGTCCACTGCTGTTTGTGCTCCACACCAACGTCAACTGCTGTGTCTATTGCCCACCTATGTCCACTGCTGTTTGCACAGCTCACATCATTGTCCACTGCTGTTTGTGCTCCACACCAACGTCGACTGCTGTTTGTGCTTCACACCAACGTCAGCTGATGTTTCTATTGCCCACCATTGTCCACTGCTGTTTGTGCTTCACACCAACGTCGACTGCTGTTTCTATTGCCCACCTATGTCCACTGCTGTTTGCACAGCTCACATCATTGTCCACTGCTGTTTGTGCTTCACACCAACGTCGACTGCTGTTTCTATTGCCCACCTATGTCCACTGCTGTTTGCACAGCTCACGCCATTGTCCACTGCTGTTTGTGCTCCACACCAACGTCGACTGCTGTTTCTATTGCCCACCTATGTCCACTGCTGTTTGTACAGCTCACGCCATTGCCCACTGCTTTTTGTGCTCCACACCAACGTCAACTGCTGTTTCTATTGCACACCTATGTCCACTGCTGTTTGCACAGCTCACATCATTGCCCACTGCTGTTTGTGCTTCACATCACTGCCCACTGCTGTTTGTGCTCTACACCAACGTCAAATGCTGTTTGTAGGGCACGTCACTCACTGGTTCACACATTTACTGACCACTTTACAAACCAGTGTCACAGTGTAGTTTTCTGTACGTTTTGACACTCGTGTCTCACAGTTTCTTAACAGTTTGATGTGAAGGGAAAGCTACGTTTGATCGGTAACACATGCACGTATGTACTTCCCTACACAGTAAATGCAGTAGAGGTAAATTGAATGTGTGTACCGTTATATCGCCACCTGGGGGCAAATCATTCTGAACATTTCGTTGTATCCCGGAATTAAGAACAGAACACAAAGAAATGGCATTCGTGCAACACCTGTTTCAAGGATTGGATCTCTCTCAATAACGATGTAGAAATGGCTACACGTCAGGTGGGGATTAACAGACTGGCGTCCCTGCTTCGCTGTTTCAGCCATATTGAATTACAGACGTCCGACATAGCAACTCTACCCCACCCCTTCTTCCCGATGGGGTAAGGTTTAGGATTGAAGGGCAAGGTGGACCTTTAGTCACGAGAAGCACCATGTAGCACGCTATGACTGACAACAGTGATGGTACTTCATGACCGCGGAGAACAAGAAACAGTTTTCAGTGGAAAGAAAAAGCTGGTCTTAATATTTCTTTCAAGATGGATGACTGGTTGACTGATAGAAATATTCCAGCAAACTAGGGACGGAAAATCAAGAACCGGATTTACACAGTGTATCCACTGTGGTAACCGGACACACACCTTCATTATGCTGAAACAACGCTGTAAAACTAGCCTACCCTCTCCGAGAACTCTTCTGTTTACCACGGGTTGTAATTACTATGTGATCTCAAGATCGTGAGACATGGTGGGTTATCGGGCTTGAAGAGGTGAACATGGTGTGATAGAGGGATACCAACCTAGAGGGATATGTTAATGATACCATATTACAACAAAGGTCCACTTTGTACATAACTATAATTTAGTGCAGTTTTATTGAATACCTCGTTTATACATATCTATCAAATCGACGAATAATGAAACATGATGAATATATATTAAATCAGAGGCCCAGATAAGCTGCGTATCCGGGTAAAATACGCATAGAAAATTTCCAATTACGCATTGAAAAAATAATTGTTGCGTACCAATTACGCATTTAAAATGTTAGATACGCAAAGAGTTTAAAACAAATGCGTACGGAATATATTTATAAAAATCGCTTGCGTAATGAAAAAGACATCGATTGCTATCAAATTGTACTGATAGTATAGGACTAGTGTTGTACTGTCAGTATAGGACGACTGATTTTTTATGAAATCATTTCCCTTATATTTAAGTTGGTTTTGATTAGGTATGACATAAGGCAGAACATACCTGCTTAGTAAACTTACTCAATGACACAATACTTAGGTGTGTAAAATGACTGAAATACGCACATATCTGAAAGCAGTGGGTAACGGAAAATGAAATACCCACTCAACATTCATAATACCCACTCCAATAAAATACAGTGGGTACAGTACCCACATGAGCTAAATCTTATCTGGAGCTCTGAATTATATATTAATGTTTAGGAATAAAATTAATTCAACTGTTGAATAGTTACGTTAATTAAAAGTGGTGAAACTGAACAGGCTATTGTATTTAGACTGTGTGTCTGCATAAGAGAATCGGAAAAAAATCGTCGACGTTGCCATTCGTAGTGACATGACTTCATGGAGTCAATGTTGGATCATACACGAGATTCTTCAAACATCAAGTTGTAGATGATACGTAGCTACAGAGACACTTCAGCATCCCTCTAAACACAGCGGCCGTAAGTGCTATTGCCACATGGTGTCAGAAACAACAGACATATCGTGGGGGCCACGTGTGTGTTTACAGAGAACCACGGCAAGGTGATGAAGTCAAATCATCACAGTCGCTTCGTTCACCATGATGGCCACCATCCATTGAGAGTATGTCGGGATGCTTCACTGCGCTTGTGATTGATGATATGTGTTCATCGGCAACTAGTTTCATTTTGTTCTGTTTGGAACGTCGGACGCCAACTATGTTGTATCAAATAGTGATGAGCTGATCGAACGTGTTGACAGATTCCTCCTCTCAAACCCTTATCACAGTTCTCTCACACTTAGTGAAGTGGTCCAAATTATATAAATCATACAGAAGATAACACTATCAAATATATAACGTCACTGCCAAAGACTACCTACTCGTGACTATCATCACAAACATATTCCTTTGGGTGTAAAGTGGGAAATAGCTGTGAAACATATGACTGGGTCACTAACATCACTGATCACACTAGAGGTTGGGGAGAAGGGCGAGCACTCAATATATATTAAGGAACTGGCAAATTCATTTGTTCTTTTCAATGGCAATTTTATAAAGCTTTGATGATATGACGATTGTCCGCGTGATCAGCGAAACCCTCAAGCAGCTGCACGGCAAGGCGAACATGATAAACAATATCTGAGTTTCCGTGTACATCTTATGTAGAGTTTAGCCACATTTGTACCAGGGTGAATGAGTGGCCCCCCTTTGACAGTTACGTGTAGGTAGTACTGCTACTTGACACCTATTCCGTTCGGAATCGATACCAGAATATTTGCTCTGGAAAGGTTGAAGCTGTTAGACACATAGTCTATATCCTTTTAATCCCTTTACCAAATATGGTTTATCATTATTAGAACGCTTTTGTTGTGCTTGATAACAGAACGTAGTTAACATAACACAGATTGATCTCGCGTGATAGACGCGCCTGGAGTAGATTCCCCACACATCCTATCAACACAATGCGCAAACTATTGTCAACGTTTCCTGATGCTTAGAGATAAAGAATAAAAATCATCTGACCCATAAATTGAACTTTCTGGCTATGTATTTCGCATTGAACACATCGCATATTTGCAAGAGAAATCCCAACGCGCATATGCCAATATTAATTACTGACATTAAAGAGTACTTATTCGTTTGCTGTCTGTTCGCGCACTCCTTTTAAGTACTGGGGCTGTGCATGGCGTGGTAATCCCCGGAGAGTGATTAACTTCACCCTTTCTGTTTGCATTTAAGGTTGTTACGACATATTGAAAAAGTGACATTTTGTAGCTCACCTGAAATGGAAATCATATTTAGTAACTCGAATGGAAAAACGTGTTTCACAGAACATGTCATCACAGTTTTCAAATGACACATCCGGACTGGTGCTATTGGCATGCTTGATAAATGTTCCACGTTTTCCAGATGTTGTTCAGTGTCGTTCATTATATTCAGTGTACATTGTAAGCGTGCGGCACAGCAATGTGGGTGTATCTTCAACATTAAAAACATATATATATATATATTCAAATCATAAACCGTAATTACAAAGGCATGAAATAATTCATAACAATATGTCATTCAGGGCTTAAAGAATGACATAATAATCGCGTTTAATTGTGCCAGAGCATAGGGCCTTGGTATTCATTGAAATCATTATTTAGTTTTAGTTGGCAGTAATAGCATTATTTTAAACTTCAGAAGCTCTCTTTGAGAGAAGTCAATCTATAGAAACAGGACGCAAAACAAACCAGTTGTTCTCCCAGACTTTGAGAGAGTTCTACCTTACACATGAACTAGGACAGTGTTAAACACGGGTAATGTGGTGCGGCTGAAAGAAAGTTGTTTATTTCCGGGAAATATTATACTAGAATGTTACACGCTAATGATCATAATAAAGCCCCTTTGTGAACGGAAAGGCACCAAGAACAAGGATAGGTGATTGCGTCTCAAAGCGAGAATGAGACCAAGCTGTTATCTTCATAGTAATATGAATACAGATATATAACACATATACAAAGTCCTATGTAATTACAACGGAATTATTAGGCATTTTTTCAACCAGCATTTAGTGAAATGTCAAGTCCGGCTTGTAACGTCAGCTTCGAGACTGAGGGGATTATGTCTTACAACAAGAAGGAGTTTCAGCTTAGCCACGCAAGGCAACGTATTTTAATATAATGTCTGTTATCCAGTCTTGGTATTAAAGAAGGACCACATGAAAGACCACCCCTTAAGAGTTTGTTGAAAAATGATTACCAGTTGTAAAAGGGCATATGTGGGACAAGTTGATTAATGGTACTCGATGTGGCATTGCTTTGAGTCAGTATAGCACAAAGCTGTCAGTCACATCGAGTCTCTAATTTGTAACATAACCCGCGGCAACGTAGATATTAATAACACCACACTCATTTGGGAGGGGAATCAGAATTCTCATCTACCAGCGGCCTCGCGCCCTGACAGCACATGTGACGAGGTCTCCCTTGAAAGACGTAAGAGAGAGGGCCTTGTCTGACAATTAGACACAATGTTAGCACCATTCTGAAACGACACAAATATACTACGCTTGTCATGAAGTGAACGCCAACCGCGTTGTACTTGTATTAACGAAGTAAACAAGGAACTCTGGCAAGACATCCATCAACAGATACTAATGTAACCGAGACATATTCCTTCTTTACCTACCTACCCGTGAAGATCCGAGTTAGAATTGATCTTCAGTAACCCATGCTTGCCGAATGAGGCGACTAAAGAGATCGGGTCGTCAGGCTTGCTGACTTGGTTGACACACGTCATCGTATCCCAATTGCGTAGATCGATGCTCATAAAGTTGATCACTGGATTGTCTAGTCCAGACTCAATTATTTACAGACCGCCGCCATATAGCTTGAATATTGCTTATTGCGGCGTAAAACTAAACTCACTCACTCTTTACCTACCTAAACAGTAAACAATAAAGCAGAAATATGTCTGTCCCGCAAGAAGGACTCCCTGAGAAGTAAACAGGAAAACGGAGACATATTCCTTATCTGATAAGACATCTCTCAACTTTCAACAAGAAATCAGTGACACTTTCGTTATACGACAAGAACCCCCGAAGCATTAAGAAAGCAGATAGATATACAGATAGATAGATGCATCGTATATGCTACCCGACAAGACCTCAACCGTAAACACATAAACAGAGACAGTCCTTCATGAGAAGACCTCCCTAGACATAACCATAAACATGACACTTATATGATACCCTATAAGATAAGGATCCCAACAGATGTATTATTTGATACCCCGATAAGATAAGGATCCCAACAGATGTATTATTTGATACCCCGATAAGATAAGGATCCCAACAGATGTATTATTTGAAACCCCTATAAGATAAGGATCCCAACAGATGTATTATTTGATACCCCTATAAGATAAGGATCCCAACAGATGTATTATTTGATACCCCTATAAGATAAGGATCCCAACAGATGTATTATTTGATACCCCTATAAGATAAGGATCCCAACAGATGTATTATTTGATCCCATAAGATAAGGATCCCAACAGGTGTATTATTTGATACCCCTATAAGATAAGGATCCCAACAGATGTATTATTTGATACCCCTATAAGATAAGGATCCCAACAGATGTATTATTTGATACCCCTATAAGATAAGGATCCCAACAGATGTATTATTTGATAAACCCTATAAGATAAGGATCCCAACAGATGTATTATTTGATACCCCTATAAGATAAGGATGCCAACAGGTGCATTATTTGATACCCCTATAAGATAAGGATGCCAACAGATGTATTATTTGATACCCCTTTAAGATAAGGATCCCAACTGATGTATTATTTGATACCCCTATAAGATAAGGATCCCAACAGATGTATTATTTGATACCCCTATAAGATAAGGATCCCAACAGATGTATTATTTGATACCCCTATAAGATAAGGATCCCAACTGATGTATTATTTGATACCCCTATAAGATAAGGATCCCAACAGATGTATTATTTGATACCCCTATAAGATAAGGATCCCAACAGATGTATTATTTGATACCCCTATAAGATAAGGATCCCAACAGATGTATTATTTGATACCCCTATAAGATAAAGATCCCAACAGATGTATTATTTGATACCCCTATAAGATAAGGATCCCAACAGATGTATTATTTGATACCCCGATAAGATAAGGATCCCAACAGATGTATTATTTGATACCCCTATAAGATAAGGATGCCAACAGATATATTATTTGATACCCCTATAAGATAAGGATGCCAACAGATATATTATTTGATACCCCTATAAGATAAGGATCCCAACAGATGTATTATTTGATACCCCTATAAGATAAGGATCCCAACAGATGTATTATTTGTATGAGATGGAGACTCACTATAGCTCATACATATCCTTTATCTGACAAGATCTTCCACTAGCCACGAGTCAACAAGAAAGTAGATATATGTTCGACATCTGACAAGAACTCCCTCAGAGGTACAAGCTTCCAGATGGAGACAAAAACTCTACAGCGCATTCCTGGTGTACCCCGGGGTGATATTGCTGGAATATTGCTAAAAGCGGCGTAAAACCCAGCTCACTCACTCACTCACAAACTCAACAACACTTCCACTACCATAGTGACACTGCCAACATCGTAATAGCTCATTTCAAGCTTTTGTTTTCACGTACACAACGTTACTTTAAATAACTTGTTTGTGGTCCAGAGGGAGAGCTTGTTACTTTAAATAACTGGTTTGTGTTTCAGATGGAGAGCTTGTTACTTTAACTTGTTTGTGTTCCAGATGGAGAGCTTGTTACTTTAAATAACTTGTTTGTGTTTCAGATGGAGAGCTTGTTACTTTAAATAATTGGTTTGTGTTTCAGATGGAGAGCTTGTTACTTTAACTTGTTTGTGTTCCAGATGGAGAGCTTGTTACTTTAAATAACTTGTTTGTGTTTCAGATGGAGAGCTTGTTACTTTAACTCGCTTGTGTTTCAGATGGAGAGCGTGTTACTTTAACTCGCTTGTGTTTCAGATGGAGAGCTTGTTACTTTAAATAACTGGTTTGTGTTTCAGATGGAGAGCGTGTTACTTTAACTTGTTTGTGTTCCAGATGGAGAGCTTGTTACTTTAACTTGTTTGTGTTTCAGATGGAGAGCGTGTTACTTTAACTTGTTTGTGTTTCAGAGGGAGAGCTTGTTACTTTAACTTGTTTGTGGTCCAGATGGAGAGCTTGTTACTTTAACTTGTTTGTGTTTCAGATGGAGAGCTTGTTACTTTAACTTGTTTGTGTTCCAGATAGAGAGCTTGTTACTTTAACTTGTTTGTGTTTCAGATGGAGAGCTTGTTACTTTAACTTGTTTGTGTTCCAGATGGAGAGCTTGCTATTTTAAATTACTTGTTTGTGTTCCAGACGGAGAGCTTGTTACTTTAAATAACTTGTTTGTGGTCCAGAGGGAGAGCTTGTTACTTTAAATAACTTGTTTGTGGTCCAGAGGGAGAGCTTGTTACTTTAAATAACTTGTTTGTGGTCCAGATGGAGAGCTTGCTACTTTAACTTGTTTGTGTTTCAGAGGGAGAGCTTGTTACTTTAAATAACTTGTTTGTGGTCCAGATGGAGAGCTTGTTACTTTAAATAACTTGTTTGTGGTCCAGATGGAGAGCTTGTTACTTTAAATAACTTGTTTGTGGTCCAGATGGAGAACTTGTTACTTTAAATAACTTGTTTGTGGTCCAGAGGGAGAGCTTGTTCCTTTAAATAACTTGTTTGTGTTCCAGAGGGAGAGCTTGCTACTTTAACTTGTTTGTGTTTCAGATGGAGAGCTTGCTACTTTAACTTGTTTGTGTTCCAGATGGAGAGTTTGTTACTTTAACTTGTTTGTGTTCCAGATGGAGAGCTTGTTACTTTAACTTGTTTGTGTTCCAGATGGAGAGCTTGTTACTTTAGATAACTTGTTTGTGGTCCAGAGGGAGAGCTTGTTACTTTAAATAACTTGTTTGTGGTCCAGAGGGAGAGCTTGTTACTTTAAACAACTTGTTTGTGTTCCAGAGGGAGAGCTTGCTACTTTAACTTGTTTGTGTTTCAGATGGAGAGCTTCTTACTTTAAATAACTTGTTTGTGTTCCAGAGGGAGAGCTTGTTACTTTAAATAACTTGTTTGTGTTCCAGATGGAGAGCTTGCTACTTAAACTTGTTTGTGTTTCAGATGGAGAGCGTGTTACTTTAACTTGTTTGTGTTCCAGATTGAGAGCTTGTTACTTTAACCTGTTTGTGTTCCAGATGGAGAGCTTGTTACTTTAAATAACTTATTTGTGGTCCAGAGGGAGAGCTTGTTACTTTAAATAACTTGTTTGTGTTCCAGATGGACAGCTTGCTACTTTAACTTGTTTGTGTTTCAGAGGGAGAGCTTGTTACTTTAAATAACTTGTTTGTGGTCCAGAGGGAGAGCTTGTTACTTTAAATAACTAGTTTGTGTTCCAGATGGAGTACTTGCTACTTTAACTTGTTTGTGTTACAGATGGAGAGCTTGTTACTTTAAATAACTTGTTTGTGTTCCAGAGGGAGAGCTTGTTACTTTAAATAACTTGTTTGTGTTCCAGAGGGAGAGCTTGTTACTTTAAATAACTTGTTTGTGTTCCAGATGGAGAGCTTGTTACTTTAAATAACTTGTTTGTGTTTCAGAGGGAGAGCTTGTTACTTTAAATAACTTGTTTGTGTGGTCCAGAGGGAGAGCTTGTTACTTTAAATAACTTGTTTGTGTTCCAGATGGAGAGCTTGCTACTTTAACTTGTTTGTGTTACAGATGGAGAGCTTGTTACTTTAAATAACTTGTTTGTGTTCCAGAGGGAGAGCTTGTTACTTTAAATAACTTGTTTGTGTTCCAGAGGGAGAGCTTGTTACTTTAAATAACTTGTTTGTGTTCCAGAGGGAGAGCTTGTTACTTTAAATAACTTGTTTGTGTTCCAGAGGGAGAGCTTGTTACTTTAAATAACTTGTTTGTGTTCCAGAGGGAGAGCTTGTTACTTTAAATAACTTGTTTGTGTTACAGATGGAGAGCTTGTTACTTTAAATAACTTGTTTGTGTTCCAGATGGAGAGCTTGTTACTTTAAATAACTTGTTTGTGTTCCAGAGGGAGAGCTTGTTACTTTAAATAACTTGTTTGTGTTCCAGAGGGAGAGCTTGTTACCTTAAATAACTTGTTTGTGGTCCAGAGGGAGAGCTTGTTACCTTAAATAACTTGTTTGTGTTTCAGAGGGAGAGCTTGTTACTTTAAATAACTTGTTTGTGTTCCAGATGGAGAGCTTGCTACTTTAACTTGTTTGTGTTTCAGATGGAGAGCTTGTTACTTTAACTTGTTTGTGTTCCAGAGGGAGAGCTTGTTACTTTAATTTGTTTTTGTTTCAGAGGGAGAGCTTGTTACTTTAAATAACTTGTTTGTGTTCCAGAGGGAGAGCTTGTTACTTTAAATAACTTGTTTGTGTTCCAGATGGAGAGCTTGTTACTTTAAATAACTTGTTCGTGGTCCAGATGGAGAGCTTGCTACTTTAAATAACTTGTTTGTGTTTCAGATGGAGAGCTTGTTACTTTAAATAACTTGTTTGTGTTCCAGATGGAGAGCTTGCTACTTTAACTTGTTTGTGTTAAGCTTTTTTCTCATCGATGGTTGTCTACTTGTTTGTGTTTCAGAGGGAGAGCTTGCTACTTTAACTTGTTTTGTGTTCCAGATGGAGAGCTTGTTACTTTAACTTGTATGTGTTCCAGATGGAGAGCTTGATACTTTAACTTGTTTGTGTTACAGATGGAGAGCTTGTTACTTTAAATACCTTGTTTGTGGTCCAGAGGGAGAGCTTGTTACTTTAAATAACTTGTTTGTGGTCCAGAGGGAGAGCTTGTTACTTTAAATAACTTGTTTGTGTTCCAGAGGGAGAGCTTGCTACTTTAAATAACTTGTTTGTGTTCCAGATGGAGAGCTTGTTACTTTAAATAACTTGTTTGTGTTCCAGATGGAGAGCTTACTACTTCAACTTGTTTGTGTTAAGCTTTTTTCTCATCGATGGTTGTCTATATTTATCGCAACACCCATTCCAACCTATTAGCAGTTATCCATGAATGCTGATCGCGATAGGTTTGTGAGAACAGTGTATATACCATAACACCTGTACGTGTTTGTCCAGTTAGTCGGAGTTTGCTTTCCGTGTGTGCCTGAGTTACCACACGCCAGTACGGTATGAAATATTCACACAGTAAACAACAACAGCAATATCAGTATTCATTATAAAGGATGTCCGCTGAGAAAGGTCAGGGTATTGATACTTACGAAAATAATTATGCCCAACGAGCTAACGTATTACTTAGGGATATAATATATGCATTGCTTTAAAACCATATAGTTAAAATGTGAATTCATGTATGATGAGCTATGTGAGTAGCTGACGGGAGATCTGGGTCCGCTGAGGAAGCCCCCCGAGAACAACAGTGATTGGAACAACTCAGGGGAATTGATCAGTGAAGGGTCGAGATGATTTCTTGGATGGACGCTATGAAACATGCATGAGGGGGACCAGAATAGTTTCAATTACTTCTAAATAACATTATAACCACGGAAAGAAATAGTTGCCTTGCTTTGTTAGTACCGGTCTCTAATCACACCGCTCCTTCAGAGTGCTGCTAATAGTTCCAGCGTCAAATGCTACAGATTATCACCGTAGACTAATCACAGTTAGACAAACACAATTGAAATTTATATTGTTGCACAGTTGGCTTCTAAGATACTTTTTTTAACTTCAACAAACGTTTATTTCTATTGATTAAATACACCAGATACCGAGGACTAGGTTGTAGTTCAAACTGTTCCCGGGGTTACGTTGTATACAACGACCTTAACGCTAGGACTGCCGTAAGTCTATGTCAAGGTATGGGAGTTACGTTAACCTTAATGCTAGGACTGTCGTAAGTATGTGTCAAGGTATGGGAGTTACGTTAATCTTAATGTTAAAACTATCGTAAGTCTATGTCAAGGTATGTGAGTTACTTTAACCTTAACGCTAGGACTGTCGTAAGTATGTGTCAAGGTATGTGAGTTACGTCAACCTTAACGCTAGGACTGTCGTAAGTACGTGTCAGGGTATGTGAGTTACGTTAACCTTAACGCTAGGACTGCCGTAAGTCTATGTCAAGGTATTTGAGTTACGTAACCTTAAACGCTAGGACTGACGTAAGTACGTGTCAAGGTATATGAGTTACGTTAACCTTAACGCTGAGACTGTCTTAAGTCTATGTCAACGTATGGGAGTTACGTTAACCTTAACGTTGAGACTCTTGTAAGTCTATGTCAAGGTATGTGAGTTACGTTAACCTTAACGCTGAGACTGTCTTAAGTCTATGTCAAGGTATTTGAGTTACGTTAACCTTAACGCTGAGACTGTTGTAAGTCTATGTTAAGGTATGTGAGTTACGTTAACCTTAACGCTGAGACTGTTGTAAGTCTATGTCAAGGTATGTGAGTTACGTTAACCTTAACGCTGAGACTGTCTTAAGTCTATGTCAAGGTATGTGAGTTACGTTAACCTTAACGCTGAGACTGTTGTAAGTCTATGTCAAGGTATGTGAGTTACGTTAACCTTAACGCTGAGACTGTCTTAAGTCTATGTCAAGGTATGTGAGTTACGTTAACCTTAACGCTGAGACTGTTGTAAGTCTATGTCAAGGTATGTGAGTTACGTTAACCTTAACGCTGAGACTGTCTTACGTCTATGTCAAGGTATGTCAGTTACGTTAACCTTAACGCTGAGACTGTCTTAAGTCTATGTCAAGGTATGGGGGTTACGTTAACCTTAACGCTGAGACTGTCGTAAGTCTATGTCAAGGTATGGGAGTTACGTTAACCTTAACGCCGAAACTGTCGTTAGTCTATGTCAAGGTATTTGAGTTACGTTAAACCTTAAAGCTGAGACTGTCGTAAGTCTATGTCAAGGTATGGGAGTTACGTTAACCTTAATGCTAGGACTGTCGTAAGTATGTGTCAAGGTATGGGAGTTACGTTAATCTTAACGTTAAAACTATCGTAAGTCTATGTCAAGGTATGTGAGTTACTTTAACCTTAACGCTAGGACTGTCGTAAGTATGTGTCAAGGTATGTGAGTTACGTCAACCTTAACGCTAGGACTGTCGTAAGTACGTGTCAGGGTATGTGAGTTACGTTAACCTTAACGCTAGGACTGTCTTAAGTCTATGTCAACGTATGGGAGTTACGTTAACCTTAACGTTGAGACTCTTGTAAGTCTATGTCAAGGTATGTGAGTTACGTTAACCTTAACGCTAGGACTGTCGTAAGTATGTGTCAAGGTATGTGAGTTACGTCAACCTTAACGCTAGGACTGTCGTAAGTACGTGTCAGGGTATGTGAGTTACGTTAACCTTAACGCTGAGACTGTCTTAAGTCTATGTCAACGTATGGGAGTTACGTTAACCTTAACGTTGAGACTCTTGTAAGTCTATGTCAAGGTATTTGAGTTACGTTAACCTTAACGCTGAGACTGTCTTAAGTCTATGTCAAGGTATTTGAGTTACGTTAACCTTAACGCTGAGACTGTTGTAAGTCTATGTCAAGGTATGTGAGTTACGTTAACCTTAACGCTGAGACTGTTGTAAGTCTATGTCAAGGTATGTGAGTTACGTTAACCTTAACGCTGAGACTGTCTTAAGTCTATGTCAAGGTATGTGAGTTACGTTAACCTTAACGCTGAGACTGTTGTAAGTCTATGTCAAGGTATGTGAGTTACGTTAACCTTAACGCTGAGACTGTCTTAAGTCTATGTCAAGGTATGTGAGTTACGTTAACCTTAACGCTGAGACTGTTGTAAGTATATGTCAAGGTATGTGAGTTACGTTAACCTTAACGCTGAGACTGTCTTACGTCTATGTCAAGGTATGTGAGTTACGTTAACCTTAACGCTGAGACTGTCTTAAGTCTATGTCAAGGTATGGGGGTTACGTTAACCTTAACGCTGAGACTGTCGTAAGTCTATGTCAAGGTATGGGAGTTACGTTAACCTTAACGCCGAAACTGTCGTTAGTCTATGTCAAGGTATTTGAGTTACGTTAAACCTTAAAGCTGAGACTGTCGTAAGTCTATGTCAAGGTATGGGAGTTACGTTAACCTTAACGCTGAGACTGTTGTAAGTCTATGTCAAGGTATGTGAGTTACGTTAACCTTAACGCTGAGACTGTCGTAAGTACGTGTCAAGGTATATGCGTTACGTTAACCTTAACGCTAGGACTGCCGTAAGTCTATGTCAAGGTATGGGAGTTACATTAACCTTAACGCTAGGACTGACGTAAGTCTATGTCAAGGTATTTGAGTTACGTAACCTTAAACGCTAGGACTGACGTAAGTACGTTTCAAGGTATATGAGTTACGTTAACCTTAACGCTGAGACTGTCTTAAGTCTATGTCAACGTATGGGAGTTACGTTAACCTTAACGTTGAGACTCTTGTAAGTCTATGTCAAGGTATGTGAGTTACGTTAACCTTAACGCTGAGACTGTCTTAAGTCTATGTCAAGGTATTTGAGTTACGTTAACCTTAACGCTGAGACTGTTGTAAGTCTATGTCAAGGTATGTGAGTTACGTTAACCTTAACGCTGAGACTGTTGTAAGTCTATGTCAAGGTATGTGAGTTACGTTAACCTTAACGCTGAGACTGTCTTAAGTCTATGTCAAGGTATGTGAGTTACGTTAACCTTAACGCTGAGACTGTTGTAAGTCTATGTCAAGGTATGTGAGTTACGTTAACCTTAACGCTGAGACTGTCTTAAGTCTATGTCAAGGTATGTGAGTTACGTTAACCTTAACGCTGAGACTGTTGTAAGTATATGTCAAGGTATGTGAGTTACGTTAACCTTAACGCTGAGACTGTCTTACGTCTATGTCAAGGTATGTGAGTTACGTTAACCTTAACGCTGAGACTGCTTAAGTCTATGTCAAGGTATGGGTTTACGTTAACCTTAACTGAGACTGTCGTAAGTCTATGTCAAGGTATGGGAGTTACGTTAACCTTAACGCTGAGACTGTCTTAAGTCTATGTCAAGGTATGTGAGTTACGTTAAACCTTAAAGCTGAGACTGTCGTAAGTCTATGTCAAGGTATGGGAGTTACGTTAACCTTAACGCTGAGACTGTCGTAAGTCTATGTCAAGGTATGGGAGTTACGTTAACCTTAACGCTGAGACTGTCGTAAGTACGTGTCAAGGTATATGCGTTACGTTAACCTTAACGCTAGGACTGCCGTAAGTCTATGTCAAGGTATGGGAGTTACATTAACCTTAACGCTAGGACTGACGTAAGTCTATGTCAAGGTATTTGAGTTACGTAACCTTAAACGCTAGGACTGACGTAAGTACGTGTCAAGGTATATGAGTTACGTTAACCTTAACGCTGAGACTGTCTTAAGTCTATGTCAACGTATGGGAGTTACGTTAACCTTAACGTTGAGACTCTTGTAAGTCTATGTCAAGGTATGTGAGTTACGTTAACCTTAACGCTGAGACTGTCTTAAGTCTATGTCAAGGTATGTGAGTTACGTTGACCTTAACGCTGAGACTGTTGTAAGTCTATGTCAAGGTATGTGAGTTACGTTAACCTTAACGCTGAGACTGTTGTAAGTCTATGTCAAGGTATGTGAGTTACGTTAACCTTAACGCTGAGACTGTCTTAAGTCTATGTCAAGGTATGTGAGTTACGTTAACCTTAACGCTGAGACTGTTGTAAGTCTATGTCAAAGTATGTGAGTTACGTTAACCTTAACGCTGAGACTGTCTTAAGTCTATGTCAAGGTATGTGAGTTACGTTAACCTTAACGCTGAGACTGTTGTAAGTATATGTCAAGGTATGTGAGTTACGTTAACCTTAACGCTGAGACTGTCTTACGTCTATGTCAAGGTATGGGGGTTACGTTAACCTTAACGCTGAGACTGTCGTAAGTCTATGTCAAGGTATGGGAGTTACGTTAACCTTAACGCCGAAACTGTCGTTAGTCTATGTCAAGGTATTTGAGTTACGTTAAACCTTAAAGCTGAGACTGTCGTAAGTCTATGTCAAGGTATGGGAGTTACGTTAACCTTAACGCTGAGACTGTTGTAAGTCTATGTCAAGGTATGTGAGTTACGTTAACCTTAACGCTGAGACTGTCGTAAGTACGTGTCAAGGTATATGCGTTACGTTAACCTTAACGCTAGGACTGCCGTAAGTCTATGTCAAGGTATGGGAGTTACATTAACCTTAACGCTAGGACTGACGTAAGTCTATGTCAAGGTATTTGAGTTACGTAACCTTTAACGCTAGGACTGACGTAAGTCTATGTCAAGGTATTTGAGTTACGTAACCTTAACGCTGAGACTGTCATAAGTCTGTGTCAATGTATGGGAGTTACGTTAACCTTAACGTTGAGACTCTTGTAAGTCTATGTCAAGGTATGTGAGTTACGTTAAAGGTCACATGCAACCAAAAAATCAAACATAATTAAAACACAATTATCACTTCTTCATGACATATAATATGCATTGCTGATTATGAAAAAACAAATAAACAAAATTATAAGCGTATAATCGCAAATCAAAAGTGCAATATTTTGTACTTGGGTTTACCTCCCTCGAAACGGAGCAGCCGGGATACCGAACCCAGTCAGAGCGGGTGGGTGTGCACTCAAGTGTAACGGCTGGTTCATTAGAAGATGCCGCTTTCACGGCTCACTGTGTGTGTATATATAGAAAGTTGGGTTTTGTAAATACATGCTCATTTTTTGTGTATAACATTTTGCAATCAACAGACATCATAACATGTCATGAGTTCAAGTATCACACCTGCCTGTCTGTGTAATTACATAATGTGACAGAGACCGAACTCGGGCCATAAATCAATGCGTTTTGTTTATGGTGTATAGCCTGATTGGTGTTAAGTTCAAATTGCATGTGGTCAGTGATCGCAGTTGTGTATTGAATATTGTCATTAGCAGACAGGCAGGCAGACACACAGGTGTCAATAAAACAATACATTGAGTTTTGTCTGTGACAGCGACATATCTATATCACAGTTAGAAATTGTGTCAACTCTAAATAATGACATTGCTTTTAAGTATCGAACTGAGAAAGTGACTCGGTAAGAAGAACGTGTGGTGAAATAGACAAATGAAATTATATAAACAGTTTATTTACTGTCATAATATACAAAAGACTCGCGCCTGTGAGATATCAACAAAACATTATGAAAATAGCTCACACCAAAGCCTTCACCGAGTATTCACCAGACAACCCGCTTCCAAGTTGCGCGAACCTATTTCACTGCGCACGTGCTATGAGCGCAGCCCAGCTGTTGAAACCCGTATTCCCCAGAAAAGTCTGGGGAAAATTAGTGAAACGTTTGAACTCCGATTTCGCGCGGTTTTTTTCATCGCGTTATTTTTCAACTTTATAAGTTGAATTTGCATTTTTGACGCTTTGTTTGGGTAAGTCCATACCGAAAGGTATCAGAATCTGCAAAGTTGTGTTTTACGTTGCATGTGACCTTTAACCTTAACGCTGAGACTGTCTTAAGTCTATGTCAAGGTATGTGAGTTACGTTAACCTTAACGCTGAGACTGTTGTAAGTCTATGTCAAGGTATGTGAGTTACGTTAACCTTAACGCTGAGACTGTCTTAAGTCTATGTCAAGGTATGTGAGTTACGTTCAACCTTAAAGCTGAGACTGTTGTAAGTCTATGTCAAGGTATGGGGGTTACGTTAACCTTAACACTAGGGCTGTCGTAAGTCTATGTCAAGGTATGTGAGTTACGTTAACTTTAACGCTGAGACTGTCGTAAGTCTATGTCAAGGTATGTGAGTTACGTTAACCTTAACGCTGAGACTGTCGTAAGTCTATGTCAAGGTATGGGGGTTACGTTAACCTTAACACTAGGGCTGTCGTAAGTCTATGTCAAGGTATGTGAGTTACGTTAATCATAACGCTGAGACTGTCGTAAGTCTATGTCAAGGTATGTGAGTTACGTTAACCTTAACGCTAAGATTGCACTGTACAACGGCACCGAGGTCAATATGAACATGTAAGGTATTTACGTAAGCTGCGACAGTTTGAATTTGTTCAACATTCTTAGGTAACAAAACTAACATTTCCACTGTACGTAAATCTAAAGATCACTTGGAATTCAGTAGACGCAGGCAGGTATACCCATTTGCATCAAGAAGTATTTGTTTCGGTAAGGCAAAGCATGCAGGTTCTAAATCAATGTACTCTTACACAATGTACTACCAGTATAAAGGCTGGGGTTGAAAATAGGTTTACCTCAACTGTACCCAGTTTTGGATTTTGATGTAGCAACCAAAAGCAGTATAGGATTATCACCACCTCGCAAGTGTAAATTTAGGACGCCCACTACAAGTCAAATACTGAAGACACAACAATCATTACGCAGGTAGGCAGATAGATCCTCTCTTTGGTGTACATCATCTTTGTATACATGTTATGCTGTCACCACTAGTGAGACTATTTGGCTTACCGCAACTGTGGGTTTGAAAATAGAAGCACGTTATGGTTTACACAATGTTTTAACTTGCAAGGCTCAAAGCGTCCATCAACCAGTAATACAACATAGAATGTACTTCCTGTCTATTTCGAAGATTTATCGTGACCAGCTTGTAGGTATATTCTTGACACATATGAAAAACAAAGCATCTCCAATACTATAAATACAAACACAACCGATTATTAATCAATAAAGTTACTCTTGGTAAAGTAAGATCTGAAATGGCGTTAAGTCATATATATAGTTGGGAATATACAAGATGACACAACTATTGATATGTTTAATCCATCTATTTTATCTTTAATAGGTTAAATAGTTTAACAGTGTTTCAGGGACATAAAACTGAGATATGCATTGGTCGTTGAACGTCAGATTACCACAGATTTTGTTAGATTACTGGCCAGGGCGTCCTATCACGTCATTACCAGGAAAAGTCAAAATAATCATTCAATGATATCGAGCGGACCCGCTTCTGTTCTCAGGACAATCCCGGATGCCACGAACCATACTCTTAATCAAACGTCCAATGTCAACTGGGTTATGTCCATCCCATTCTTCCTACAGGACAACGCCAAGTTCTTTGAGAGTGGCCAATGGTTGATGACGATGACGTCCGCACATATCCATACATTTTCGATGGGGTACAAGTTTTGGGGACTGGGTGCTGTGGCGCGAGCTCTTAACGACGTTGTTGTCTAACACGTTAACGGCATAAACACCCTCATTCCGTCTACGCCACACTCTGTTGTGCCTGTCAAGGAAGTCCAAACTAAACCTTGATTCACCCGAAAACATAACGTTTGTCCAAAGATGATTGGTTCAGCGCTGTCGCTCTTGACCTCAACGATGTCTGGCAGTAAGGTTACACCCGTAGCTCTGTGGAACTCATCTCCACTTTAGAGAGGCAGTTTGACCACGGATTCTTGTGACTGTCATTCTGGTGAAACGTCATTGTACCCCACTCGTCGCCTTCGTCGACTTGATCGACGTCTGTCATCAGCGTTATTTGTCTGTCGATATCGTGATTGCAATCTTCTTATTACTGACTGTAAACCGTTAAGTGCTCGTGCCACAATATTGTCTTCAATGCCAAATGTACGTAGCCGTTCCTGTCAAAAGACGTACATTTGTTTTTATCACTGAAATGTACAACACACTGACACGTTTCACTGTAAATTCTACCCAGACCAAGTTCACGAGCACATAATGAAAAACGCTTGCACGAAATTTTCATGTTTGCACGAAACTCATAACACGTTGTGAATGGAATTATCATTTTTAAAATCCAGATACCATCATTCAACTCTGTTCCCAAATGCTATGCTACTATATTACTTACTGGAGCTGGATTCATTGGCACTGAATTAAAACAGAAACAACCTTAGAATAGAAAGTTCGAGAATTGACCGCCGCTCGTCAACACGTGTTTATTGAAGGACGGGTAGAGGTGGTGATGTGTCACACTGAATGTGAAACAACAGTTGTTAGCCTTCCTCGTGACATTGTGCCATCTGTTGGGCCCGCATTGTTTGTCATGAACTAGGACTTGGAAACTAGTGAACTGGTCATGTATTTGAATACATATCTGGATTTGTTCAATATATTTATTCAATTAAATGAGGATATGTAATTAAGCGTTTTAATGAAGCTTTGTGCGAAAAAGAACGTTCATTTGCTCTGTAGTATTTCGGATCGTCACTATCATGGTAAGGGGAGCAGATTAATGAGACTTCCTCCTCTGAAGGATTCCCAATGAGTAGTAGTCAAACTTGAGTAAACGTCAAAAGGGGAATGGGTACTTTTTGGACGTCACATAGTATAGGTTGGTGAAAACTTCACGGTTCAACCTATATCACTATCACATAACAGGAACCCGTTTTCTTTAAATTAATAAGAACTGTTTCTCTTTTTTGCATTTATCACAAAGAAATTTGAATTATAGATTTCTTGATCCTGCTATAGCCATGACACGTTATTATGAAAGGAATTCTGGTCTTTTTCGCTTGAATACTGCGGTTATTTATGTTTGAACATTCTTGTTTGCATTTCTTTAAGACACTTGAACCCGATGTTCCAGTAAAACTCAGCAAACAGAGCTGAGCACATGATCTGTTGAACACAACGATCGCAGCGCTGAGACGCTCGTAACTCTCATACTTAAACGTAGACTGCAGACAGTCATGGGGTAATGATTGCTTTGTAGAACGGGGCCCTTATCAGTAATCGCCAAGAATAAATAACACAACAAATATTCACCTGTAGTGATGATAGGGAGCTGTTAGAGGCCGACTATGCTAACACGATAAGAGACGTTATTGAAATAAGGAAATAATGGGTACAGATGCCTCCATCACTCGACGTTACGTCGCAAGGTGCTTATAGTGTGACGTGTGTTTTCAGTTCACCTCTTTGTTTACGTTAATCTATACAGATAATCATTGGATGATAAATAATCATTGGAGCAGAATTTAACAAGTATGAGTTGAATATGTACAAGGAGAATGAATGTAATGTATAATGCTCGCATATTATTGATTTACCTAATTATTGTCAATATCATTATCATTTCTAGCATTTTCCATGACTAGTTGACATCCAAGAAGAATGATGACTATGAGCGGTGACAACATGCTTGACAACGACATTAGAATCTATATCGAAACGTCGCCTATACAGAATAAAGAAATTGTATATCCAAATAAATAGTCCTCACTACAGATGGGGAAACCCGGGTGATGGTAGATGGGGGAAACCCGGGTGATGGTAGATGGGGGAAGCCAGGGGGATGGCAGATGGAGGAAACCAGGGGGATGGCAGATGGGGGAAACCCGGGGGATGGCAGATGGGGGAACCCGGGGGATGGTAGAATCGTTTGCGCACATACCTGTTCTATTATAATGAATGCAATATCTGTCTTACGTTCTTTAACTTTATAACACTACACAGAAATAGTTCAGACATCAGCTATGGTGCAATGTTTGTAAATAGAAAAACAATGTTCAGCTTTTATCTCACTAACCGACCACACTGATGAGTAAGTAAAACGCATATATAACCGATGATGAAGTTATGAAACATTTATATCTCACTAAGTGGTATCGTTGATGGGTAATGATGAGGTAATGAAACATTTATATCTCACTAACTGGTATCGTTGATGGGTAATGATGAGATAATGAAATACTTATATCTCACTAACTGGTATCGTTGATGGGTAATGATGAAGTAATGAAACACTTATATCTCACTAACTGGTATCGTTGATGGGTAATGATGAGGTAATGAAACACTTATATCTCACTAACTGGTATCGTTGATGGGTAATGATGAGGTCATGAAACACTTATATCTCACTAACTGGTATCGTTGATGGGTAATGATGAAGTAATGAAACACTTATATCTCACTAACTGGTATCGTTGATGGGTAATGATGAGGTAATGAAACATTTATATCTCACTAACTGGTATCGTTGATGGGTAATGATGAGGTCATGAAACACTTATATCTCACTAACTGGTATCGTTAATGGGTAATGATGAAGTAATGAAACACTTATATCTCACTAACTGGTATCGTTGATGGGTAATGATGAGGTAATGAAACATTTATATCTCACTAACTGGTATCGTTGATGGGTAATGATGAGGTCATGAAACACTTATATCTCACTAACTGGTATCGTTGATGGGTAATGATGAGGTAATGAAGCACTTATATCTCACTAACTGGCATCGTTGATGGGTAATTAGAACATGTATTGAGATGGATTGGGCTTCTAACTACTGTTGTTGCTACTGCTACTACTGCTGCTGCTACTGCTACTACTACACAGTTGCTATTATTACAAATGTTGCATCCTTTTGTATAATTGTAACATCGTAAGTTTTCAGCTGACATGTATTTCATCGCAGTTTGATAAGAAGGAGCTGGAGAACTGTTTAAACTGTGGCAGTTCGCTGAGTTGACCTGCGGATTGTAGTGATCCGACTGATTTGTCCTGATTATGGTTGTATTATCCTCCGTAGAAAAGTTTTTCAATTCACAAATCTGTAGGTTCACAACGATATGTTCACGTGCTGTACAGCAAGGTGTATCTCTGATCTTTCTATCTGCGCAGCTCTCGCTGGTTCACAATAATAATAATAATATCTCTCCGACATACCATGACCATAATTCCATAACCTAGTGCCCCCAGACCATAATCTGTAATTCCCCACGTTTCTAAGGCAGAGCTCATGAGCATATCGTTCCCAGAATTCCACTTGGAAATATACCGGACTTCCTGTACCCCCATTTGTGGACAAACGTGTACTAACTCGCTCCACCAGGGTGTTTGTTGCCAGGTGTGTGTGGTACAGCTTGTCGACGCCATGGTACAGATGCAGGTGACATCAGAATACCTCTACATTCACAGCGTTCACATATTCTCATTCGGGGTGTATATCAGGTATGAGGTGAACTGTGTTTCCACAAATATAATATGTCTCCTCGAATGTGTTTCGGTCGCATGACAATTAGACATGACTTTGCCGGGAGTGTTTCATCGCGGTCATGAAGGTCAAGTGCCATTTCTTTGACCATTACCTCAAATTGGGGCGGAAAACATGTCTAATGAAAGCGTGCGTCATATCACGAATACAAAAACTCTGATTGATCAACAGTATTTTATGACCCGGACCTGGCTGGTCTCCTTTAACACTGGTGCAAACACTTTCTGTGGAAGGAACTGGGAACACCCCTCGGGCCCAACATAATCTCGAAATGAGTAGTCAAAAGCATTCCGAAAATATAATCCTCTAAATATCGCTTTAATGATTACCATGTGATACGTGCGGACATCGAGCTATAGCGGAAACGGAACAGCAGTACCCTCGCAGCTCACTCCAAATGTACGGCCGCCAATTCTAATGAAGACATCCTTGAAAAATGAGTAGGCCGATGCATTTTTATCACTTTAAATTATTCTCGCTGAGTATGGTTTACACGATCTTGTCAACACAGATACGTCAAGACAGGCTTGATTTGTCGTCTAGTTTTATATATGTTTAATCGTTCCGCCATTGTTACCAAAAGTGTTGATTGAATCGATGGAGTTGTCAGCGCAGCCGTGATAGATTCACAAACAAACATTCCCCAGGGTAAGGAAAGGTACCAAATGATCATTCCATGAGGTATTCAATCCTATCAGGACGGTTATAATTTACAGTGATAAAACTCCCGTGACAGCAGATTATGACTGACGTATTCAATGGTCGTCAATTGACTTCACTGCAACCTGTAATGCTAAGTACAAAATCGTGGCAGAAATAAACCACGAGATTTGTAAATCAGAAACTTGTCATGTGGTTACTACCCTGCCAGTTGTAAACGTCAATCGTCCGTCAGCCTGGAATGACGTTCCTCTACAGTGTAATTATATCTGTCATTTCTTCCAGGACGTGTCACAAAGGAGTGTGTGTATTCATGAGTGAATGTGTTGTGTGTATGAGTGAATGTGTTGTGTATGGTGTATTGTTTGTGTGTATGAGTGAATGTGTTGTGTGTATGGTGTATTGTTTGTGTGTATGAGAGAATGTGTTGTATATGGTGTGTTGTTTGTGTGTATGAGTGAATGTGTTGTGTATGGTGTGTTGTTTGGGTGTATGAGTGAATGTGTTGTGTATGGTGTATGGTTTGGGTGTATGAATGAATGTGTTGTGTGTATGGTGTATTGTTTGTGTGTATGAGTGAATGTGTTGTGTATGGTGTGTTGTTTGTGTGTATGAGAGAATGTGTTGTGTACGGTGTGTTGTTTGGGTGTATGAGTGAATGTGTTGTGTATGGTGTGTTGTTTGTGCGTATGGTGTATCGTTGTGTGTATGAGAGAATGTGTTGTGTGTATGGTGTACTGTTTGTGTGTATGGTGTATTGTTTGGGTGTATAAATGAATGTGTTGTGTGTATGGTGTATTGTTTGTGTGTATGAGAGAATGTGTTGGGTATGGTGTATTGTTTGTGTGTATGAGTGAATGTGTTGTGTATGGTGTGTTGTTTGGGTGTATGAGTGAATGTGTTGTGTATGGTGTGTTGTTTGTGCGTATGAGAGAATGTGTTGTGTATGGTGTGTTGTTTGGGTGTATGAATGAATGTGTTGTGTGTATGGTGTATTGCTTGTGTGTATGAGTGAATGTGTTGAGTATGGTGTATTGTTTGTGTGTATGAGTGAATGTGTTGTGTATGGTGTGTTGTTTGGGTGTATGAGTGAATGTGTTGTGTGTATGGTGTGTTGTTTGGGTGTATGAATGAATGTGTTGTGTGTATGGTGTATTGTTTGTGTGTATGAGTGAATGTGTTGTGTATGGTGTGTTGTTTGTGTGTATGAGTGAATGTGTTGTGTATGGTGTGTTGTTTGGGTGTATGAATGAATGTGTTGTGTGTATGGTGTATTGTTTGTGTGTATGAGTGAATGTGTTGTGTATGGTGTGTTGTTTGTGTGTATGAGTGAACGTGTTGTGTATGGTGTGTTGTTTGTGTGTATGAGTGAATGTGTTGTGTATGGTGTGTTGTTTGTGCGTATGGTGTATCGTTGTGTGTATGAGAGAATGTGTTGTGTGTATGGTGTACTGTTTGTGTGTATGGTGTATTGTTTGGGTATATGAATGAATGTGTTGTGTGTATGGTGTATTGTTTGTGTGTATGAGAGAATGTGTTGAGTATGGTGTATTGTTTGTGTGTATGAGTGAATGTGTTGTGTATGGTGTGTTGTTTGTGTGTATGAGTGAATGTGTTGTGTATGGTGTGTTGTTTGTGCGTATGAGAGAATGTGTTGTGTATGGTGTGTTGTTTGGGTGTATGAATGAATGTGTTGTGTGTATGGTGTATTGCTTGTGTGTATGAGTGAATGTGTTGAGTATGGTGTATTGTTTGTGTGTATGAGTGAATGTGTTGTGTATGGTGTGTTGTTTGGGTGTATGAGTGAATGTGTTGTGTGTATGGTGTATTGTTTGTGTGTATGAGTGAATGTGTTGTGTATGGTGTGTTGTTTGTGTGTATGAGTGAATGTGTTGTGTATGGTGTGTTGTTTGTGCGTATGGTGTATCGTTGTGTGTATGAGAGAATGTGTTGTGTGTATGGTGTACTGTTTGTTATGTATGTACTGTTTGTGTGTATGGTAAAGATATGTATGTTGTATTGTTTGTGTGTGTGTATTGTTTGTGTGTATGAGAGAATCTGTTGTGTATGGTGTATGGTTTGTGTGTATGAGAGAATGTGTTGTGTGTATGGAGTACTGTTTGTGTGTATGGTGTATTGCTTGTGTGTATGAGAGAATGTGTTGTGTGTATGTTGTACTGTTTGTGTGTATGGTGTATTGTTTGTGTGTATGAGAGAACGTGTTGTGTATGGTGTGTTGTTTGTGCGTATGGTGTATCGTTGTGTGTATGAGAGAATGTGTTGTGTGTATGTTGTACTGTTTGTGTGTATGGTGTATTGTTTGTGTGTATGAGTGAACGTGTTGTGTATGGTGTGTTGTTTGTGCGTATGGTGTATCGTTGTGTGTATGAGAGAATGTGTTGTGTGTATGGTGTACTGTTTGTGTGTATGGTGTATTGTTTGTGTGTATGAGTGAATGTGTTGTATGTATGTTGTACTGTTTGTGTGTATGGTGTATTGTTTGTGTGTATGAGATAATCTGTTGTGTATGGTGTATGGTTTGTGTGTATGAGAGAATGTGTTGTGTGTATGGAGTACTGTTTGTGTGTATGGTGTATTGTTTGTGTGTATGAGAGAATGTGTTGTGTGTATGTTGTACTGTTTGTGTGTATGGTGTATGGTTTGTGTGTATGAGAGAATGTGTTGTGTGTATGGTGTATTGTTTGTGTGTATGAGTGAACGTGTTGTGTGTATGGTGTATTGTTTGTGTGTATGAGTGAACGTGTTGTGTGTATGGTGTGTTGTTTGGGTGTATGAGTGAACGTTGTTTGTGTATGGTGTGTTGTTTGTGTGTATGAGTGAACGTGTTGTGTGTATGGTGTGTTGTTTGTGTGTATGAATGAACGTGTTGTGTGTATGGTGTGTTGTTTGTGTGTATGAGTGAACGTGTTGTGTATGGTGTGTTGTTTGTGTGTATGAGTGAACGTGTTGTGTATGGTGTGTTGTTTGTACGTATGAGTGAACGTGTTGTGTGTATGAGTAAATGTGTTGTGTGTGGTGTGTTGTTTGTACGTATGAGTGAACGTGTTGTGTGTATGAGTAAATGTGTTGTGTATGGTGTGTTCTTTGGGTGTATGAGTGAACGTGTTGTGTATGGTGTATTGTTTGTGTGTATGAGTGAATGTGTTGTGTGTATGAGTGAACGTGTTGTGTATGGTGTATTGTTTGTGTGTATGAGAGAATGTGTTGTGTGTATTAGTGAATGTGTTGTGTGTATGGTGTATTGTTTGTGTGTATGAGAGAATATATTTGTGTGTTTGAGTAAATGTGTTGTGTGTATGGTGTGTTCTTTGGGTGTATGAGTGAACGTGTTGTGTATGGTGTATTGTTTGTGTGTATGAGTGAATGTGTTGTGTGTATGAGTGAACGTGTTGTGTGTATGGTGTAGTGTTTGTGTGTATGAGAGAATGTGTTGTGTGTATTAGTGAATGTGTTGTGTGTATGGTTTATTGTTTGTGTGTATGAGTGAATGTGGTGTGTGTATGAGTGAATGTTATGTGTGTGTAATGTTGAAGTAAATGAATAACCATTTTCTCCAGACAACGAACGTAGTTGGTTGAAAAAGTAACGATTATAAGATGACGTAGTAGAGGTCGTGAACAGGAGATGGGGAAGTGTTAGATATCGGCGACGGAGGCACAGCAAGCGCGCACTAGAGCTCTCTAACTTCCACCGACACTTCGATCGGCACTCTACGAGAGCTCTTCAGGTACAGTCTGTTGAGATACACTCTCTGATTACCGATGGGTTGTGTGGTGTGTTCCGCACATGCATGGCAGTGTTTGCACACCCGAAGGAGAAGTTCCTGACATTTAACAGGAAGCAAACAATCTGAACAAGTGAACAAACTCACATTTTGTCGACTGAAATACATCGGTGATATGTGTAACCTGACCCCCTGTAGTGTAATGTTTTATAGCATCAACATGATGTTCGTGTTATGTCTCCTGCAGTCAAAGTCTTGTGATGCTAGCATCCTCTTATAGCATGGGGACATGCCATGCCGACAGCATAGTCTTTATTGAAAGAGTCTGAGAGTTGCAAGTGTTCTTTACATCAGTATGACGATAACGGCCAGTGCCGCGTCAGTTATTTGATGGTGACGGCATGTAGTGTGATGTCACGGATCTTATGGCAATGTTATGTGATGTCAGTGATGTGCAGGTGAGCAGATCAGTGTGGGTGTGACAGTAATGTTATGACACGCCGTCATGCTGGTGACTGTATGCGCTCTCCTGTGAAGAATTTGATGTGACTGTATGCACTGTGAGTCTATGACGGGATGTAGTGTAACGTCAGTAGCCTGTCTGTGACGGAATGAAGTGTAACGTCAGTAGCCTGTCTGTGACGGGATGTAGTGTATCGTTAGTAGCCTGTCTGTGATAGGATGTAGTGTAACGTTAGTAACCTGTCTGTGACGGGATGTAGTGTAACGTCAGTAGCCTGTCTGTGACGGAATAAAGTGTAACGTCAGTAGCCTGTCTGTGACGGGATGTAGTGCAACGTCAGTAGCCTGTCTGTGATAGGATGTAGTGTAACATTAGTAACCTGTCTGTGACCGGATGTAGTGTAACGTCAGTAGCCTGTCTGTGACGGAATGAAGTCTAACGTCAGTAGCCTGTCTGTGACGGGATGTAGTGCAACGTCAGTAGCCTGTCTGTGACCGGATGTAGTGTAACGTTAGTAGCCTGCCTGTGACGGGATGTAGTGTAACGTCAGTAGCCTGTCTGTGACGGGATGTAGTGCAACGTCAGTAGCCTGTCTGTGACCGGATGTAGCAGTAACCTGCCTGTGACGGGATGTAGTGTAACGTCAGTAGCCTGTCTGTGACGGGATGAAGTGTAACGTCAGTAGCCTGTCTGTGAAGGGATGTAGTGCAACGTCAGTAGCCTGTCTGTGACCGGATGTAGTGTAAAGTCAGTAACCTGCCTGTGACGGGATGTAGTGTAACGTCAGTAGCCTGTCTGTGACGGGATGAAGTGTAACGTCAGTAGCCTGCCTGTGACGGGATGTAGTGTAACGTCAGTAGCCTGTCTGTGAAGGGATGTAGTGTAACGTTAGTAGCCTTCTGTGACGGGATTTAGTGTATCGTCAGTAGCCTGTCTGTGACGGGATGTAGTGCAACGTCAGTAGCCTGTCTGTGATAGGATTAGTGTAACGACAGTAGCCTGCCTGTGACGGGATGTAGTGGAGCGTCAGTAGCCTTCTGTGATAGGATGTAGTGTTACGTCACTAGCCTGTCTGTAACAGCCGGTGTAACAATATGGCGGTCGGTAAATATTCGAGTATGGACCAGACAATCCAGTGATCAACAGCTTGAGCATCGATGTACGCGGTTGGTATACGATGACATGTGTCTTACGACAAGCATGGGTTTTCTGAAGACCAATTCGAACCCGGATCTTTACGTGTTTGTAATTTAGTGACGATAATAACATGATGGTAGCGGTATGAGTTTAAGGGGCTACTATTTAATTCGACTCAACTGATGGATATGTGTGTATTTGTGTATATGTTCTGGTGACGGCTGTATGCAGTGTGCCATCAACATCTGACGCTGATGGTATTTTGCTGACGGCGTTATGCAGTGTGGCTTCATCGTCTGATGTTGGCAGTGTGGTGTGTGATCATCTCTACTTGAGGCTATCCAAAGAACAATGGTATGATTTCTATGCGATTTTATCAGTTTTGTAAGCAGTATTCAGTTGTAAGTGCCAGTCTCATTTTATGTGATGATGTGTTAAATCTTCCAACAAACTACACTCTGTGAGTGCTGCAGCTATTTCCAATAATTTCTCACACGAGCAGGGCTATCATAACAGACCATTCCACCTGACTCCCCCACAGAAGAGGACGTGACGGGCGCTGCTGTCTCAAGTGTCTGTCACAATCGTGAAGTATGACCATGAATACCTCTCGGAGTGTTTATGACGGGACAGTGACTTCCCTGTCACCACGTCCCCACACCGACAGCCGTCGACCATCCCCCGATTCAGCCACGAGCCAGTCACCTATCAGCTGCCCCTTGACGGGTGCTCGCTCTGACAGACCAGTATTAGCACGTCAAGACAACGACGCTTGGTTGCGTTGCTAATTCAACCCGAGGCTAGAGAGGTGATCAGTCTATCTGCACGTACCATTCGCGCATGGAGGAGTTGGAAACAACCACTACATAGTAGGATATATGCCAGAGACGTCTCTGTTACTGCTACGAAAATCAAGCCCATATGAAATCAGACAAATCGAACTGGTGTCACAACGTACATAACAAACCTTCTCGTCTTTGTACACTCGTACAGTACGCCGCTAAGTTGCCCTCATGTACCGACGATAAATGAAGGGTTCTTCCGCCCTTACGTGTAACAAAACCACATGGGATAAGGATAATTGATGCTCAACAATGATAACTATTTTAATGTACAAGAAACAATCATTGTCAAAGCTATGATTTTTTATTTAATTACCTAATAACATGAACACTTACCCCCTCTGAAAGCTTTATCTTTTGATGTTATTATCGTCTTTACAATTCATGAAAGTAGAAGAAATCGTTCGAAAAGGACCGTTTAATTACCGTGGCGTGCAGTCATGTGCGGCTTGGATTATACAATAATGCCTCGACACAAGGACTTACAGTAAAGTAGCTGGCTGGCATGGAAGAGACTTCTCGATGAGCGTACCCGAGGAGCGGGTCATCACGTCATTAAATCGTTCGACTGGTATCGATAGACTCTCTCAACATCTCAATTAGACACAGGCTACTCCCACTGTTCGCTGAGTATTTCATTGTTGATAAAATGCATTTTAAGAACTATGAAGTTGATTTGTCACCAGCAGTTCAATCAAGTTTAAACTTTCTACAGCCCTAAGCATGTTTTTGCTAAATGAACAGCTCTCTCTGTATAAATTGTATCTATACAGTTCCTGGACAAAACAATAAAACCGGGTATACAAAGATCAATTGTATTAGTTCAGCTATTTCTAGTCTATCAGTCGACAACTAAAATATGCAAACTGCCGTACCTGGCCTCTCTTGTCTGTGGGTTTCTGGTTGTTCAAATGACATTTTACATGACGTGTCAGCTTACAATCACCACAACGTACTGGCGAATACAGCTTGGTGAAAGAATAATTATTTACTGTATTGAAATGACCTTTTTCCCTACGATGCTACTAAAACATCAGTGCCCCAAGGCAATCAAAACACCTTTGCTCTAAGCAGTTATTGGAAATTTAAAAAACTACACCAAAGCAATCACGATTTCATTTGGATGTTTTTCCCATCTTGCTATAGTGTTTCAGGTGTACAGTGAATGCGAGTGTTTTCCTCTACCATTGTGACGACATTGAACTCTCATATTTCGTTTTAACTGAAAACGACCGGACTAACTGCAGTTTGAATCGCTAGTGAATAGTGTCATGTTGCTACTTATCAATGTTTTTACTTTCATAACATAAATGGTAAATGATTTTAACTATGTTTTGTAAGGTTTCGATTCCTGGAAAAGTGTGAGTGCAATTGTAGCATTGCTAAAATACCATTAAAGTACGACAAACAACAAAAAGTTACGATCGTTTAAATTGTTACGAGCCGTGGAAAGTCTGAATGGGAGTAGAAACCTTCTCATGCCTGGTGTCACTTGTAGGAGGTATGGATGACGTAACAGTACGCTGCCCGGGGGAAACGACAGGGCAGTCCTGTCACAGAGACCATTAGAATTAAAAGCCTGTTCTATTAAGCACGTCAGATACAATAACGCTATACTTTACGCACTTGCGGAACCCAGCGATGGAGTCGTGTTAAAAGTTACGACAATCAATTACAGCACCTTCTTGTTCATTGTTATCAGTTCTGTTAGCAGCTCTGTGTTCTAACTGATGTCCCACGACTAACGTGGTCCAGGCCTGAACTGCCAAACCTCTTCAGATCTCATCAAGCTCTGTTTGGCTTTCTTTGATACACAATGAATATTTCATCATGATTGTTTTGTTTCCAATCGTTAAATTGCGTGCAGTACCAAACGTTTAATGTAAAATCCATTCTTAAATTGAAGCTTGGAATTGTCTAGGAATTTATCAAAATAAGCCCATTGAAAATAAGGTGTGCAGATTAATGAATGTGATGAGGGGTACAATAACTAGCAGCCATGTGGAAGTATAGTCGTATTGAAATAGCTAAGAGATTGCCAGCAACTCTAGAGTGACGTCACTCGTGAACGTCATCGTGACAGCATCTCATTCATCATCTTCATCAGTTACAGGGGTCTCACCTTCACCATCATAGCCGACATCACTGAAGACAGAGCTCCTTTTAGGAGAAACAGATATTGATGAATTTCCTTTTTCAAAGCAATATTGTATGACAAGATGCATGTCATACTGACGTGTGAGCTATTTACAAAGTAACCTACGAGCTACATTGAACAACGGATTATCTCTCCAGAGTGACATAATTCACCGAGCCTTGGTCGGTGAATGTGGAACATTATCTCACGGGCAACAGATAATCCGTAGTCCCCAGTTGGGTGTTGTCTTTTCTTCTAAATGTCACGTTTTCTGAGTAAATGTAGGAAAATATGGGTTTCCAGATCACAAGATGTGACATCATTTCCTTCGTAGGAACGAGGTTACCTGATCAGGTCACCACAATGTGGCGTCAAGAGAATGTGGCGTTCGTATGATGTCATGATGCCATGGGCTGTCTACCAAAAGGTGAAATAGCTAAACATCGTGAACTAGTCAGTCAGCAAGAAAAAAACATAATCAACTCATAATTATGTCGCTGATATCCGGGTCTTAAAGGGCAGTGAATACGTCTTTGGACGATTATTCGCCCTCGTACTGGGACAGAATCTATACAGGGTAGAAAACACATCAGAGTTGAACAACTAGATTTTATTGTATCTCAGTCATCTGATATATCTTAAACGATCGGCATCACAGAAACGCTGAACATACAAATACATACAAGTTGTGTCATGATAAGGAGCGTTTTTGCTTTAGTTCTCATAATTGTCAGTTGATGACATGCACATTGACTCTCGTATCCTCCACAAGGAAAGGTCTGATGCTGCTTGTAAAACGTCCTCCAGATTGCACGGGGAGCCATGAATTCCAGACGGCTGCCATACGGTAGTGCCTTTGATGATCTAGCGAACAGCCAGAACAATGATCCGACTGCACATAAGATCTGATGCCTTACTCGACACGTGACCCCACTGGACACAGGATCTAGTGGACGACTGTCAGCTTATTACGATGAGATGCATTTCACTTGTCAGTTACGAAAGTCCACGTACGCGTCAATAGCCTTTGGGGTATCGAGAAACTTTGTTTAGGATGAAGTTGAGAAGAAGCATGTACACATCCGTCACCAACTTAGATCTAAATGTTCACCATGCCGCAAGTCAGCTGAGTTCAAGAGAGTGGAAGAGAAAGACCCCTGTATTTCGAAATATCACCTGTAGGTTTATCGATATATGTCAGACACTGTAATGGATGCAAAGTGACTGTACTGCTGCAAGATGTATTGTCTCCGTGTATGTGTGTGTGAGGTGGCTCACCTGGCCGAGCACAGCAGACCGGAAGTCGTCTACACGCTGTAGGTGTCCTCGTCAGAACCGGAACTCTTCTTGCCAATGCGCACAAATGATGACTGCCCCATTCGTCCGATCCTCAGGAAACTGCTGCTGGGTTTCTTCATGATGCGGTCCAGGAGAGGCTCACGGCCAATCCTTACAAATGCAGAGGAAGGAATTTTGCCGATACGAACAAAAGCATGGCCTCTCTTGTCCATTTCTTCGTCATCGTCTTCCATAGATTTGCCTATTCTCAAGAACCGGCTCGCCCGTTTGTCGGTATCTACACTTTTACCGATTCTCAGAAATCTATTCATGCCCTTTCCGATTCTTAAGAAGTTGGATCCCCCTCGCTTTTCAGGCTCCTCGTACTCAGAATCGAGTCCAGTCGATTTACCAATACGGACAAATGAGTGTGGCCTGCCGATCCGAACGAAAGAACTACCGTGGCCTTTGCCTATACGCACGAACTTGGACATTCTCTTGTCTAAGTCAGTACCATCACTAAACGCTCCATCAGACGCAGCCAGTTTGTCATCACAAAGTCCGTCTGCGCACTCCGTCGGCGCAGCCTGCACTGTGTTTACCAGCATCACCATGGGAACAAGGGCGGCAACCACGAGGGCGAGGACCTGGGCGACGTTTTCTCTCATGGTTCTGCAAAACAAAGATAAGACTTAGTTATTCATTCAAAGACAATAACTGTCCCATGTGATCTGTTCAGTTGACACCTAGGACAGCGTCAGATGTCATTTACCTCCGCACAGGAAACGGCTATTACGAATATAATTGGATATTACCAATTCGATTATAAATCAAATTCAACATATTACTGAATAACGAAGTTCACATATAGTGATTGGCATTTGCAGAATACTTAAAGGTGTACTTACAACTATATATTTGTGCGTGACATTATAAACATATGCGGCCAAAACAATACTCGACAAGGGCACATTTAAGCCTGAAATGAACCTCCCACTGAAGCAAGTGTGATCACACTTCTCACAGGGTTTAACGCAGGGTGACATTGCTTGTATGACGTCACACAAAACTATAACTCAGGCAATGAGGTAACAATGTAATGACATCACAGTTATAGAACTTTGAGGTGCTTCTCCAATTCACTTTTGAAAAAACGAATCCTGTCGTTAATATGGTATATTATTCCCAAATGAATAATATCGAATTGACGTTCAGCTTATGAATATCGGCTGCGTTGATTCAAAATGGCGGTACATGGACTGAACTGACAGCATGAGGTGAGCAGTGAACACAAACCCAGACCAGCAGACACCACTTAAATATATCCTTACGATCGCAAAAGTTTTAAAAAAACATTTACCGTCATCGATATAGAGATGAAAGGTTTAACTTTAGGACCAGCTGTCTATCAATCTTTGTTTGCGACAAGCTGGCGTCACTCGAGGCTCGAAATCTCAAATAGTGAAAGGAAACTCTAGTTTCGTTCCCTTTGCACATTCGCTCTGAAGTACAGTGGATCTGACACTATCCCTGTGATCCCTTGTGTAATGTATGTATCACCTGCGCAACACTTACAGTACTTTCCTTTGATTTGTAACAAGAGATAGACAGCGCTTTTTTATTACTGTGTTTATTGTTCAAGAGATTCTGTATTAAGCGTCTGGAGTACTTAGTATACACTATGGTCGATGACGAACACACAGTGGTTGAGAGTTAAAAATGTTGTATTACACTGTATGATACTTATAAACAAGAAAGGCTGACAGTTGAAACTACGCTGTATATACCCATAAACATGTGAGGTTGGGAGTTGAGAGGTTGAGAGTTCAATTGTTGAAACTACGCTGTATATACCCATAAACATGTGAGATTGGGAGTTGAGAGGTTGAGAGTTCAATTGTTGAAACTACGCTGTATATACCCATAAACATGTGAGATTGGGAGTTGAGAGGTTGAGAGTTCAATTGTTGAAACTACGCTGTATATACCCATAAACATGTGAGATTGGGAGTTGAGAGGTTGAGAGTTCAATTGTTGAAACTACGCTGTATATACCCATAAACATGTGAGATTGAGAGTTGAGAGGTTGAGAGTTCAATTGTTGAAACTACGCTGTATATACACATAAACATGTGAGATTGGGAGTTGAATATTTTGTACCACAATGTACGATGCTCATTAACAGGTAAAAGTGTTGTATGTATGATGGACATGTACACATGCAGTTTAAAAAATTTGAATCCATCAGTAGTTAAAATTGTACTGAACATGTTAAATAAGTACACAAGCCAATCTTAGATGTCGTTGACAAATTGAGGCGAAACATGTTTTTTTCTCACAAACTAGCGTTTAACTTCCTTGAAATGTTAATTGACGCTATCTTCAATCCTCTTAAGCTACCATGTATCCGCTGTTGCAGGTCTAGAGAAGGTTGTAATCCAATCAGTGTTCCCATGGTATGTAATCATTGTGCTGATCTGTCATGTCGATGACTTTATAAGTCACACAAGAAGATAACATCCTAATCAAATAGTTCAGGCAGTACTTGCGCGCCGACAGGCTTGAACAACTCAGCACCTAACTAAAAAATATTCCAGAAGTTGTGAAATGAGGACTTAATTGAGTGAAAAAGAAAACAATGTGATTACGAGTCGACATTAACGGAATGCCTTGTTCTGCCCTCCTCCTCGGAAAGACGAGAAGACGTCCAGCAATATATCACGTAAATTAGATTTCTATAGGGTAAGAAAAAATGTCCACAAAACTCAGATTTCAGTTGGAACATCGACGAGTACCCGTGACAACAACGTACAGCAGCATGGAACTGGTTTGTTTAAACGGCAGCAATGACCGATAGCGTCCTCCAACGCCGGGTCAAGGCAGGAGCCCCCTATTCTTCAGGCCGTGGACTTGATACGGATGACTACCCCATGATATAACAACCTTTCTTAAAGTTTTATGCGCTTTTGCTGACTACAGAAGATAACGTGCGTGACCTTTTTAAGAGAATGCAATGTAGATTATTAATTTCGTAAAAATGTTATCCTAAGCTCCAAAATGTGATGTTTTCTGGTTCAGTGAGTTTCTGATCTGTTTAATGAAACACCATTATATACTTGATTAAACCCACATATCCTTATGTGATTTGAAAACCGGTGATCAGGTTAATTGGAAAGCAGCCACTCCTCTACTACACCGGCCCAGCGATGTGGAGAACCCTTCAGACACAGCCACCACCAATCACCCTGACATGCCGTGTCATATTCTTAGCATCAACGCATGAATTAAACATTTATACAATAACAGAGACTTCAACAATACAGCAGCACCAAAGAAAAAAGATCTTCAGACACAGTTTTTAAGCGACAAGATGTTACCGGACACAAGAACTGTGAGTTAGATCCAAGTGTTCGTGTTCCGACTTCACAAAACTAGCTTGATGGTACATCTGAAAGGGATCGCTCGGCATCGCAGACACAAAATCAATCAGCTTACAGAAAATAGTTTTAAAAGCATGAATGTCCAAACAATACACAGAACAATGTAAATACACCCCCTCCTTCCACAGGGCTTTGTTTCCCCTTAATATTACCCCCTAAGTAAATTCATGCTGAAACCGGAAGTACAATAATATTGAACTTAAGCTCATCGTATCTGTACATAGACGACAGCTACAGTAAATATTAACACTATAATGGACACATGCAACATATTCAAAACGTGCCAACAAATATTAGTTTACCAATAAAATGTACAGACCATTGTGGAAATAAATGATGTAGGCTATATGTCCAGATATGAGGTTTGACTCATTGGTCGGACTTTAGCCAGCGTCATTGATGTTTTTACACCCTCGACGGGACTATATATTGATACATCTACTTCACAAGTTACGTATTTGTACTGAGCAGGGTAAGAAGTCCGACATGTATCCTATCCTCTTTGCGGTGGCTATATCCCGTATCGTCACTCCTATTTTTTACAGTCAAGAAGGAAATTTCTGCCCCTTGGATATTCCGGGCTGTAATCAGATTTGTTCCCCGGCCCTGTGAGTTATAACACACGGAGCAGTAAGGAGTGTCACTGGGCACACGTGTTGGAAGTGAATGGCTTGGGTGTTCTTCCTACATTCACTAATTAATTTACATGCATTTCAGCCACAAGCTGATTCATAGTTTAACATTCCAGTACAGGTTTGAATGTTGCGCAACTGTCAGAAGCTGACATGAATCATACGGATTATTCTTAGTATGTGTACATGTTATTCGTCTCAACTAGCTGCGTCATCATGTATGTAAGGCTCATCAGAACATGTATGTATGTAAGGCATTATGTATGTAATGCTCATCAGAACATGTATGTATGTAAGGCATTATGTATGTAATGCTCATCAGAACATGTATGTATGTAAGGCATTATGTATGTAAGGCTCATCAGAACATGTATGTATGTAAGGCATTATGTATGTAATGCTCATCAGAACATGTATGTATGTATGTAAGGCTCATCAGAACATGTATGTATGTAAGGCATCATGTGTAAGCTCATCATCAGAACATGTATGTATGTAAGACATCATGTATGTAAGGCTCATCAGAACATGTATGTATGTAAGACATCATGTATGTAAGGCTCATCAGAACATGTATGTATGTAAGACATCATGTATGTAAGGCTCATCAGAACATGTATGTATGTAAGGCATCATGTATGTAAGGCTCATCAGAACATGTATGTATGTAAGGCATCATGTATGTAAGGCTCATCAGAACATGTATGTATGTAAGGCATTATGTATGTATGGCTCATCAGAACATGTATGTATGTAAGACATCATGTATGTAAGGCTCATCAGAACATGTATGTATGTAAGGCATCATGTATGTAAGGCTCATCAGAACATGTATGTATGTAAGGCATCATGTATGTAAAGGTCATCAGATCACTTCATGCGGTGACTGATGACATATTGCAACTACAAGAGCGGAAGACACGTGTTCAGAATACAGACCTAGCACGGAATATGCTAAAGGTGAAGGGATCACAGACCATGCGTCCCCCAGTAGCGTCAAGTACTGCCTGACTCCAACTGGAGGCAGAACTGAGAGTACGAATGAGAGGAATATTGTACAGTCTTAACTAAAATGCAGAATAAAGCATAATTTCGTCTTTCTTCATTGCGAAATAGACATATTTTCCCTGAAATGAAAATATGTTACAGGTAATTGACAAGTTTGGTAATGTTCAGATGTAAGCGGCGATACAGTTCGTCTCATTGGTGTTGTATCTTGAACGAGAGACTACGAGAACCACTGTGTTTCATTGTTGCTGTTACACATGCTTCAGGCGAACAGATTGTGGCTGAAGGATTTTCACAGAATAATGTTGGGCCGTTTAGTTGTCTTGCACATGCATGCTTGTTCTTCCAGTGTGGGAGACACCCGCCCACAGCCGTACGCCGCCAGAGTGTGCGTGTTTCACAACCAAGACGATGCTCATACATCAGAACAACACCTATAACAGGCTGTCTAGATCTGAAACCTGCGTCACGGTCAGATCTCCTTCCTTCTGTTTAAGTGGAAGTTGTTGACGCACACATTTGCCGCAAGTGATGTAACAGTACATGTCGGTGTCAGGCAGACTCTGTAAAAGTAGGTGCAACAAGGGTCGGCTTGTAGACGTACCATGCTGTTGCTAGGGATGGTGGTCTGGGGTGTAGTGAATACACTGGCTACAGTCACCTGGGACTCTCAAGATAACAAGCGTCCAACGTGGCTGTTCCGCTGTGCTTCAGATTGTCGTGGTATAAATCTCCCAGTTGAAAACTGTGCTAAGGCTGACTGGCTGAGTTTAGTTTTACTCCGCTTTTAGCAATATTCCAGCAATATCACGGCGGGGGACACCAGAAATGGGCTTCACACATTGTGCCCATGTGGGGAATCGAACCCGGGTCTTCGGCGTGACGAGCCAACGCTTTAATCACTAGGCTACCCCACCGCCCCCGAAAGAGATTGCCAATCGACACCTCTATCCCAACAACGCGCGTACACTCACACACACACAGAGAGAGAGAGAGAGAGAGAGAGAGAGAGAGAGAGAGATTGAGAGAGGGAGAGAGAGAGAGAGAGAGAGAGAGAGAGATACAGACACACATACACACAGACAGACACACACACACAAACACACAGAGAGAAACAGACACAGACAGACATACACAGAGAGAAACAGACACACACACAAACACACACACACACAGTAGCTTTTATTGGCACCAATCCGTGTATCTTACTTGGTGTTACTATTCTGTATGCTTTAGGTTATGCATTTCGTTGTTGCTATGTTTTGATTCCAACGATAACGACATTTTATTTTGATACCAAATGACATCATCTGAATGCTGAGCGTGTCTCTTTAACGTACTGATGTCATGCACGTATATAAGCATGGTTCATGCATAACCGGTTTCATATTTCAGGGTTATACATCAATCCTATGCAGGACAAGACACCTTTCGTGATTTATGTGGTACAGATGGAGCATCAATATTCTCTTTTATAGGTGTTCTGGTGTTTTAGTTAACAGTTAGCAACCAACCTCAATGGACCCTCCCCATCCCGCTCCATCACTCGCCCCATCCCACTCCATCACTCGCCCATCCCACTCCGCCCCATCCCACTCCATCACTCGCCCCATCCCTCTCCATCACTCGCCCCATCCCACTCCATCACTCGCCCATCCCACTCCGCCCCATCCCACTCCATCACTCGCCACATCCCACTCCGCCCCATCCCACTCCATCACTGGCCCCATCCCACTCTATACTCGCCCACACCTCCACATCTCGCTGAAGGTAAACCACTATGACTAAATGTGCTCAAGATTTCTTGTGCATAAAGGTTTTCGATCGTCCTTCCCAGTCAGAGGGATTCGAACTGACCGTTCTTGTAAATCCCCTGACGTTGAAGATTGCATTCTGATATTGTTTAAAGTTTGGTGCCACATAATTAATTTCTTTAGAAGCTTGCAGCGCAAATGAGTGTTTTGCTTATCCGTCTTGTCCCAACCATGAGGTATATCAAATATAAAATATGAAGCAGAACATGACAGAAATGTCGATGCAAAGTTTTTGTGAGTCCAAACACAGGAAAGTCGATAGCTATTACAGTTTTTGTAATTCATTTAGCAACTGCCATATACGTTCATCTGACATCAACAGTGACACAATGCTGTGATAATGAAGGTATGTTGATGGTACGGTGCACATATCTATGTTACACAATGCTGTGATAATGAAGGTATGCTGATGGTACGGAACAGTTCACATATCTATGTTACACAATGCTGTGATAATGAAGGTATGCTGATGGTACGGTGCACATATCTATGTTACACAATGCTGTGATAATGAAGGTATGTTGATGGTACGGAACAGTTCACATATCTATGTTACACAATGCTGTGATAATGAAGGTATGCTGATGGTACGGTGCACATATCTATGTTACACAATGCTGTGATAATGAAGGTATGCTGATGGTACGGAACAGTTCACATATCTATGTTACACAATGCTGTGATAATGAAGGTATGCTGATGGTACGGAACAGTTCACATATCTATGTTACACAATGCTGTGATAATGAAGGTATGCTGATGGTACGGTGCACATATCTATGTTACACAATGCTGTGATAATGAAGGTATGCTGATGGTACGGAACAGTTCACATATCTATGTTACACAATGCTGTGATAATGAAGGTATGCTGATGGTACGGAACAGTTCACATATCTATGTTACACAATGCTGTGATAATGAAGGTATGCTGATGGTACGGAACAGTTCACATATCTATGTTACACAATGCTGTGATAATGAAGGTATGTGATGATGGTATCTATGTTACACAATGCTGTGATAATGAAGGTATGCTGATGGTACGGAACAGTTCACATATCTATGTTACACAATGCTGTGATAATGAAGGTATGTTGATGGTACGGAACAGTTCACATATCTATGTTACACAATGCTGTGATAATGAAGGTATGCTGATGGTACGGTGCACATATCTATGTTACACAATGCTGTGATAATGAAGGTATGCTGATGGTACGGAACAGTTCACATATCTATGTTACACAATGCTGTGATAATGAAGGTATGCTGAGGTATGTTGTGATGGTATGCTGGAACAGTTCACATATCTATGTTACACAATGCTGTGATAATGAAGGTATGCTGATGGTACGGAACAGTTCACATATCTATGTTACACAATGCTGTGATAATGAAGGTATGCTGATGGTACGGAACAGTTCACATATCTATGTTACACAATGCTGTGATAATGAAGGTATGCTGATGGTACGGTGCACATATCTATGTTACACAATGCTGTGATAATGAAGGTATGCTGATGGTACGGAACAGTTCACATATCTATGTTACACAATGCTGTGATAATGAAGGTATGCTGATGGTACGGAACAGTTCACATATCTATGTTACACAATGCTGTGATAATGAAGGTATGCTGATGGTACGGTGCACATATCTATGTTACACAATGCTGTGATAATGAAGGTATGCTGATGGTACGGAACAGTTCACATATCTATGTTACACAATGCTGTGATAATGAAGGTATGCTGATGGTACGGAACAGTTCACATATCTATGTTACACAATGCTGTGATAATGAAGGTATGCTGATGGTACGGAAACAGTTCACATATCTATGTTACACAATGCTGTGATAATGAAGGTATGCTGATGGTACGGAACAGTTCACATATCTATGTTACACATATGCTGTTTGCAGCACTATTGTTTAGGGGTCAATATCATGCCCATAATTGTATTTCGTTGTATTTTCAACAGAATCTTACTTCTGGATATCCCCTTAATGACAAAGTACATCAACTGTAGAATTATTCCAGCTCGTAAAAATGGTAGGTGACGTGTGTCTGAAAAAGGACGCACTCTCATCCTTCAGATGCCATGCATATAGTTTTTCAAAACATTAAAGGAACATTTAATTAATCTCCTCAGTCGTAATAAGTTTTACTACTTCAAGTCACAATATATCACTTTGCTCATTAGCACGTTTGGCAGCTAAATGATCGTTGTAAATCAGTTACATGAGGCTAGCTTGTGCACTAAACGGAATTGTTTATATGAAATTATCTAATTTCCTTACAATATGAACGAAAGACGATACCTATCCGTACCCTATATTTCTGTTGTAACTGCATCGTGTATCTCAAGCTGAATAAGGTGTCATGTTTCTGTCCTTCTGAGCAACATATCGCATGTCCCTGCCAGTGAACAACAATTTGGTTTTCTACCTTCTTGCACAACATGGACATTAGATCATGTTTACGTTGCTGTACAACAGTGTCATGTGTCTGTCCTGCACATCTGTGTCTATCAAACCCGCTCTGCTGCAATGGTGTATTTCTTAACTGAGGTACAACAATTTAGCATGTTATGTTTCTATTTTTGTATCATCTTCGAACCTTCTGTACTACAACGTTTGTTTGAAGCCAACGTACAACAATCTGATGTCGTAGAACAGTGTCATTGCTGAGGGATTGTATTTATATCCCACTGAATAAAAACGACTACTGTACACCATTTGTCCTATATAATTATCTTACTATACATAAATGTCGGATTTCTGTTCTTATCATACAGAACACTAATGGATAAACAGTGTCATATGTCTATCCACGAGCACACAAGTGTCGTATTTCTGTATTTCAATTAAACTATAGCATGATGAGATATTTCCATTCCAGTCTTAACAACTCTCACTACCTAGCAGTCCAACCTCTTTCACGTCAACAATATCAGAAATTGCATTCTTTTTCTTAGATTCCGTATATTGGAGATTTGTTCAACGTCTTTTTATTCCAAGAGCCTATAAGACAGAAATAAACAGAAATAGTACTTGTGACATATCCTGAAATATTGGTGCGACAACGCCCTAATCACGATGCGTCACACAGCATCTTACCATTGTGTGGCTAACGCCAGGTAGGTTGACAGCATGGTAGAGGTGCGTGAAGAAATCCCGTAATGAGGCTGTACAACGACAAACTCAGTTTTATTTCCAGCCTCGACCAACTGTCTCCACGGTGACTTCTCTTAAACAGCATCGTGCTCAGCAACATCCGCGACAACGTCAAGGTTCCGGTGTACACTCTCCACACAGACATACAGCCCAATAAACCGCAGCACAATTAGCTGGCCTTCGGTTACAACACGGAGTTGTGTCCGTGTGTCCGCCAACTGATGACATTCGGCCAGAGCCGCTATTGTAGCCCCTTTCGCAAACATTGTATGTATACTGAACAGGGAGATGGTCAGGTTACCACTCCAGTTATCGCCAGTATCTGACACCAATCATACCAGTGAGTAAGGTCATGTTGCTTCTAGCACTACCACGACAGGGGAAACCAGAAATGGACATTCCACACTATCCCCAAGTGAGGAGTCGATCTAATACCGCACGAAGATTCACTAGAAGAATCAGGCTGCTGTTTAGGTTTTGTGACTTGGTATATCTGTAAACATGACAACTACTGGTGTTGTAGACAGTCTTCTTAAAAGACATATACCCTGACTATGCAGAAACACTTCCGGTGTTACAGCTACAACGCATTGCTATATACCTTCATCTCAGTACAATACATGCACATCTTAACAAGGGGCCAAAGTAATCCTACATATCTGTCATTGCTGATGCTTTACTATACAGGAGGGAGAACACATGTATGGACATACTGCAGCAGATGACCCTTGTGTATAACATCACTGGTGTACATCGTTAACAACTGATAAATCCCGATGTGGTTTTAGCTCCCTAATGTGCATGAGTATAACATTGAAATATGTTTGAGAAACAAAACCGTGATGTTCTCCATCAGACAAGCACTGCTGTTGTCGCAGCACCATGTCACAGGGATTTCTGTGTTTGTATGGAGACATCAGTTAGTTGCTTATCTCGGCAATATGAAAAGTACCACTCAGTCTTTGGGAGAAATATGGTAAGATGGAAAGTGTGATGTTGATTCCACGTCTGCCTTGATATGTTCCCTGATAAAAACATAGTTCTTATTCTGTAGGCTTTGTACGACAGGGTTGCAGAGGTTGACGGCAATAAGTGATAAGTGAAAACACAACTTAAAGTAGGAAACATGTGACGATTAACAGTTTTTAGTGAAGACAAAGCGAACTTCGGAAAACTCTGCTGCAGGGTGTGTACAACTCGTCAGCTACACGCCTACTGGCCTGATGAGGAGCTTTGGCATAAGTAAAATCCAATATCTGTCCATATTAGTACACAATCTACTTTTCATCATCTAGTTTGCGACAATCATAGATACACAAACTACCACTTGTATAACCATCTATTGGCGACACATACAGGTCAATAGCAATTCAATGATAACCCAGCTGACACTATCCAATGACTGACGTCAGCTAAACTTCTATGTGTTGTGATATCAATAGAAGAATGCCTGACGGGAAATCGCTTATTGATATCCCTCCAGTCTATGAATCGATCATGTTGTATTTGCGTCAACCTTGACCTCGGCGTCAACCTTTGACACTCAATGTTATCACATCGTGAGACACTGGATCCGGCTTCAGTGTCTTGAAGTTTATTCTGTCAACATTACTATTCCTGCTGTTTGTCAACCATGTTGCATTATATGATATCACGTGGGCTGCCCACACATCTGTACTGATGATGGGTGAGCTGCGTGTCTCTACTTTAAGGTCTACACGTCTTATTTAACGCCGTCAAGTCCTACAGCGTTTACACAGATGTGTGACAGCGTTTACACAGATGTGTGACAGCACTGACAAGCCCACCATCTAGGGAACACTAGCAGCTAGACAGTGCTTTCATGCTTGACTTCAAGTAATACCTCAGGGTCCATATGAGCACTGACCGCCAAACGATTTACGTTTGGCAGATTGTTTTTGTGTTACAATTGGTGTTGGATGAGCCATCCCCCAACACCGATGTTTCACCACCTTCACTCTCCGTCCTTGATACAGCTGAACCATCGACGGGTCGGATCACAATACACGTTAGTTGTGCAGGTGGTGACAGGAGTGAGCGGCATTGTCCTTGTAATACGTAACGATCAAATAAAGCTGATCTCTTCAACGTCCTTACAGAACACAATGCGAGTCGTCAGATAAAACATCCAACCATTTGGAGCAGGTAAAATCTTTTGTCATAAATTGAATCGCCAATTTCGTGGAGTAGTTACAACAAATGTATGAAGCTTTGTCTTCTTCCTTCCTATCAAGATAACTGTGCGGGATATCGTACTGTTCAGTAACCCTGCCTATACCTCCAGGTGTTTACACGGTGTGCACTACTACCACAATAACGCTTGAATGTCTTTGGAATGTTTCGCATCTGATTAAAAATCCATATCCGATCTGATAATTAACGAACTGGCATATGAAGCTACATCTCACTAAAACCCGAAACTTACTATAAGATTATTTACATTTTCAAAATCGTTCAGCAAACCTAACTCTAAAAAACTACTAACTGTTTTACTAAGTGCTATATTACATCTGCTGGATTTGCAGGTCTAGTTTCCACAGATGTGAAAAGTGATATGCATGTATCTGAAAGCTTCTGGCTTTCTATCTTTATGGCATCAAAACACATGTGATATTCACGTTACACCACGCTAATAGTTGTTAGTGAACACATATGACCTCGAAGTGAAAACCTTATGTTACACACATCTCAACGTACATCCTATATGTATCTCGCGTGACAACTGCCAGGCAGTGCACCATGCAGCACATGTCTACTAAAAACTTGCTACTTTATCACGTGTTCACATGAACACGTACTGTTTGATGCTGTTGATGTCTGTTTTAATAGTGTCACGTGAAGACATTACCACGAATGTAGCGTTCACGGGAAAACACTCATTTACAACCGAGCTATGAATACGTACAGCCAGGGCTTTATTGCAACGATATGTAGTTTGTTCGTTCACCGCTCGAGTTTAACCTTTCTGAAATCGAAAAGTAATACCAAGGTGAAATTGACACTGCACTACATACCATTATCATTATTTCCTTGGTGTTCGCTGGTGAATGCATTGCGTTTTCACCTCAGCGAAAGCCTAAAGCAAATCTTAATATACTTTCACAGTCAAATCTGGTGTTGCAAATACTACCTAGTTGTTTAAATACATTAGACAGGTGGATATTTAATTGACAGCAAACACCTAGATTTTGTGTCGCTGGTTATAGCGATTACTTAGCAGATCTGCATTAAGTGAGCAGAGGTCTACGACACAGTCAGCACTTTTCCAAGAATGAAAGGGCGAGGGTTACAATATACGTAGCCCGGCGAGTCCTTAAGACCGACGCATACTTTAAATTGACTCACATCTATTGCTATCATATCCCATTGCTTCGGGTGAACAATTTGTCAAACAGAACACGCATTACTTTTGTTCCTCCCGAGTTGAGCAGACGCAGCATCTTGGTGTTCAGACAAGCGGCTTTCAGCTATCCTCATTCAATTACCCCGTGTTCCAGCCTCCCTCGATTCACCACAACTATATCTATCCTCATGGAACATATATGATTGTGTCATCACTATTTGACATTGCTTCATATAAACATGATTATATTATCGTCGGAATAGTACACTCGACTGCTTTGGTAGAACATTTGGTTATAGAAAGTGAATAGTACACTCGACTATTTTGGTAGAACATTTGGTTATAGAAAGTGAATAGTACACTCGACTGCTTTGGTAGAACATTTGGTTGTAGAAAGTGAATAATACACTCGACTGCTTTGGTAGAACATTTGGTTATAGAAAGTGAATAGTACACTCGACTGCTTTGGTAGAACATTTGGTTGTAGAAAGTGAATAGTACACTCGACTGCTTTGGTAGAACATTTAGTTATAGAAGTGAATAGTACACTCAACTGCTTTGGTAGAACATTGGGTTATAGAAACTGTTTAGCATTTGTTTATTCATGGGTAAACATCTGTGAGCACCATACCCTTTGATACAACTGGAATACCAGTCGACGGTAACACCAACCCTCAGTTCTAATTAACAGAATGAAAACACAGGAACTTTTTTTTCCGTGTTTAGCTACTTTATTCTATGAAGTGGACATTCTGAGAATCGAAATCGAGGCTTGCCGTGTAGTCACATTACCATATAAGGTTAGATTCAGATGCCTTTTCGAAATGTCCCGATCCCAACGATTGACATCTGTCAAAACTGACAGGGGATTTATAACCCTAAACGTCCCTTCTAAACGAAAGTAATTAAATCCAGCTTTGAAATAAATTGATAGAGGAATGGATACAACAGTTTGTCTTTGAACAACGACCAATAAAGCCAAATCCGATTCTGCTTCATTTTCCACCCAGGTCTTGGTGACCGATGTCCAGCTTTTATTAGCACTCAGTCCAGTAATTAAAACGGATATTTGTTGGCAGAGGCTTTGCTTGAATCCTGCCAACGCTTATGACGTTGTTGTCTGGCACCAAAGTCTTTTTTTGCAAGTGACAGAAGTTCCAGCTGAAGATACATTTCATTACTCGTTAAGCAAACATCACATCTGCTGTTTTATCCAGAACACAGTTATTCGAATCCTGATGACCAAAGAGAAACGACTAATATGTTAAACGTATACTTTCCGTGGTCCATTTAGCTCATACATCACTTACGTTCTTTTGCCGATTTGTTTGTGTTTACGTATGAAATATTCCAACCATATTGTGATATCATGTAAACAGACAATGCTGAACTAAACACGTGATTGACAATATGAGCAATGGACCGCGCCATCGGCGTACGGTGACATAACTGATGGTGCATATACAAGCATTTGAAATGTAGTATAATCTGATAGTGCATATACAAGCATTTGAAATGTAGTATAATCTGATAGTGCATATACAAGCATTTGAAATGTAGTATAATCTGATAGTGCATATACAAGTATTTGACATGCAGTATAAACTGATAGAGTATATACAAGTATTTGACATGTAGTATACACTGATAGTGCATATACAAGTATTTGACATGCAGTATAAACTGATAGTGCATATACAAGTATATGACATGTAGTATACACTGATAGTGCATATACAAGTCTAATGACATGGAGTATACACTGATGGTGCATATACAAGTCTAATGACATTGAGTATACACTGATAGTGCATATACAAGTCTAATGACATGGAGTATACACTGATGGTGCATATACAAGTCTAATGACATTGAGTATACACTGATAGTGTATATACAAGTATATGACATGGAGTATACACTGATGGTGCATATACAAGTCTAATGACATGGAGTATACACTAATGGTGCATATACAAGTGTAATGACATGGAGTATACACTGATAGTGCATATACAAGTCTAATGACATGGAGTATACACTGATAGTGTATATACAAGTCTAATGACATTGAGTATAAACTGATAGTGCATATACAAGTCTAATGACATGGAGTATACACTGATAGTGCATATACAAGTCTAATGACGTGGAGTATACACTGATAGTGCATATACAAGTCTAATGACATGGAGTATAAACTGATGGTGCATATACAAGTCTAATGACATGGGGTAAAAACTGATATTGCATATACAAGTGTAATGACGTGGAGTATACACTGACAGTGCATATACACGTGTAATGACGTGGGGTATACACTGATGGTGCATATACAAGTGTAATGACATGGAGTATACACTGATTGTGCATATATAAGTGTAATGACATGGAGTATACACTGATGGTGCATATATAAGTGTAATGACATGGAGTATATATTGATAGTCAAAACCACCTACTCTAGCTTTAATGTCCTCAGTGTCTTCTCAAAATGACAATGTTATTCTTAATCTGTTATTATTTATTAAACGTAGTATGAAACTAAGAATTCAACTGTTAAAAATTTTAAAACGCTGAAATGTAATTTTACAGTTGCCTGTCATTTTGTTCTCTCTATTTTGTATGTTGTATACTATTTGTGAAGGTATAATGCATATGGGCCGGATCCCTTTAATACAATAAACTATTTTGACGTTTGACAGATAGTGCATGTAAAGTGTACAGACATGTACTATAGACTGATAGCGCTTGTACAAGTAATAGACATGTAGCATAGACTGACAGTGCTTGTAATAGTAATAGACATGTAGTATAGACTGATAGTGCTTGTACAAGTAATAGACATGTCGTATAGACTGACAGTGCTTGTAGAAGTAATAGACATGTGGTATAGACTGATAGCGCTTGTACAAGTAATAGACATGCAGCATAGACTGATAGCGCTTGTACAAGTAATAGACATGTGGTATAGACTGACAGTGTTTGTACAAGTAATAGACATGTAGTACAGACTGATAGCGCTTTTACAAGTAATAGACATGTAGTCTAGACTGATAGCGCTTGTACAAGTAATGGACATGTTGTATAGACTGACAGTGCTTGTACAAGTAATAGACATGTACTATAGACTGATAGCGTTTGTACAAGTAATAGACATGTGGTATAGACTGACAGTGCTTGTACAAGTAATAGACATGCAGTATAGACTGATAGCGCTTGTACAAGTAATAGACATGTAGTATAGACTGATAGCGCTTGTACAAGTAATAGACATGCAGTATAGACTGATAGCGCTTGTACAAGTAATAGACATGTAGTATAGACTGATAGCGCTTGCACACGTAATACACATGTAGCGGTGACTGATTGTGTCATGATAGTGTCATTATTCGGTTGAACTACGTGCAATATTTTCTTTTTTTAATCTTGGGAAGGGCAAATGCGTATATGCAAAAACAGTTAATTGCTTCATGTAAGAAACAAATATCGAAATTAAAGCAGTACAAGGCTACCACTAAGGGAGCTGAGCCTGCATCTGGCCATTGGTGTGTGCTGTTACACTGTGGTCCTTCTGTTTCAAAACTTTACCACTAAGGGACCTGAGCCTGCATCTGGCCATTGGTGTCTGCTGTTACACTGTGGTCCCTCTGTATGAAGACTTTACCAATAAGGGAGATGAGCCCGCTTCTGTCTAATGGTGTCTGCTGTTACACTGTGGTCTCTCTGTATCAAGACTTTACCACTAAGGGAGATGAGCCCGCTTCTGTCCAATGGTGTCTGCTGTTACACTGTGGTCTCTCTGTATCAAGACTTTACCAATAAGGGAGATGAGCCCGCTTCTGTCCAATGGTGTCTGCTGTTACACTGTGGTCCTTCTGTATGAAGACTTTACCAATAAGGGAGATGAGCCCGCTTCTGTCCAATGGTGTCTGCTGTTACACTGTGGTCTCTCTGTATCAAGACTTTACCACTAAGGGAGATGAGCCCGCTTCTGTCCAATGGTTTCTGCTGTTACACTGTGGTCTCTCTGTATCAAGACTTTACCAATAAGGGAGATGAGCCCGCTTCTGTCCAATGGTGTCTGCTGTTACACTGTGGTCCTTCTGTATCAAGACTTTACCAATAAAGGAGATGAGCCCGCTTCTGTCCAATGGTGTCTGCTGTTACACTGTGGTCCTTCTGTATCAAGACTTTACCAATAAGGGAGATGAGCCCGCTTCTGTCCAATGGTGTCTGCTGTTACACTGTGGTCCTTCTGTATCAAGACTTTACCAATAAGGGAGATGAGCCCGCTTCTGTCCAATGGTTTCTGCTGTTACACTGTGGTCTCTGTATCAAGACTTTACCAATAAGGGAGATGAGCCCGCTTCTGTCCAATGGTGTCTGCTGTTACACTGTGGTCTCTCTGTATCAAGACTTTACCACTAAGGGAGATGAGCCCGCTTCTGTCCAATGGTGTCTGCTGTTACACTGTGGTCTCTCTGTATCAAGACTTTACCAATAAGGAGATGAGCCCGCTTCTGTCCAATGGTGTCTGCTGTTACACTGTGGTCTCTCTGTATCAAGACTTTACCAATAAGGGAGATGAGCCCGCTTCTGTCCAATGGTGTCTGCTGTTACACTGTGGTCTCTCTGTATCAAGACTTTACCAATAAGGGAGATGAGCCCGCTTCTGTCCAATGGTGTCTGCTGTTACACTGTGGTCCCTCTGTATCAAGACTTTACCAATAAGGGAGATGAGCCCGCTTCTGTCCAATGGTGTCTGCTGTTACACTGTGGTCTCTCTGTATGAAGACTTTACCAATAAGGGAGATGAGCCCGCTTCTGTCAAATGGTGTCTGCTGTTACACTGTGGTCCCTCTGTATGAAGACTTTACCAATAAGGGAGATGAGCCCGCTTCTGTCCAATGGTGTCTGCTGTTACACTGTGGTCCCTCTGTATGAAGACTTTACCAATAAGGGAGATGAGCCCGCTTCTGTCCAATGGTGTCTGCTGTTACACTGTGGTCCCTCTGTATCAAGACTTTACCAATAAGGGAGATGAGCCCGCTTCTGTCCAATGGTGTCTGCTGTTACACTGTGGTCCCTCTGTATCAAGACTTTACCAATAAAGGAGATGAGCCCGCTTCTGTCCAATGGTGTCTGCTGTTACACTGTGGTCCTTCTGTGTCAAGACTGTATCAATAAGGGAGCTGGTGTCTCGCTGAAGTAGTTCTACAGTTTATTACGAGATACTCATCACAGGTCCTGCCGCTAATTACTTTATAATGTAGGCTGTCTTTGAGTTATAACTGATGCTCATTAGACTTTCCAAGAAATAAATTATATATGATATCTAATTAGTAAAACAGCTGGCATCTGTGGCTGACTGTTGACAACATCTGGTATTACGTTTATAATGAGCTCACATTTTTTCACATCGCTGATAATTAGATAGCGGGTTACGTACTTTAACACAACCATTAGAACTATAATAGTTACGGCCGGGGTGTCAGATAGATGGTATAGGAGAACAGATAACATCTGTGTGACTGACTACGGTTCATTCATCAACATCTGTCTACATGGTGGGACTCATTAATTACAAATAAAGCAACAGCTTAATGTGGACTTAACTCTGGATACATATGTACAGACCAGCAGTAAATGTATATTTTAGCAAATAATGTAAAGAAATGTGTAAATATTGTTTTAACAAGTGATAATGGTATGGAAACGAACTTATAGTTTATTCTGGACCAAATCCAATCATATAGATAATAATGAAACATGATGTCCATATTGGACGTAAATGTAGATTTTAACAAACATCTGATGTGGAAAGGAGCTTTGATATTTTATCTGTTCATCAAGATCAATCTGCTGTCTGGTTTGTTGCTGGCGAGTCGTGTGACTATAGGTACTTGATGATCTTAAGGTCAGCAGAAGACTCGGTAAGGAGACCAAGAGGGACCACCTCAGGATTCATTCTCAGGTTGTAAACTTCATCCTCATGAGTGTTAGGTGCAGGGATTGTTTCTATCTTGCAAAGCTGAATGAGTTTGTCTTCAAATGCATCGAAATTCACAAGGAATAAGATGTCAAGTGGTTGTGTGCATGATTCCCAACATGATGTTTGCACTGAGGAGAGCTGTGATACACTTCCAGTAAGTTCTGCTGTCTCTCTTCTCGTGTATATGAAGACTGGAATACAGATATTACCCGCGCAAATTCTCGTTGAAAACAATCTGACCTGTGCAGCTGCCATTATTGGAATGATACAGCAGGGGTAAAACTTGCAGAATAAATACACGCCAGTCTGTCTTGTAATCTGCTCATAGACTGACATGTATTACAACCTGTCGCCTGAAAAAATGTTTATAGAATCTTCCTCAAATCGATGAGATTTCCTTACTAAGATGGTGTAGCTAACTCATTTTATTCCCACTTATTTATCTTAGTAAAGCCTAATTATCTAACAAGTAAAAAGTGGGGAAGACCTTAATTTAGCTGTGCTACTTTTACAATTAACCAAACCTGTCAGTATCCAAGTTTTAGCTATTAATATGAGCGTCATTTGTCTTTACCCCCTGACACAACAGAACTTCGATGCCCGTATTACTGCAGAGGCCGCTTTGACGAGCCAGACAAAGCGACTGTACTAGTGCCGGTACTCTAGGTAGTTGTGTGTGTGTCTTGACTGTGGGTACTACCTGCCATTGATCTGTCCAGCTACCGACGCCACATAACCAAGTACCGCGTCAACAAGCTTTGTCCCATGTGAGCATTCTCACTCTCACGGTCGTCTTGGTTACATTTAATTCAGCATCTAAACGTATTCCAAACAATATAACTACATTGTACTAACATGGTAAAGGGACGTGACGTTTTCCATTGTGAAGTGTTTACAATAATGCTATCCGCGAGTACACAATGCTTTACCGTAATGTCAAATGCAGTCCTTGTAATGTTTCATTACAGTGAGCATTACGTAATCACTAATATAGTTGATACAATGAAAGCACTGTGGGAATAATTCAAGACACTTTACTTATCTCCATGTGTTTTTGACAATGCTTATTTCAAGTAGCTCAACATGTATTTCGTTTAAACTTGTTTGCAGATGCAGTTCTGTAAAACAAAGTACGTGATAGCTTCGCTACACACACTGTCGTGATGCTATTTAAATCTAAATATAGCGCTGGTAAAAGAAATCCTTACTAAAGAAGCGCGTAAGAAGATCAAAGCCGAGGGTTTATAATGGGATTTAAGAAACAAAGTCAAGGAAAGTGAAGGATAAACGTAAATTGTGTTTTCTCAAAGGAAATAGTAGGCGTGAAGACCTATCATTTCGATAGACCGATCATTGCTTCATGCCGGAGGAGACTGTGAAAACAAGCTGTAGTGTATATGGTTCAGGTACCCAGGTAGTGTTGACAGCTGACGTGACGGGAAATAGTCCACTCTGTCAAAGTCATAAATACTAATTCATAAACAATCGTTGTGTATTCTTGATTACATCTACAAACCCCCAATGTCGACAGTAAAACGTTTTAGTAAACTAAGACACTACACCTAAACGAGAAAGACTATGTGTATCAACTAGAACGTTTGAAACATTCACCGTTCAGTGCTTTTCTGCCTCCCTGCGACCAACCAAATCTTTTGTCATATGGACGAAATACTACATTGCCGGACATGGTTAATGCAGCGCATGTCATTATATCGTTGTCCGTACGTAAAGTGCATTACATCCATGACAAAACTTCCTTGTTGTGTGAGATACCCAACTTTCTGGACAAGTACATCAATCTTCAGACACAACCCTATCAACTCTTATCGCGCATCTAACCTCGGCTATCCGATCAGCTGATCATCTTGGAAATCAGCATATGGCATGTAATGTACCACTGGAATATAGATATTGCAATCTAAAAGAACCGATTAGGAGTGGTTCTTCATTTGCAATATTAACTGCCTTTCCTTTTCTTGACTAAACCTAATTTCCGTCCACGACATTAGCTGCTTGTCGAGCAGGCTCACTTACACAGGCCGCTCCAGTTTCCAGCTCTTGCAAGAAAATAAGCAAACGGATATATGTCTTATATACGCTTCATATATAGATCATAATTAAATAAATAACAAATTCACACTCACTACGTCCACGGGAATATAAACGGATTCTTCTAAGTGTGAATTACAAGTTCACTGGTGACGTTCTACTAAACCGTATTAACTCATCATGACTAATGTTACAGATTATTTCACTGTTGAAAGTTGTTCTCCTTCAACACATTGCTTGTAATAACTACAGTTACAGGTTACTTTATTGTCGTCATTCAGATTTTTTATGTGCAGTCAAAAGATGTTTTATAACAGTCGTATATGGAAACTTCATACGTAATTGGGTTGGTGACAATCGAAACCGAAGTTTATGCATTTCAGTTCAAACGATTCTAAACATCAAGGAGATACAGGTTACATTGTTTATGATGACAAATGTGATCTTAGATTCGTCGATGCTCAAATTATTAAAGTTGAATCCTTCCACCACTGGGATCTAGGGTTTTTCAGTATTAACGTTTAACGTCACAAATGTTTCTTAATATGTTTCTGGTAACTGACAGTGTCACACCAAGTGATAAATGTACTTCATGATGTTCCGGGGTTGCGGATTACAATGTGACTACAAGTTACCAGTGTTTCTGTTCACACTAAAACAATTACAAGCGCGACAAGTGATCACATTGCGGGCTTCTAGCATATATGTTACTTAATGTACACGAAATTGCCATTTCCAGAGTGAAACATGCATGATTTACATTAGATATTTGCCCGCAGCAAGTACATTGATCATGGGTTGACGTCAGAAGGGTGATTAGTAGACATTCACAACAGCTTATCACCCAATAATAACCTGTACAAACAATAAACTGATGAATGTCTTACCCACAGAAATGAATTGTCTTTGACAAACTACATGTGTCAGTTGGAAAATAAAAAAGTGAAGTTATCTGCAGTGATGAGAACATCAGTAAGATCGGAGTGTCCAGAAAGACAAATTAGGATGGAAAATTCATAAAAAGAACATTAACCTCGCCTCTGTTCGTCATTTTCTGTAATGTCCTAATAAAGAGAAAATATGCCAGTGCGTTGATTTACAGTCTTCGTAAACGCATGCACGAGCACTACGGCGCGAGTCGATATTATCACCATGAATCTGCGTCCTTTACAGACGTGTGTTTCTCGTGACAGACACAGACAGCGTTCTGTTCAGGATTTGGGATTTTCTAAATGCCCTCTGTATATACTATACGCGTAAGAAATGTTGGTTCGGACAATGATGTCACAGCACAAATGATACTGTTTCGATATCACCTGGACACACAAGAGACCTGTACGTGTTAATTTCATTAAAACATTAAAATTAAGCCTAAATAAATGAAAGAATCAATTGTCAGCTAATCAATCAAAGTGTAGGAAATTAACAAGTTGTTAAACAATGGCTAGAAACGCTAAGCTAAGGCTTTGTCGTGTTGGTTTAATGACAGTTATGAACGTTTTCAATCCTTGCAGCGATCATGTTAAAAAAGAGACGCTTTTATATTTCCAACAAAATGAAGCCACATTCAGGAGGATGTGAAGCATGGGTTTGATTATAGCGACATCACACGCTAGAGTACCTTAACAAAGTGCATGGAAAGTCGCAAATGCCTGTTCCTATTGACGTGCGATGTATGACAGAAAGTGTCGGCGGAGCTGAGAGAGTCGAGTCAATAGAGTACAATCTACACGTACCTGTGTGCTGTCTGTGTATGTCCCCGGGTCTGATGGAAGTGGACGTTGGAAAGGCGGGATGGTATTTAAACACGGATAATGTATGCTCGTCGTCGACGAATGGGGTTAGGGCTCTTCGCCTCCTCGCGTGGACAGCTCGGGCGTCGGTGCGATCGCGATATGTGACACCATTGGCTGATTCAGATGACGCAAGGAGTCTTGGAGCGTCACAAACACACAATGCAGAGTAAACACAAAGTTTGGACCAAGTTGTCCATTAAGAAACTACAGCGCACTCAGATTGGTAAGCATTTGGTGCTAATGGTCAAACATTAAGGCAAAGGGCGTCTCATCTGGAGAGGTCTCCCACAGTTAAGGTTTTGCAAATGTTGGGCGGTGGCCGGACGAAGGATATGTCTTAACGGGAAGTGAAAACTAGCCGCTATTGAATTAGGCTGTAAGGAGAGGGATTCGATTTGCGGACACGCGATACGAAGCGATCACTTGACAAGGACTTGAATTCTTCAGAGGGATATTGTTGGAAAGATACGCGATGAATAATCTGATTATGACGACTGGTCAAGCTGGGAAGTACAAGATTAGTGTATGTAAAGCGGTGGTCAGCTGCCGGCCACACTCTCAAGGCGAACATCAAGGGAGTAGTGGTTGTCTGATAGAGAAGTGGACAGCCACACTCTCAAGGTGGGCAATACAGGGATGATGTATGCTAGAGTAGTGGAGAACTAAAAGCCACACACTCTCAAGGTGGGCAATACAGGTTTGGTGTATGTTAGAGTAGTGTACAACTAACAGCCACACATTCTCAAGGTGGGCAATGCAGGGATGGTTGTATGTTAGAGTAGTGTACACCTAACAGCCACACACTCTCAAGGTGGGCAATACAGGGTTGGTGTATGTTAGAGTAGTGTACAACTAACAGCCACACACTCTCAAGGTGACCTATACAGAGATGGTTGTATGCTATAGTAGTGGACAGCCACACTCTCAAGGTGGGCAATAGAGGGATGATGTATGTTAGAGTAGTGTACAACTAACAGCCACACTCTCTCAAGATGGGCAATACAGCGATGGTGTATGTTAGAGTAGTGTACAACTAACAGCCACACACTCTCAAGGTGGGCAAAACAGCGATGGTGTATGTTAGAGTATTGGACAACTAACAGCCACACACTCTCAAGGTGGGCAGTACAGCGAAGGTGTACGTTAGTGTATTGGACAACCAACAGCCACACACTCTCAAGGTGACCAATACAGGGATAGTTAAATGTTAGATTAATGTACAAGTGACAGCCACACACTCTCAAGGTGGGCAATACAGGGATCTTTGTATGTTAGAGTATTGTACAACTAACAGCCACACACTCTCAAGGGTGACAATACAGGGTTGGTGTATGTTAAAGTAATGGACAACTTACAGCCACATACTCTCAAGGTGGGCAATACAGGGATCTTTGTATGTTAGAGTATTGGGCAACTAACAGCCACACACTCTGAAGGTGGCAAAAGAGCGATGGTGTATGTTAGAGTAGTGTACAACTAACAGCCACACACTCTCAAGCTCACCAATACAGGGATGGTGTATGTTAGAGTAGTGTACAACTAACAGCCAACACTCTCAAGGTGACCAATACAGGAATGGTTGTATGTTAGAGTACTGTACAACTAACAGCCACACACTCTCAAGGTGGGCAATACAGCGATTGTGTTTGTTAGAGTAGTGTACAACTAACAGCCACACACTCTCAAGGCGGGCAATACAGGGATGGTTGTATGTTAGAGTAGTGGACAACTAACAGCCACACACTCTCAAGGTTGGCAATACAGGGATCTTTGTATGTTAGAGTATTGGACAACTAACAGCCACACACTCTCAAGGGTGGCAATACAGGGTTGGTGTATGTTAGAGTAATGGACAACTAAAAGCCACACACTCTCAAGGTGGGCATTACAGGGATGGTGTATGTTTTAGTATTGGACAAGCAACAGCCACACTCTCAAGGTGGGCAATACAGCGATGGTGTACGTTAGAGTAGTGTATAGCCAACAGCCACACACTCTCAAGGCGGGCAATACAGGGATGGTTGTATGTTAGAGTAGTGGACAACTAACAGCCACACACTCTCAAGGTTGGCAATACAGGGATCTTTGTATGTTAGAGTATTGGGCAACTAACAGCCACACACTCTCAAGGTGGGCAATACAGCGATGATGTATGCTAGAGTAGTGTACAACTAACAGCCACACTCTCTCAAGGTGGGCAATACAGGGTTGGTGTATGTTAGAGTAGTGTACAACTAACAGCCACACTCTCTGAAGGTGGCAAAAGAGCGATGGTGTATGTTAGAGTAGTGTACAACTAACAGCCACACACTCTCAAGCTGACCAATACAGGGATGGTGTATGTTAGAGTAGTGTACAACTAACAGCCACACACTCTCAAGGTTACCAATACAGGAATGGTTGTATGTTAGAGTACTGTACAACTAACAGCCACACACTCTCAAGGTGGGCAATACAGCGATGGTGTTTGTTAGAGTAGTGTACAACTAACAGCCACACACTCTCAAGGTGGGCAATACAGGGATCTTTATATGCTAGAGTATTGGACAACTAACAGCCACACACTCTCAAGGGTGGCAATACAGGGTTGGTGTATGTTAGAGTAGTGTACCACTAACAGCCACACACTATCAAGTTGGGCAATACAGCGATGGTGTTTGTTAGAGAAGTGTACAACCAACAACCACACACTCTCAAGGTGGCCAATACAGGGATATTGGACAAGCAACAGCCACACTCTCTCAAGGTGGACAATACAGGGATGGTTGTATGTTAGAGTATTGGACAACTAACATGCACACACTCTCAAGGTGGGCAATACAGCGAAGGTATAGGTTAGAGTATTGTACACCTAACATGCACTCTCAAGGTGACCAATAGAGGGATGGCTGTATGTTAGAGTATTGGACAACTAAAAGCCACACACTCTCAAGGTGGGCAATACAGGGATGGTGTATGTTTTAGTATTGGACAAGCAAAAGCCACACTCTCAAGGTGGGCAATACAGCGATGATGTACGTTAGAGTAGTGTATAGCCAACAGTCACACACTCTCAAGGTGGGCAATACAGGGATGGTGTATGTTAGAGTAGTGTACAACTAACAGCCACACACTCTCAAGATGTCCAATACAGCGAAGGTGTATGTTAGAGTATTGGATAACTAACAGCCACACACTTTCAAGTTGACAAATACAGGGATGGTGTATGTTAGAGTAGTGTACAACTAACATCCACACACTCTCAAGATGGGCAATACAGCGATGGTGTATGTTTAAGTATTGGACAACTAACAGGCACACACTCTCAAGGTGGGCAATGCAGGGATGGTTGTATGTTAGAGTATTGGACAACTAACATGCACACACTCTCAAGGTGGGCAATACAGCGAAGGTATAGGTAAGAGTATTGTACACCTAACATGCATTCTCAAGGTGACCAATAGAGGGATGGTTGTATGTTAGAGTATTGGACAACTAACAGCCACAGACTCTCAAGATGGGCAATACAGAGATGGTGTATGTTAGAGTAGTGTACAACTAACAGGCACACACTCTCAAGGTGGGCAATACATCGATGGTGTACGATAGAGAATTAGACAACTAACAGGCACACATTCTCAAGGTGGCAATACAGCGACGGTGTATGTTAGAGTAGTGTACAACCAACAGCCACACACTCTGAAGATGGGCAATAGAGCGATGGTGTGTGTTAGAGTAGTGTACAACTAACAGCCACCCACTCTCAAGGTGGGCAATACAGGGATGGTGTATGTTAGAGTATTGTACAACTAACAGCCACACTCTCTGAAGGTGGGCAATACATCGATGGTGTATGTTAGAATATTGAAAAACTAATAGCCACACACTCTCAAGGTGGGCAATACAGGGATGTTTGTATGTTAGAGTAGTGTACAACTAACAGCCACACACTCTGAAGGTGGGCAATAGAGCGATGGTGTATGTTAGAGTAGTGTACAACTAACAGCCACACACTCTCAAGGTGGGCAATACAGGGATGGTGTATGTTAGAGTAGTGTACAACTAACAGCCACACACTCTCAAGGTGGGCAATACAGGTGATGGTGTATGTTAGAGTAGTGTACAACTAACAGCCACACACTCTCAAGGTGGGCAATACAGCGATGGTGTATGTTAGAGTAGTGTACAACTAACAGCCACACACTCTCAAGGTGGGCAATACAGGGATGGTGTATGTTAGAGTAGTGTACAACTAACAGCCACACACTCTCAAGGTGGGCAATACAGCGATGGTGTATGTTAGAGTAGTGTACAACTAACAGCCACACACTCAAATACAGGTGGTGTTAATACAGCGATGGTGTAACAGCCAGAGTAAGGTGTACAACTAACAACTAACAACACACTCTCAAAGGTCAATACAAGGTGTATGTTAGAGCAATACAGGTGGGCAATACAGGGATGGTGTATGTTAGAGTAGTGTACAACTAACAGCCACACACTCTCAAGGTTAGAGTATTGGCAATACAGCGATGGTGTATGTTAGAGTAGTGTACAACTAACAGCCACACACTCTCAAGGTGGGCAATACAGGGATGGTGTATGTTAGAGTAGTGGACAACTAACAGCCACACACTCTCAAGGTGGGCAATACAGCGATGGTGTATGTTAGAGTAGTGTACAACTAACAGCCACACACACTCAAGGTGGGCAATACAGCGATGGTGTATGTTAGAGTAGTGTACAACTAACAGCCACACACTCTCAAGGTGGGCAATACAGCGATGGTGTATGTTAGAGTAGTGTACAACTAACAGCCACACACATTCTCAAGGTGGGCAATACAGCGATGGTGTATGTTAGAGTAGTGTACAACTAACAGCCACACACACTCAAGATGGGCAAGGTGGGTACAATACAGCCACACACTCTCAAGGTGGGCAATACAGCGATGGTGTATGTTAGAGTATTGTACAACTAACAGCCACACACTCTCAAGGTGGGCAATACAGCGATGGTGTATGTTAGAGTATTGTACAACTAACAGCCACACACTCTCAAGGTGGGCAATACAGCGATGGTGTATGTTAGAGTATTGTACAACTAACATGCACACTCTCAAAGGTGGGCAATACAGCGATGGTTGTATGTTAGAGTATTGTACAACTAACAGCCACACACTCTCAAGGTGGGCAATACAGGGATGGTGTATGTTAGAGTAGTGTACAACTAACAGCCACACACTCTCAAGGTGGGCAATACAGGGATGGTGTATGTTAGAGTAGTGTACAACTAACAGCCACACACTCTCAAGGTGGGCAATACAGCGATGGTGTATGTTAGAGTATTAGACAACTAACAGCCACACATTCTCAAGGTGGGCAATACAGCGATGGTGTATGTTAGAGTAGTGTACAACTAACAGCCACACACTCTCAAGATGGGCAATACAGCGATGGTGTATGTTAGAGTAGTGTACAACTAACAGCCACACACTCTCAAGGTGGGCAATACAGGGATGGTGTATGTTAGAGTAGTGTACAACTAACAGCCACACTCTCTCAAGGTGGGCAATACATCGATGGTGTATGTTAGAATATTGGAAAACTAACAGCCACACACTCTCAAGGTGGGCAATACAGCGATGGTGTATGTTAGAGTAGTGTACAACTAACAGCCACACACTCTCAAGGTGGGCAATACAGCGATGGTGTATGTTAGAGTATTGTACAACTAACAGCCACACACTCTCAAGTTGGGCAATACAGGGATGGTGTATGTTAGAGTAGTGTACAACTAACAGCCACACACTCTCAAGATGGGCAATACAGCGATGGTGTATGTTAGAGTAGTGTACAACTAACAGCCACACACTCAAGGTGGGCAATACAGGGAAGGTATAGGTTAGATTGTACACCTAACATGCACTCTCAAGGTGACCAATAGAGGGATGGCTGTATGTTAGAGTATTGGACAACTAAAAGCCACACACTCTCAAGGTGGGCAATACAGGGATGGTGTATGTTTTAGTATTGGACAAGCAACAGCCACACTCTCAAGGTGGGCAATACAGCGATGGTGTACGTTAGAGTAGTGTATAGCCAACAGTCACACACTCTCAAGGTGGGCAATACAGGGATGGTTGTATGTTAGAGTATTGTACAACTAACAGCCACACACTCTCAAGGTGGGCAATACAGCGATGATGTATGTTAGAGTAGTGTACAACTAACAGCCACACTCTCAAGGTGGGCAATACAGGGTTGGTGTATGTTAGAGTAGTGTACAACTAACAGCCACACACTCTCAAGGTGGGCAATACAGGGATTGGTGTATGTTAGAGTAGTGTACAACTAACAGCCACACACTCTGAAGGTGGCAAATACAGCGATGGTGTATGTTAGAGTAGTGTACAACTAACAGCCACACACTCTCAAGGTGACCAATACAGGGATGGTGTATGTTAGAGTATTGTACAACTAACAGCCACACTCTCTGAAGGTGGGCAATACATCGATGGTGTATGTTAGAATATTGGAAAACTAATAGGCACACACTCTCAAGGTGGGCAATACAGCGATGGTGTATGTTAGAGTAGTGTACAACTAACAGCCACACACTATCAAGTTGGGCAATACAGCGATGGTGTATGTTAGAGAAGTGTACAACCATCAACCACACACTCTCAAGGTGGGCAATACAGGGGTATTGTATGTTAGAGTAGTGTACAACTAACAGCCACACACACTCTCTCAAGGTGGGCAATACAGCGATGGTGTATGTTAGAGTAGTGTACAACTAACAGCCACACACTCTCAAGGTGGGCAATACAGCGATGGTGTATGTTAGAGTATTGTACAACTAACAGCCACACACTCTCAAGGTGGGCAATACAGCGATGGTACAACTATGTTAGAGTAGTGTACAGTATTGTACTAACATGCACACACTCTCAAGGTGGGCAATACAGGGATGGTTGTATGTTAGAGTATTGTACAACTAACAGCCACACACTCTCAAGGTGGGCAATACAGGGATGGTGTATGTTAGAGTAGTGTACAACTAACAGCCACACACTCTCAAGGTGGGCAATACAGCGATGGTGTATGTTAGAGTAGTGTACAACTAACAGCACACACACTCTCAAGGTGGGCAATACAGCGATGGTGTATGTTAGAGTAGTGTACAACTAACAGCCACACACTCTCAAGGTGGGCAATACAGGCGATGGTGTATGTTAGAGTAGTGTACAACTAACAGCCACACACTCTCAAGGTGGGCAATACAGGGTTGGTGTATGTTAGAGTAGTGTACAACTAACAGCCACACACTCTCAAGGTGGGCAATACAGCGATGGTGTATGTTAGAGTAGTGTACAACTAACAGCCACACACACTCTCAAGGTGGGCAATACAGCGATGGTGTATGTTAGAGTAGTGTACAACTAACAGCCACACACTCTCAAGGTGGGCAATACAGGGATGGTGTATGTTAGAGTAGTGTACAACCAACAGCCACCACACACTCTCAAGGTGGGCAATACAGCGATGGTGTATGTTAGAGTAGTGTACAACTAACAGCCACACACTCTCAAGGTGGGCAATACAGCGATGGTGTATGTTAGAGTAGTGTACAACTAACAGCCACACACTCTCAAGGTGGGCAATACAGCGATGGTGTATGTTAGAGTAGTGTACAACCAACAGCCACACACTCTCAAGGTGGGCAATACAGCGATGGTGTATGTTAGAGTAGTGTACAACTAACAGCCACACACTCTCAAGGTGGGCAATACAGCGATTGTGTATGTTAGAGTAGTGTACAACTAACAGCCACACACTCTCAAGGTGGGCAATACAGCGATGGTGTATGTTAGAGTATTGGACAACTAACAGCCACACACTCTCAAGGTGGGCAATACAGCGATGGTGTATGTTAGAGTAGTGTACAACTAACAGCCACACACTCTCAAAGGTTTGACAATACAGCGATAGTGTATGTTAGAGTAGTGTACAACTAACAGCCACACACTCTCAAAGGTTGGCAATACAGCGATGGTGTATGTTAGAGTAGTGTACAACTAACAGCCACACACTCTCAAGGTGGGCAATACAGCGATGGTGTATGTTAGAGTAGTGTACAACTAACAGCCACACACTCTCAAGGTGGGCAATACAGCGATGGTGTATGTTAGAGTAGTGTACAACTAACAGCCACACACTCTCAAGGTGGGCAATACAGCGATGGTGTATGTTAGAGTAGTGTACAACTAACAGCCACACACTCTCAAGGTGGGCAATACAGCGATCAACTAACAGCCACACACTGGGGGCAATACAGGGATGGTTGTATGTTAGAGTAGTGTACAACTAACAGCCACACACTCTCAAGGTGGGCAATACAGCGATGGTGTATGTTAGAGTAGTGTACAACTAACAGCCACACACTCTCAAGGTGGGCAATACAGCGATGGTGTATGTTAGAGTAGTGTACAACTAACAGCCACACACTCTCAAGGTGGGCAATACAGCGATGGTGTATGTTAGAGTAGTGTACAACTAACAGCCACACACTCTCAAGGTGGGCAATACAGCGATGGTGTATGTTAGAGTAGTGTACAACTAACAGCCACACACTCTCAAGGTGGGCAATACAGCGATGGTGTATGTTAGAGTAGTGTACAACTAACAGCCACACACTCTCAAGGTGGGCAATACAGCGATGGTTGTATGTTAGAGTAGTGTACAACTAACAGCCACACACTCTCAAGGTGGGCAATACAGCGATGGTGTATGTTAGAGTAGTGTACAACTAACAGCCACACACTCTCAAGGTGGGCAATACAGCGAAGGTGTATGTTAGAGTATTGTACAACTAACAGCCACACACTCTCAAGGTGGGCAATACAGGGATGGTGTATGTTAGAGTAGTGGACAACTAACAGCCACACTCTCTCAAGGTGGGCAATACAGCGATGGTGTATGTTAGAGTATTGTACAACTAACATGCACACACTCTCAAGGTGGGCAATACAGGGATGGTGTATGTTAGAGTAGTGTACAACTAACAGCCACACACTCTCAAGGTGGGCAATACAGGGATGGTGTATGTTAGAGTAGTGTACAACTAACAGCCACACACTCTCAAGGTGGGCAATACAGCGATGGTGTATGTTAGAGTAGTGTACAACTAACAGCCACACACTCTCAAGGTGGGCAATACAGCGATGGTGTATGTTAGAGTAGTGTACAACTAACAGCCACACACTCTCAAGGTGGGCAATACAGGGTTGGTGTATGTTAGAGTAGTGTACAACTAACAGCCACACACTCTCAAGGTGGGCAATACAGCGATGGTGTATGTTAGAGTAGTGTACAACTAACAGCCACACTCTCTCAAGGTGGGCAATACAGCGATGGTGTATGTTAGAGTAGTGTACAACTAACAGCCACACACTCTCAAGGTGGGCAATACAGGGATGGTGTATGTTAGAGTAGTGTACAACTAACAGCCACACACACTCTCAAGGTGGGCAATACAGCGATGGTGTATGTTAGAGTAGTGTACAACTAACAACCACACACTCTCAAGGTGGGCAATACAGCGATGGTGTATGTTAGAGTAGTGTACAACTAACAGCCACACACTCTCTCAAGGTGGGCAATACAGCGATGGTGTATGTTAGAGTAGTGTACAACTAACAGCCACACACTCTCAAGGTGGGCAATACAGGGTTGGTGTATGTTAGAGTAGTGTACAACTAACAGCCACACACTCTCAAGGTGGGCAATACAGCGATGGTGTATGTTAGAGTAGTGTACAACCAACAGCCACACACTCTCAAGGTGGGCAATACAGCGATGGTGTATGTTAGAGTAGTGTACAACTAACAGCCACACACTCTCAAGGTGGGCAATACAGCGATGGTGTATGTTAGAGTAGTGTACAACTAACAGCCACACACTCTCAAGGTGGGCAATACAGGGATGGTGTATGTTAGAGTAGTGTACAACTAACAGCCACACACTCTCAAGGTGGGCAATACAGCGATGGTGTATGTTAGAGTAGTGTACAACTAACAGCCACACACACTCTCAAGGTGGGCAATACAGCGATGGTGTATGTTAGAGTAGTGTACAACTAACAGCCACACACTCTCAAGGTGGGCAATACAGCGATGGTGTATGTTAGAGTAGTGTACAACTAACAGCCACACACTCTCAAGGTGGGCAATACAGCGATGGTGTATGTTAGAGTAGTGTACAACTAACAGCCACACACACTCTCAAGGTGGGCAATACAGCGATGGTGTATGTTAGAGTATTGTACAACTAACAGCCACACACTCTCAAGGTGGGCAATACAGCGATGGTGTATGTTAGAGTAGTGGACAACTAACAGCCACACACTCTCAAGGTGGGCAATACAGCGATGGTGTATGTTAGAGTATTGTACAACTAACAGCCACACACTCTCAAGGTGGGCAATACAGCGATGGTGTATGTTAGAGTATTGTACAACTAACAGGCAAACACTCTCTCAAGGTGGGCAATACAGCGATGGTGTATGTTAGAGTAGTGTACAACTAACAGCCACACACTCTCTCAAGGTGGGCAATACAGCTATGGTGTATGTTAGAGTAGTGTACAACTAACAGCCACACACTCTCAAGGTGGGCAATACAGCGATGGTGTATGTTAGAGTAGTGTACAACTAACAGCCACACACTCTCAAGGTGGGCAATACAGAGATGGTTGTATGTTAGAGTAGTGTACAACTAACAGCCACACACACAAGGTGGGCAATCAAGGTGGGCACATACAGCAGCGATGGTGTATGTTAGAGTAGTGTACAACTAACAGCCACACACTCTCAAGGTGGGCAATACAGCGATGGTGTATGTTAGAGTATTGTACAACTAACAGCCACACACACTCAAGGTGGGCAATACAGGTGGGCAATACAGTAGGGATCTTTCTATGTTAGAGTAGTGTACAACTAACAGCCACACACTCTCAAGGTGGGCAATACAGCGTTGGTGTATGTTAGAGTATTGTACAACCAACAGCCACACACTCTCAAGGTGGGCAATACAGGGATGGTTGTATGTTAGAGTAGTGTACAACTAACAGCCACACACTCTCAAGGTGGGCAATACAGGATGGTGTATGTTAGAGTAGTGTACAACTAACAACCACACACTCTCAAGGTGGGCAATACAGGAATGGTTGTATGTTAGAGTAGTGTACAACTAACAGCCACACACTATCAAGGTGGGCAATACAGCGATGGTGTATGTTAGAGTAGTGTACAACTAACAGCCACACACTCTCAAGGTGGGCAATACAGGGTTGGTGTATGTTAGAGTAGTGTACAACTAACAGCCACACACTCTCAAGGTGGGCAATACAGGGATTGTTGTATGTTAGAGTATTGGACAACTAACAGCCACACACTCTCAAGGTGGGCAATGGTGTATGTTAGTATGTTAGAGCCACACACTCTCAAGGTAGCGTACAACTAACAGCCACACACTCTCAAGGTGGGGGCAATACAGCGATGGTGTATGTTAGAGTAGTGTACAACTAACAGCCACACACTCTCAAGGTGGGCAATACAGCGATGGTGTATGTTAGAGTAGTGTACAACTAACAGCCAACACACCACACACTCTCAAGGTGGGCAATACAGCGATGGTGTATGTTAGAGTAGTGTACAACTAACAGCCACACACTCTCAAGGTGGGCAATACAGCAACTAACTAACAGCCACACACTCTCAAGGTGGGCAATACAGCGATGGTGTATGTTAGAGTAGTGTACAACTAACAGCCACACACTCTCAAGGTGGGCAATACAGCGATGGTGTATGTTAGAGTAGTGTACAACTAACAGCCACACACTCTCAAGGTGGGCAATACAGGGATGGTGTATGTTAGAGTAGTGTACAACTAACAGCCACACACTCTCAAGGTGGGCAATACAGCGTTGGTGTATGTTAGAGTAGTGTACAACTAACAGCCACACACTCTCAAGGTGGGCAATACAGGGATGGTGTATGTTAGAGTAGTGTACAACTAACAGCCACACACTCTCAAGGTGGGCAATACAGCGATGGTGTATGTTAGAGTAGTGTACAACTAACAGCCACACACTCTCTCAAGGTGGGCAATACAGCGATGGTGTATGTTAGAGTAGTGTACAACTAACAGCCACACACTCTCAAGGTGGGCAATACAGGAATGGTGTATGTTAGAGTAGTGTACAACTAACAGCCACACACTCTCAAGGTGGCAATACAGCGATGGTGTATGTTAGAGTAGTGTACAACTAACAGCCACACACTCTCAAGGTGGGCAATACAGGGATGGTGTATGTTAGAGTAGTGTACAACTAACAGCCACACACTCTCAAGGTGGGCAATACAGGGATGGTGTATGTTAGAGTATTGGACAACTAACAGCCACACACTCTCAAGGTGGGCAATACAGGGATGGTCTATGTTAGAGTATTGGACAACTAACAGCCACACACTCTCAAGGTGGGCAATACAGCGATGGTGTATGTTAGAGTATTGGACAACCAACAGCTACTCACTCTCAAGGTGGGCAATACAGGGATGGTTGTATGTTAGAGTAGTGTACAACTAACAGCCACACACTCTCAAGGTGGGCAATACAGCGATGGTGTATGTTAGAGTAGTGTACAACTAACAGCCACACACTCTCAAAGTGGGCAATACAGCGATGGTGTATGTTAGAGTAGTGTACAACTAACAGCCACACACTCTCAAGGTGGGCAATACAGCGATGGTTGTATGTTAGAGTAGTGTACAACTAACAGCCACACACAATCAAGGTGGGCAATACAGCGATGGTGTATTTTAGTGTAGTGTACAACTAACAGTCACACACTCACTAGGTGACCAATACAGGAATGGTTGTATGTTAGAGTAGTGTACAACTAACAGCCACACACTCTCAAGGTGGGCAATACAGGGATGGTGTATGTTAGAGTAGTGTACAACTAACAGCCACACACTCTCAAGGTGGGCAATACAGCGATGGTGTATGTTAGAGTAGTGTACAACTAACAGCCACACACTCTCAAGGTGGGCAATACAGGGATGGTGTATGTTAGAGTAGTGTACAACTAACAGCCACACACTCTCAAGGTGGGCAATACAGCGATGGTGTATGTTAGAGTAGTGTACAACTAACAGCCACACACTCTCAAGGTGGGCAATACAGCGATGGTGTATGTTAGAGTAGTGTACAACTAACAGCCACACACTCTCAAGGTGGGCAATACAGCGATGGTGTATGTTAGAGTAGTGTACAACTAACAGCCACACACTCTCAAGGTGGGCAATACAGGATGGTGTATGTTAGAGTATTGTACAACTAACAGCCACACACTCTCAAGGTGGGCAATACAGGGTTGGTGTATGTTAGAGTATTGGACAACCAACAGCCACACACTCTCAAGGTGGGCAATACAGGGATGGTTGTATGTTAGAGTAGTGTACAACTAACAGCCACACACTCTCAAGGTGGGCAATACAGCGATGGTGTATGTTAGAGTAGTGTACAACTAACAGCCACACACTCTCAAGGTGGGCAATACAGGGATGGTGTATGTTAGAGTAGTGTACAACTAACAGCCACACACTCTCAAGGTGGGCAATACAGCGATGGTGTATGTTAGAGAGTAGTGTACAACTAACAGCCACACACTCTCAAGGTGGGCAATACAGCGATGGTGTATGTTAGAGTAGTGTACAACTAACAGCCACACACTCTCAAGGTGGGCAATACAGGGATGGTGTATGTTAGAGTAGTGTACAACTAACAGCCACACACTCTCAAGGTTGGCAATACAGCGATGGTGTATGTTAGAGTAGTGTACAACTAACAGCCACACACTCTCAAGGTGGGCAATACAGCGATGGTGTATGTTAGAGTAGTGTACAACTAACAGCCACACACACTCAAGGTGGGCAATACAGGGATGGTGTATGTTAGAGTAGTGTACAACTAACAGCCACACACTCTCAAGGTGGGCAATACAGCGATGGTGTATGTTAGAGTAGTGTACAACTAACAGCCACACACACTCTCAAGGTGGGCAATACAGCGATGGTGTATGTTAGAGTAGTGTACAACTAACAGCCACACACTCTCAAGGTGGGCAATACAGCGATGGTGTATGTTAGAGTAGTGTACAACTAACAGCCACACACACTCAAGGTGGGCAATACAGCGATGGTGTATGTTAGAGTAGTGTACAACTAACAGCCACACACTCTCAAGGTGGGCAATACAGGGTTGGTGTATGTTAGAGTAGTGTACAACTAACAGCCACACACTCTCAAGGTGGGCAATACAGCGATGGTGTATGTTAGAGTAGTGTACAACTAACAGCCACACACTCTCAAGGTGGGCAATACAGGGTTGGTGTATGTTAGTTAGAGTAACAGCCACACACTCTCAAGGTGGGCAACAGGGATGGTGTAAGAGTAGTGTACAACTAACAGCCACACACTCTCAAGGTGGGCAATACAGCGATGGTGTATGTTAGAGTAGTGTACAACTAACAGCCACACACTCTCAAGGTGGGCAATACAGCGATGGTGTATGTTAGAGTAGTGTACAACTAACAGCCACACACTCTCAAGGTGGGCAATACAGCGATGGTGTATGTTAGAGTAGTGTACAACTAACAGCCACACACACTCAAGGGTGGGCAATACAGCGATGGTGTATGTTAGAGTAGTGTACAACTAACAGCCACACACTCTCAAGGTGGGCAATACAGCGATGGTGTATGTTAGAGTAGTGTACAACTAACAGCCACACACTCTCAAGGTGGGCAATACAGCGATGGTGTATGTTAGAGTAGTGTACAACTAACAGCCACACACTCTCAAGGTGGGCAATACAGCGATGGTGTATGTTAGAGTAGTGTACAACTAACAGCCACACACTCTCAAGGTGGGCAATACAGCGATGGTTGTATGTTAGAGTAGTGTACAACTAACAGCCACACACTCTCAAGGTGGGCAATACAGGGATGGTGTATGTTAGAGTAGTGTACAACTAACAGCCACACACTCTCAAGGTGGGCAATACAGCGATGGTGTATGTTAGAGTAGTGTACAACTAACAGCCACACACTCTCAAGGTGGGCAATACAGGGATGGTGTATGTTAGAGTAGTGTACAACTAACAGCCACACACTCTCAAGGTGGGCAATACAGCGATGGTGTATGTTAGAGTAGTGTACAACTAACAGCCACACACTCTCAAGGTGGGCAATACAGGGATGGTGTATGTTAGAGTAGTGTACAACTAACAGCCACACACTCTCTCAAGGTGGGCAATACAGCGATGGTGTATGTTAGAGTAGTGTACAACTAACAGCCACACACTCTCAAGGTGGGCAATACAGCGATGGTGTATGTTAGAGTAGTGTACAACTAACAGCCACACACACTCAAGGTGGGCAATACAGGGATGGTGTATGTTAGAGTAGTGTACAACTAACAGCCACACACTCTCAAGGTGGGCAATACAGGGATGGTGTATGTTAGAGTAGTGTACAACTAACAGCCACACACTCTCAAGGTGGGCAATACAGCGATGGTGTATGTTAGAGTAGTGTACAACTAACAGCCACACACTCTCAAGGTGGGCAATACAGCGATGGTGTATGTTAGAGTAGTGTACAACTAACAGCCACACACTCTCAAGGTGGGCAATACAGGGATGGTGTATGTTAGAGTAGTGTACAACTAACAGCCACACACACTCTCAAGGTGGGCAATACAGGGATGGTGTATGTTAGAGTAGTGTACAACTAACAGCCACACACTCTCAAGGTGGGCAATACAGCGATGGTGTATGTTAGAGTAGTGTACAACTAACAGCCACACACTCAAGGTGGGCAATACAGGGATGGTGTATGTTAGAGTAGTGTACAACTAACAGCCACACACTCTCAAGGTGGGCAATACAGCGATGGTGTATGTTAGAGTAGTGTACAACTAACAGCCACACACTCTCAAGGTGGGCAATACAGGGTTGGTGTATGTTAGAGTAGTGTACAACTAACAGCCACACACTCTCAAGGTGGGCAATACAGCGATGGTGTATGTTAGAGTAGTGTACAACTAACAGCCACACACTCTCAAGGTGGGCAATACAGCGATGGTGTATGTTAGAGTAGTGTACAACTAACAGCCACACACTCTCAAGGTGGGCAATACAGCGATGGTGTATGTTAGAGTAGTGTACAACTAACAGCCACACACTCTCAAGGTGGGCAATACAGCGATGGTGTATGTTAGAGTAGTGTACAACTAACAGCCACACACTCTCAAGGTGGGCAATACAGCGATGGTGTATGTTAGAGTAGTGTACAACTAACAGCCACACACTCTCAAGGTGGGCAATACAGCGATGGTGTATGTTAGAGTAGTGTACAACTAACAGCCACACACTCTCAAGGTGGGCAATACAGGGATGGTGTATGTTAGAGTAGTGTACAACTAACAGCCACACACTCTCAAGGTGGGCAATACAGCGATGGTGTATGTTAGAGTAGTGTACAACTAACAGCCACACACTCTCAAGGTGGGCAATACAGCGATGGTGTATGTTAGAGTAGTGTACAACTAACAGCCACACACACTCTCTCAAGGTGGGCAATACAGGGATGGTGTATGTTAGAGTAGTGTACAACTAACAGCCACACACTCTCAAGGTGGGCAATACAGGGTTGGTGTATGTTAGAGTAGTGTACAACTAACAGCCACACACTCTCAAGGTGGGCAATACAGCGATGGTGTATGTTAGAGTAGTGTACAACTAACAGCCACACACACTCAAGGTGGGCAATACAGCGATGGTGTATGTTAGAGTAGTGTACAACTAACAGCCACACACACTCAAGGTGGGCAATACAGGGTTGGTGTATGTTAGAGTATTGGACAACTAACAGCCACACACTCTCAAGGTGGGCAATACAGCGATGGTGTATGTTAGAGTAGTGTACAACTAACAGCCACACACTCTCAAGGTGGGCAATACAGCGATGGTGTATGTTAGAGTAGTGTACAACTAACAGCCACACACTCTCAAGGTGGGCAATACAGGGTTGGTGTATGTTAGAGTAGTGTACAACTAACAGCCACACACTCTCAAGGTGGGCAATACAGCGATGGTGTATGTTAGAGTAGTGTACAACTAACAGCCACACACTCTCAAGGTGGGCAATACAGCGATGGTGTATGTTAGAGTAGTGTACAACTAACAGCCACACACACTCAAGGGTGGGCAATACAGCGATGGTGTATGTTAGAGTAGTGTACAACTAACAGCCACACACACTCAAGGTGTGGGCAATACAGCGGTGGTGTGTATGTTAGAGTAGTGTACAACTAACAGCCACACACTCTCAAGGTGGGCAATACAGGGTTGGTGTATGTTAGAGTAGTGTACAACTAACAGCCACACACTCTCAAGGTGGGCAATACAGGGATGGTGTATGTTAGAGTAGTGTACAACTAACAGCCACACACTCTCAAGGTGGGCAATACAGCGATGGTGTATGTTAGAGTAGTGTACAACTAACAGCCACACACTCTCTCAAGGTGGGCAATACAGCGATGGTGTATGTTAGAGTAGTGTACAACTAACAGCCACACACACTCTCAAGGTGGGCAATACAGCGATGGTGTATGTTAGAGTAGTGTACAACTAACAGCCACACACTCTCAAGGTGGGCAATACAGCGTGGTGTGTATGTTAGAGTAGTGTACAACTAACAGCCACACACTCTCAAGGTGGGCAATACAGCGATGGTGTATGTTAGAGTAGTGTACAACTAACAGCCACACACTCTCAAGGTGGGCAATACAGCGATGGTGTATGTTAGAGTAGTGTACAACTAACAGCCACACACTCTCAAGGTGGGCAATACAGCGTTGGTGTATGTTAGAGTAGTGTACAACTAACAACCACACACTCTCAAGGTGGGCAATACAGCGATGGTGTATGTTAGAGTAGTGTACAACTAACAGCCACACACTCTCAAGGTGGGCAATACAGCGATGGTGTATGTTAGAGTAGTGTACAACTAACAGCCACACACTCTCAAGGTGGGCAATACAGCGATGGTGTATGTTAGAGTAGTGTACAACTAACAGCCACACACACTCTCAAGGTGGGCAATACAGCGTTGGTGTATGTTAGAGTAGTGTACAACTAACAGCCACACACACTCTCAAGGTGGGCAATACAGGGATGGTGTATGTTAGAGTAGTGTACAACTAACAGCCACACACTCTCAAGGTGGGCAATACAGGGATGGTGTATGTTAGAGTAGTGTACAACTAACAGCCACACACTCTCAAGGTGGGCAATACAGCGATGGTGTATGTTAGAGTAGTGTACAACTAACAGCAACACACACTCAAAGGTTGGGCAATACAGCGATTGGTGTATGTTAGAGTAGTGTACAACTAACAGCCACACACACTCAAGGTGGGCAATACAGCGTTGGTGTATGTTAGAGTATTGGACAACTAACAGCCACACACTCTCAAGGTGGGCAATACAGCGATTGGTGTATGTTAGAGTAGTGTACAACTAACAGCCACACACTCTCAAGGTGGGCAATACAGGGATGGTGTATGTTAGAGTAGTGTACAACTAACAGCCACACACTCTCAAGGTGGGCAATACAGCGATGGTGTATGTTAGAGTAGTGTACAACTAACAGCCACACACTCTCAAGGTGGGCAATACAGCGTTGGTGTATGTTAGAGTAGTGTACAACTAACAGCCACACACTCTCAAGGTGGGCAATACAGGGTTGGTGTATGTTAGAGTAGTGTACAACTAACAGCCACACACTCTCAAGGTGGGCAATACAGCGATGGTGTATGTTAGAGTAGTGTACAACTAACAGCCACACACTCTCAAGGTGGGCAATACAGCGATGGTGTATGTTAGAGTAGTGTACAACTAACAGCCACACACTCTCAAGGTGGGCAATACAGCGATGGTGTATGTTAGAGTAGTGTACAACTAACAGCCACACACTCTCAAGGTGGGCAATACAGGGTTGGTGTATGTTAGAGTAGTGTACAACTAACAGCCACACACTCTCAAGGTGGGCAATACAGCGATGGTGTATGTTAGAGTAGTGTACAACCAACAGCCACACACTCTCAAGGTGGGCAATACAGCGATGGTGTATGTTAGAGTAGTGTACAACTAACAGCCACACACACTCTCAAGGTGGGCAATACAGCGATTGGTGTATGTTAGAGTAGTGTACAACTAACAGCCACACACTCTCAAGGTGGGCAATACAGCGATGGTGTATGTTAGAGTAGTGTACAACTAACAGCCACACACACTCTCAAGGTGGGCAATACAGCGATGGTGTATGTTAGAGTAGTGTACAACTAACAGCCACACACTCTCAAGGTGGGCAATACAGCGATGGTGTATGTTAGAGTAGTGTACAACTAACAGCCACACACTCAAAGGTGGGCAATACAGCGATGGTGTATGTTAGAGTAGTGTACAACTAACAGCCACACTCTCTCAAGGTGGGCAATACAGCGATGGTGTATGTTAGAGTAGTGTACAACTAACAGCCACACACTCTCAAGGTGGGCAATACAGCGTTGGTGTATGTTAGAGTAGTGTACAACTAACAGCCACACACTCTCAAGGTGGGCAATACAGCGATGGTGTATGTTAGAGTAGTGTACAACTAACAGCCACACACTCTCAAGGTGGGCAATACAGCGATGGTGTATGTTAGAGTAGTGTACAACTAACAGCCACACACTCTCAAGGTGGGCAATACAG